>NW_010972436.1:30136001-30157357 GCF_000737465.1 Haliaeetus leucocephalus
GCGGGGCGGCGCGGCGGGCTCGGGGGCGCGGGTGGAGGCCCAGGCCAACCCCAGCACCAGGGCGACCAGCAGCAACGCGAAGAGCACGGTCACCTCATCGCCGACGCCCTCGATCAGCGCCATGGCGGCGGCACGCGGCTACCGACCTGCGGGCATAGAGCGGGACCGTCAACCCGGGGGGTCGCGGGCGACCGGAGCCGCCGTCGGCCCGGAGCCCTCACCTGCCGCCATCGCGCCGCTTCCGCCTGGCCGCAAGGCACGGCGGGAGCTGTAGTTCGGTGCTGCGCATGCGCGGAGGCGCACAGCGAGACGCCGGGAGCTGTAGTCCTATTCTGCGCATGCGTGGAGGCCGCCCCCCGCGGGGCACGCCGGGAGCTGTAGTCCTGCCCCGGGGCTGGACGTGCCTCCGGAACGCCCAGCCCCGGTGGGCGGGACTACAGCTCCCGGCGTGCCCCGCGCCAGGCTGAGCCTGCGCAGTCGGGCTTCCTGGGCCAGGGCCCTTCCCTCATCCGCCATTGTCGGTTTGAGAAAGTGCCGGCCCCTGCAGCCTGAGAAGACGTGGTGCTCCGGGGTGGCCGGAGGAAGGGGCGGCAGCTGGGCCTAGGTTCAAAGAGTGTGGGCGTTAATGCGGTGGTGCTTGATGAGGCCTAGGAGGAAAGGATTGCTGTCGGGGGCAAGAATAGACTCGACTAATTTCAGTTGGGAGGGACCTACAACCATCATCTAGTCCAACTGCCTGACCGCTTCAGGGCTGACCAAAAGCGAAAGCGTGTTGTTAACGGCATTGTCCAAACGCCTCTTAAACAGTGACAGGCTTGGGGCATCGACCATCTCTCTAGGAAGCCTGTTCCAGTGCGTGACCACCTTCTTGGTAAAGAAATACTTCCTAATGTCCAGGCTAAACCTCCCCATGTGTGACTCTGAACCATTCCCAGGCGTCCTGTCCCCGGATCCCAGGGGGAAGAGCTCAGCACCTCTCTATCCACATCCCCTCTTCAGGAAGCTGCAGAGAGCAATGAGGTCGCCCCTCAGCCTCCTTTTCTCCAAACGAGACAAACCTAGAGTCCTCAGCCACTCCTCACGGAACATGCCTTCAGCACTGTCACCAGCATTGTCACCTTCCTCTGGGTGCATTCGAGGACGTTCACGTCCTCCTCAAATAGTGGGACCCAGAACTGCACACAGTGCTCCAGGTGAGGCCACACCAACACTGAATACAGCAGGACAATCCCCTCTCTTGACCGGCTGGTCACGCTGTGTTTGATGGCCCCCAGGATGCGGTTTGCCCTCTTGGCTGCCAGGGCATGCTGCCAGCTCCTGCTGAGCTGCTGCGGACCAGCACCCCCAGGTCCCTTTCTGCAGGGCTGCTCTCCAGCCACTCCTCTCCCAGTTTATGGGACGTCCTTGGAAACCTGTTGGAGCAGGTCCAGAGGAGGCCACAAAATTGATCCGAGGGCTGGAACACCTCTCCTGTGAGGACAGGCTGAGAGAGTTAGGGTTGTTCAGCCTGGAGAAAAGAAGGCTCTGGGGACACCTTACTGTGGCCTTTCAGTACTTAAAGGGGGCTTATAAGAAAGACAGAGGGAGGCTTTTTTACCGCGGTCTGTAGTGACAGGACAAGTGTCCTGGTTTCAGCTGGGATGTAGTTAGCTGTCTTCCTAGTAGCTGGTACAGTGCTATGTTTTGAGTTCAGTATGTGAAGAATGTTGATAACACTGATGTTTTCAGTTGTTGCCCAGTAGTGTTTAGACTACAGTCAAGGATTTTTCAGCTTCTCATGCCCAGCCAGGGCACCTGACCCAAACTGGCCAACAGTGTATTCCATACCATGTGGCGTCCCATCTAGTTTAGGAACTGGTAAGTGGGGGGGGCAGTGGTTTCGCCGCTGGGGGACTGGCTGGGTGTCGGTTGGCGGGGGGTGAGCAATTGCCCTGCGCATCATTTGTACATTTCAATCCTTTTATTACTACTGTTGTCATTTTATTAGTGTTATCATTATCATTATTAGTCTCTTCTTTTCTGTTCTATTAAATCGTTCTTATCTCAACCCAGGAGTTTTACTTCTTTTCCTGATTTTCTCCCCCATCCCACTGGATGGGGGGGGAGTGAGTGAGCGGCTGCGTGGTGCTTAGTTGCTGGCTGGGGTTAAACCACGACAACAAGGGACAACAGTTTTAAACTGAAAGAGGGCAGATTCAGACTAGATACAAGGAAGACATTTTTGACGATGAGGGTGGTGAAACACTGGCACAGGTTGCCCAGAGAGGTGGTAGATGCCCTGTCCCTGGAAACATTCCAGGTCAGGTTGGACGGGGCTCTGAGCAACCTGATCTCGTTGAAGATGTCCCTGCTCATGGCAGGAGGGTTGGACTAGATGACCTTTAAAGGTCCCTTCCAACCCAAACCATTCTAGGATGATTCTATGAAACCCTCCAGATGAAATTTCTCGCGCAACTGAAGGAGCATGAAGTTGTCAGTTTTGCTTAAGAGCGAAAATATTTTTATCATTTAATCGATATCCTGTTCTTTGCTTTATATATAGAAAAGTGGTCAAGACTAAAGAACAGGTCTTATGAGGACCCACTGAGGGACCTGGGGCTGTTTAGTCTGGAGAAAAGGAGGCTGAGGGGAGACCTTATCGCTGTCTACAACTACCTGAAAGGAGGTTGTAGTGGAGTGGGGCTTGGTCCCTTTTCCCAAGTAACAAGCAATAGTATGAGAGGAAATGACCTCAAGTTGTGCCAGAGAAGGTTTAGATTGGGTATTAGGAAAATTTCTTCACCAAAAGGGTTCTCAAGCACTGAAACAGGCTGCCCAGGGAAGGGGTTGAGTCACCATCCCTGGGCGCTTAGGGACATAGTTTAGTGGTGGATTTGGCAGTGTTAGGTTGATGGTTGGACTCAATGGTCCTGAAGGTCTTTTCCAACCTCAGTGGTTCTGTGATTCTGAATGATTCTGTGATTCTAAAACAAGGTGGGCAATTGGTGAAGGGCAGCAAATTCCATGGGCAGAGCCTGTCACTGGAAGACCCGTGCTCTGGTGAAGATGTGGTCTCTGGCAGGGAGTGTGGATTATGCAGCACAGAGATAACACGGGGAATGGGACAAGCTGCAGACTAAAATTGACTGAGCTTCAGTGGTCCTTTGGGTGACTGTGATTCCCCAGATGCATTTAAACCTACCTGCAGGCTTTATAAAGAAGGAAAGTTTGAAAGATAGATGAAAAAAATTAGTGTGGAGTAGTTTTTGTCTGCAACTTGGTTTTGACATTCAAAGACATTTCAAATAACTTACCCTAAAATCTCTCTTGGCTGATTAGTATCTGGTATTAAACCTTAATGCTGGACACTCAGCTTTTCTGTGTTCCTGAAAAGCATTCAGATAATTGTGAACGTGGTCAAAAATGGTTTGATCAAAATTTCCATATTTTTAGGTGAAAAGGCTTGTACCATCACAATGAGATAGTGGGAGGGGGAGACTTGTGGAAGGAAAAAAACTACAGCGCCTGTGAAGGAACAAAGCTGAAAGGGAGATCTTTGGGTGACAATATCCCCTTTCCCCAGGGCATCACCTCCAGGGGTCCCTCACCTTGATGGCACAAGACATTTCCTATAATAAAATCGGGAGGAATCTGCTAAGGGCAGCATTGCACAAGCTGCAGCATCCTTTCTGCTGAGGTGGCTCTGAGAGCGGCAGTGATTCCAAGGAGCTGGGTGGTTCTGAGGAATTCATTATTTTCCCTTTTGGGCTCCTGTGTCCGAACTGTCTTGAAGTCGGAAGGACTGGCTGGTTCGTGGGGCTGAGGGTGGGCTGGGCCTCCTGGCTCCAGCCCCGGTTGAAATCCCAGTTCAGGCCGGTGACCAGGAGTCCCAGAATCGGGGTGTGGACCCTGAGGTGGTGATTCTCTCAGCTGCCTCCTTCAATCCTGATCTGCATTCTTCATCACTGTTTTCAGCTTATCATTAGACTGCAGCAATGCAGATTGATGAGATGTGTGGTAGGAGAGCTTAAGGCTCCAGGCAGTGTAATTGTAATATTAGCATTAGCAGGAGGCATTGCAAACATAAAATTTATTTTCTGCGTACAGCTGTCTTGCAGAACTCAAGAGCAGAACTCGTCCTGCGATCACAGGGAGCGAAGTCTTTAATGACCTGCAAATAGCACCGAAAGAGCTGAAAAGTGGGGCTGCCAAAGCAGAGCTCTCGCATGCACAGCAGAATTTAAAAATAGGCTGCTGCTGGCGTTCTCGCTTACTCGTCGTTCCTGGAAGCCCACGGGGAGGATGGCTCTCCAGCAGAGGAGAGACGCAGTCCCCTGACGTAACTTGCCTCGGCATCTACGCCGCAGAGCGGAAAGTTGCGGATTCAGTCATTTTACACCGGAGTATCTCTGATCATTGCCTGCATCTTTTCCAGCTCCAGGTCTGCACTGGGCGCTGACTCCTCTGCCCAGAGCAGCAAGGCGGCAGGGGGCACTGGGCAGACACCCCCTTTCCCAATGGCGCTGCCATCCCAGTGGGACCGAGGAGTCCCTTTAGCTTAGCATCGTCAGCGCCTTCAGCGAAGCTCAGCGCGTGTGGGAGAAGAGACACGGGAGAGATGAACGCCTCTGCAGATGAAACTGCTCTTCAGAAGCTCCCACCAACAGCAAGAGGTGTCAGCCCCAGTCAAAGACTTGGAGACATGTTGTGGGGAAAGCAGTTGGGCCAGAAAAAAGAGCTTGAGGGTGGGAGCGTGGGGAGCTGGGGATGCTGAGCTGCAGCATCTCTAGGCAAGGATGAGCTCTGCATTTACAAAGGACCGCAGAGAACCAGGCCGTGAAACACCCTGTCCCCGTCATGAGCTAGGGGTCTGCGACAAGACCCCGAGAAGTCACCCCTCCACACCACAGCCCCATGGCACAGCACTGTCGCTGTGGGGAAGGGCCAAGGAGGGTCCCCCGTGCCGCATGCTGAAGGGCTGGAGGAGGTGGGCAGCTGCTGGCCAAGCTGGGGCTCCCGGCCGGGGAGGTGGGCAACACCTGTGGGTGCAGAGGCTGCTGGGGAGCAGGTCGTGTTGCTCGATCTGCCCGGGGCACTTGGGCAGGGAGGTGCAGGCAGGCAGGACCCCCTGCCCCGAGGTGCCACAGGGGTGGTGGGTGTGCTGCTCTCCCCCATAGCACTGAGCCATGAACGTGGTGCAGGGGGCAGAGGTGAGAAGCTGGTGGGGAAGAGCTGCCCCTTCCCTGGGTCACTAAGGCTGATGCAGAAAGTGCTGGGGAAAGCCCGGGTCCGCGCCTGGGGGGTGCCCCATGGAGGCTCGGAAGAAACAAGGAGTGGGGCTGGGGCCGGGTGGCTGCAGGGGGGACCCCAGTGCTGGCCAGAGACTGGCCCAGAGGGAGGGAGGAAGCTGGGCACAGGCCTGGGTGTCACCACCCAAATTATAAAAAATGTTCCCTGATTTTCTGTTCCCTGATTTTTTTCAGCCCCCATGCAGTAACTGGCACTCGGACGAAGCAGCACTGCAGACATGCCCGGTGACAGTCACTGCTGTCCTCGAGTGGCCCTGGACCTCCAGCAGCCATATAGCCAATCTGACCACAGTCACTGGCGACCACAGCTGACAGCTGGGGTCACTGCTCCAGCCACAGAAAAGGGGCAGAGAGCAGTTAGTACAGACATAAGGGAGGACAAGGATGGGGACATGCACTTGCACCAGGGAGAGGTAGGACCCATGTTATTCTGAGCTGAATAAATCACTAAAGAAAAGGCAAGGCTTTGAGGGCAGCAGAGCACCTGCTGAGGAAGACAAGAGAAAACGCACGGAAGAATCAAAGTTTATTATTAGCTGCTAGTAAATCATTTAAATAAGCTGTAGTTAGCAAAGGGTGATGACCACAGGTTCGCCTCTGGGGCACAAAAGCCCTGGATGCCAGAGCTCACAGAGGCGTTTCTGACAAACTGTCTTGGGGAGATGCAGATTCACCAAACCAGAGCACAGCCGTTTTGACAAGCTCCTGGCGAGAGCAGCAGGCTCCTGAGGTTTTGTTGACCAGGCTCTGGATGACTGGCATGCTGGTGATGCTGTCGGGGCTTTACTAACGCGACAAGGTCTTACAGGACACCTATAGGTCCTATAGGACAAGGAACTGAGATTTTCTCGCTCCTTGGCTATGAGACACCAGCAGCAGAAAACCAAGTGGGGATCTTTTCCTCTTGTGTAATAACCTTAAAATACTACCTGTGGTTCCTGTCCTGCAACCAGCTGGGTGAGGGCGGACCCCTACCCAGGGGATTTCTAGAATCGGGGCCTGGATCCAGACATGCAACACAACACAAAGCTTAAATGTGGTCTGGAGAGAAGAGAATAACGATTAAAAAATCTCATAATCTTGGTAGTTCAATTTAATACTTTCAAAAGCTAAGCCCTTGACTTAGAGATTCTATGGCACGGTTTTTAGAACAAAGGTTTTAGACAGAGAGCTGGCAAGACTTTTTAGAGCAGGCTGTGTGTAAGGGTGACCCAGGAAGAAGCAACAAGTGTCGAGCAGGAGCTGTTGGAAAAGTGGACGTATGGAGAGGGAGAGTGATGCAGAGCACACGATGTTTGGAAGAGTCTCTGGGACCTGAAAGGTGGGAAGAAATCACTTAAACTTGATGCACACATCAAGGAGGGTAAAAGGAGTGATTTCAGCAATGATGATTCAGCTAGAGGGACAGATAAAGGATGCAGCTTTGGAGACCTGCTGGAGGTAAAGCAAAGCAAGTCTCCAAGACTGGAGAAGAGGCTGCTGCAAAAATGGAAGAGAAGATCCCAGGGATGTAAGAGTGCTGGATGCAAGGATGCAAAAGAAGCAGCAGATTTAAAAAACACATATACTGTGTAGGAAGCAGAAACAGGATTTATAACTTCCAGGATGTAGAAAATAAGCCATGTCTGAACAAAATCATTTGAGTGGTTACGACTGTTCAAATTTAATGCATTTTATCCAGTGGTTAATCACCCTCACCGATCAAATTTTGTGTCTAATTTTCAGTGTGGATTTGTCTGGCTTCAGCTTCCAGAGATTGAGTCTTTTTATATCTTTCCTGGCTCGATTAAAGAGCCATTTAATATTTCCCTATGAAAGTACTTCTACAGTGTAATCAAGTCACCCCTCAATCTTCTTTTGGATAAGCTGAACAGATTGTGCTCTTTAAATCTTCTGCTGTAAGGCACTTGCTCTAGCCCTCAAATCATTCTGCGTGGGTCTTTTCAGAATCTCTTTGATTTTTCACTATTCTTCTAAAATATTGTTAATATAAAGCGATGCCCAGTTCTAGAGCGCTGCTGCTCCAGCGAGATACAGAGGTGAGATCACTCCCTCCCCTGCCCGGGGCTCCCTGTGCCCCTCAGAGCATCGGCCCATTCCGCCCTGTGCTGGGCTGGGAGCTTGCCTCCGCCAGCCGGCCCCTGCCACATGTTTGTGCCATTCGTCTGAATACATGCGATGGAAATGGAAAACATGCCAAAAGCGCTCGCTGTTACATTGCTTGTGTCGCCAGCCAGGCTTGGGGTAGGGCAGGGCGACAGTGCAGAGCCTGGTGGTGCCTCCGGCACAGCACCGGGACAAGACATCACGGCTTCACAGGCCAGGCACTCGCGGCTGCTGGCCCCTCACCTCGCAGTGCAGCGTTGTGTGCCAGCGCCGCTGTGAGCAGGGGCTTCCCTCTCCACTTTCTGCTTCTCTCTCTGAGTCCATCCTGCCCACTGCGCTGCCTCTGCTCCCATTACAGAGGCCGACGGGATGGATGAGGGGAGAGCTGCTCGCAGGCTGCAGGGCATCACCTGGGCGGGCAGGTGGCAGGTCCCAGTACCTGCTGCGGCTCTGGGTGCCACACATTTTGGGGGAGGTCAGCCCAGAAACAGAAAACTGCCCCTTTTCCTTCTGGAACAGGCGTGCCCACAGGAGCAAGATGGTCTCTGGGGTCAGCAGTGTTAGCCGGCACTGCAGAGGGTGCAGCGAGCTGCCGCACCTTGGGCAGCCGGCACCCCAAAGGGTGCCGTAACCCCTTCCTGCAGCTCTGCCCTCTCCTGGGGCTGGGGAACATGCTGAAGAGCCCAGACCAGTGTGGGGCTGCACCGGTAACTTCCTCCATGGCAAGAGCTGACATCCGTGCTCGCCTTACACATGCAGTCTTCTAGGAAACTGGCTGCCTACCCCGTGGCCGTCCTGCTTGTCCCACGGCTGCCTGCTTTCCTTAAAGTCCTTTGGGAATCAAAGCAGACTTCACCCTTTGACCATCTTACTCACGTGTAATCTGCCTGTTCTCTCTTCAGGGCTCTCTGCAAGGTCAGGACTTCTCTGCACAACAGCCATCCCCATCATCCCCACGTGGATCATACCTGTGCAGCCTGCAGTAGCTTTACTCACCACAGCTCCTACTCGTTTGCTCCTTGCAGCTGCCGAACCTACAGGATTTCCCAAGCTGGATTTCCCAAGAGCTCCCTCGAGCCCTTCATGGATGGCATCACTCCTGGGACCCTCTACCACCCAGGTACCTACCAGGTATGGAGACAGCTGCAAGTAAAAGGTCTTAATAACTCAGGTCATGCATCCTGGGGTCTCTGTGGCATGGGTCAGCACCATCTCATCAGCTCTGCTCCTCTGGTGTCCTCTGCAGCTGCTGCCTTTCCGAACAGATCCTCTGCTGTGACCCTGCAAAGAGGGGTCCCTGCAGAGTAACCCCCTCCAATTTCTTCCCAGTGAATACCGATGCAAAAAATGGATTTAGATCTCTGCAGCAGCCCTGTCCTCTCAGTTTACCTTTCGTGCCCGGGCATCTGTTGGCCCTGCAGGCATCTGGAAGGCATCCTGCTCCCAATGCATCTGAAGAAAGATTTTCTGTTGGGTCTAATCTCTTTGTTAGTTGTTCCTCAGAGCGCTCTCACTGCCTTGTTATGTTTATGCATTTAATCTGCCAGGGTTTATGGTCCCCTCCATTTCCTCCTTTACTCACAATGTCACCTTTCCAGAGGATGCCTCAGTGTTTCTACCTGTGTCCCCCACCCTGCTGCTGGGCTGTGCCAGCTCCCTCCCTCCTCATCAGCCGTCCTTGCGTCCTTGCTGGGGCTCGCTGGCCCCATGCCCCTGGGGCAGTACCTCCATGGTGCCGGAAAGGGTTTAATTCACCTTGCTGACATTTTTAGCTTCTTTTTATGAACCGCACACATGCTTGCACGGTTCACCTCCTGTGGACCAGCAGTCTCTAACCAAAGAGAGGGGTCACAGAGGGATCCTGACCCCACGGGAGAGGGTCCAGCTGTGGGGCACTGGCGGGACCGGGGTGCTCTGCCCCGTGACTGGCTGTGCACCATGGGGTATCCCCGCTCCTGGCGGAGGCAGGACCTGTCCAACCACCCGCACCTCAGCCAAGGAGAAGATACTGGGGTGTTGCTCACCTTGATTTGTGACCAGATGCCCACAAGAGCAGGATGTGTGCCAGCTGGTCACTGGATACCCATGGGGTGTCTTGAAATGGCCGATCACTTAGAGGTGGGTCACAGTGAGAGACGCAGACAACAAAGGGAAAGCAAACGATGGTTCACCACTTCTCTAAAAGAAGAGCCAAGCCTGCATCTGCTCACCTGTGGCCACGCTGCCTGAACTCAGGGAGCTGTTCCCAGCACGGCCCCGTGCAGGGAGCGGGGTGGGAGCATGCCACCGGCACCAGGCACCCCATTGCCAGGCTCGGGGGGCTCCTTCACCCTACACCCCTCTAGTCTCAGCTTCTCACCTGGTCAGGGCTTGTCCTCAGCACTCTGCAAATACTACTGTGGCCTTGCCAGGCTGGTGGCCATCTCCTGTGCTTAAATAAACCATTAGCAAATCATTAGCACAGCGATGGTAAATGCTTTTTCTCACCTCTAAGGCTCCGTGCAGGTCTCAGTGTGAAACAGCTTCATATGCTGAACTATGTATTTTGGATTTGCAGTTTGCCTGCTGCCTGACAACCATACTTTGCACAGATATGGATGGGATTAATACGTGCAGTTACCTCCAAGCTCCAGAGTAAGATTAAAGAGCTGCAGCTATTCTGGGGAAAAGCTGATCCCCAGCCCAAAGAGAACAGTTACTGTGACTTGAAGGTGACATCTCTTTATTAAGGACCTCCCTCCCCACCAAGCTACTGCCACTAACTGCTTGCTTTCTAGCAGGAGCCACAGCAGAGGAAAGTCCTGATGGGTTTGGGAAAAGGAGCCGCTAACCCTACAGGGTGTGCGAGGAGGACAGGGCAGCCTGAGCAGGGGACGAGGTTTCCTGCTCCCCCTTTGGTCCCTGGAAAGACGAGGTGTCTCCCAGCTGTGCCCTGCACAAGCCAGCTCTCCGGCACAGAGACATCCCCGCAGAAGTGAAGCACCAGTTTTTAACAGCAAGTGTGATTAAGCACCCCAGGGTCCCAAGTGCACCAAGAAGCCTTAAAGCCCTTGGTGAGCCAGCTGGGGATCCATACCCTCTGCCCATGGGGCCAGGACACCTATTTAAGCTCAGCCCTGGTCCTTAGCCCTCACCAACCGTTGTGGGGGTGCTGCTCTCTAGCCCTGCATCCTGGGTGGACCCTGGGGGTCTGTTCCCGGTGGCTTCTCTCCAGCCCTGGCTCCTTCTGCTCCAGCCTGGACCCCTGGAAGGGCCCCGCACCACTGCATCCCCCTCAACCATCCCCTGCTGCCTGTCAGTGGGGACTGTTTCCCACAGCAGGCTGGGGGCTGGCAAAAGGCTCTGCTCTGCCTGCTGGGCTGGCAGCAGATGACTGTCTTCTGCTTCACCCCCCCAGCTGCCAGGGCCGCCTCCCAGCACGCCAGATCTGGCAGCTTCCCCGCCACCAGCCGGGTTCGGAAGAGAGCAGCAAGTCCCCTGCTCCCGTCCCGTCTGGACCGATGTTCTCGGGGAGCTCTGGGGCAGTGGGGACCCTCCCGACGCCCCACGCAGGCTGCGGCACCATCCCGTGTCCATGTAGGGCCTGTGGCCCCACGGGGCGGGCGGTGGGCTCCCTCCCTGCTCCGGTAGCAGCCACGTGGCGAGCGGGGTCCAGTGCTGGCCAAGCTGATGTTGAGCCAACCCTTCTGCCGGGGTGGTTTCCAGCCAGTTTGGTCCACAGCCTTCGAGGAGCTGGAGCGGCTGGTCTGGGGGTGGGAGCGGTGGGAGGAGGAGGAGGAGGAGGAGGAGGAGGAGGAGAAGGAGGCGGCATCTCTCCTCTTGGCAGTGGTGCCAGTTTGAGGCACTTGCGAACAGCAGCGTCAGATGGAAAGATGGAAGTGCTGCAGATGGAGAGCGCCTCTGAGCTGAGAAAGTTGGGGTTCTGAGCATGAAATTCACCCTAAAAAACGGTTTCCATTTCCCCATGGCCACTGTCCACAGAAAGCATCCATCTGACCATCTCTGAGTGCATTTTTATTCCAGAAAGCCCCAGGCTCGTCTCCCCCTGCAAGCTCTTGCCTTCCTCCCCCACTTCCCCTGTTCTGAAGTCATGCGATGCGGCCTCTCGGTACATTTAAGTTCTCTCATGATTTTTTTCTTCCTTATCTGTGATAAGTACCAGCTCCATCTGTTTGCCTGCAATTAACGTGGGCTCCTTTCTCCCTGATCTCGTCTGCCTTTGCAGTAACTTGGGGCTCTGATTTTCTAGCGCCGGCAGCACCGTGGGAACCGGTGCCGTAGCTGCCCCGACTGCACCATGGCCCGGGGTGGTGGTGGGCATCTGGGGGGTCCCACTCCGCAGGGGCTGCTGAGGGGCGAGCGTGGTATGTCTCTGCAGGAAGAGGGGGAGGCCAGCTAGGACCATACAAGTCAGCCCAATCTCCAGTCCAGAAAACACCATAAACAACCAAGAAACTTTCTGTGAGTGTGTGGAAAGCAAGACGGTGCGAGTAGCAGGTAATGTGGGGGCGGTGAATGCCCATTTGGCCCCAGGAGAAAGCCACATCAAACCATCTCAGCTGGCTTCTTGGCCAGGCGAGGGGGTGAAGGAGGAATGAAGGACGTCCCGTCGCTTGCTGGGGATAAATCCCGATGCTGTCTCTTGTCACATCTCGGCAGCCACCTGTGGGTGCTGGTGAACGGTCTGTGCAGAGGGTGCAGGGAACGGCCGGGTGCCGCCTGCACGGAGGGTGCCAGACCCGGCCGCCAGCCTGGGTGCGTGCACCGAGGGAGCCGATCCTGCTGCGTCGGCACAGAGCCCGGCCGGGTGCTGCTGTGCCCTTCCCTGGCGGCTTGAGTCGGGGCGAGGACACCCGTACCGGGACTGGCGGGGAAGTGATGCTGCGGAGGGGGGCTGCAAGCACTTGGGATGTTGATGCATCAAAAGGGTCTGAAATGGAGGCGATTTATAAATGTTTATAGACAAATCCTGGTGGGGCTTTACCGGAGCTCAGCAGTCAGAGCTGATCGCAAGGCACCAACGGCATGTTGGAGGCTGAACCACAAACCCGCTGTGGGGCTGCATAAGCAGGAGTCTCGTTGGGTAAGGTTCAACGGTATGAAGAAGGCTTCACTGGGAGAGTGAGACCCTGCGTGATGAGGAGGATCTGGAGAAATGGGAGAGTCCATACAAGATCAGCCAAACTGGTCAGAAGCCAAGAGCTCCTGGTTCATGAGAAAAGCTTGAAAGCTTGGGTTTGTTTCAGCTGAGAAAGGAGACAATTGTAATGACTTTGCGTGCATTGAAATATGGAGAAAACTGATGAAAAGAGAGAGGGAATAATTTAGAAGGGAAAAGGAATCATCTGCTGAAGCTCCAGAAAGGAAACTCAAAGTTTGATAATTTTCTAAGAATAATTGAGCACCGGGAATAGAGCAAAAGTTGTCAAATCTCCACCCCTGGCAGTTTGTAAGGGCAGGCTAAATATTCTCAGGAACCTGGTCAGATAACGGAGCCTGGCCTGGGACAAAGAGGTGAACAAAACCGGCCTTTTTCAGCCCTTTCCAGCACCATTGTCTAGTTCCTTCTTCTTTTTCATTCTTCTACAAGAAGTATTTTACTAGTTTATTTTTAAAATTAATGTATGTATGCAAATCTGTTTATCTTAGCCAAGGCAGGATAGAGAAGGTGGGAGACGAGCAGGGGTGACAGCCACAGTTCAGTGACAGCCATGGGCTGAGCTGTTAATGTTGTACAATTCCTGTACATTTTTATATGCATTTTTTAGATCAGCCCCAGGCAAAGCTGCTCAGGGAGCTGTTATGGGGAAAAGTCCAGTTGCACAAAAATGGTGTGTTGCAGCTGTAACTCTGGTCCTTGATGCTTTTCTTCCGTTAGAGATCCTGGATAGAGGCCACCTGTCCTGGACGATGGGGACCGTGCCCTTGACCTTGTCCTGGGATGCCACAGAGGGTGGCAAAGCAGGAGGGAGAGGAGGGAAGTGGCGAGCCGAGGACAGGCACTGTCCTGGCACGGGAGGAGCTGCTTGGCCACAAGGAGGTGGTGAAGCGTTGGAGGAGCCTGGAGTCAAGGCCTCGATAGCACAGCCAGGGTCCCTCCTGGCACTGAAACGAGATTTCAAATCGTCCTTCAGAGGAGTCTTGCCTTCCAGAAAAGCTCTGCTTGGTTTTATACACATTGAGGATGTTCTGATAGCAAACCTTCCTAAACCACTACTAAAAATACATCTTGCTGCTTATTTGTGTTTGCGCCGTTTCCACAGCAGCCAGCAGTTCTTGTTGTTCTTCTGAAAGGAGGAACCCTTAGATCTCGGTATTTTCTCCCCTGAATGTGCTTGTCTGCCATAATTGCCAGTTCTTGAACCTTTCTGACAAGCTACGCAGGCACAGATTTTTTTCAGTCACGAGCTGAAAATCCTTTTCCAGCTCTGTGGTGCAAAAATTCCCTTCTGTGCAGCCTCTCCGTCCTTCAGAGTGTCTCCACCAGAGCTGGAGGTGTTGTGTCGGTGCAGATCTTGCTGGTGCCGTGGCTGGAAGAAAGATCCATCTTCTGCGGCCGTACCTCTTCATCACATCCTCCTTTAAACCCTCAGTGGTTGCACTGGCCCCTCTCGGGGCAGTTTTGCACCGTCTTTCGTTACCGTGAGATCCCTGAATCCTTCTCAGATGTTTTCCTTCCTAGAGCAAAGACCTTGTTTCTTTGGCTTGGGGCTACAGTTTTTATTACCAGGGAGATGATTATTTTTGACTATTTAAATATATGTTCTTTGAGTGGGACCAGCTCGCCAAGTTAGCTGGATCTCTCTGTGTCTGCTCTATAGCTGCTGTTCATCCACTCCTTTTTTGTGAAGCCCACCAATTTTATCAGCAGTGATTTCACGATCACTCTCAGACGAGATTTAAGAGGTGAATAGGAATCAGCTCTCATCTCATGTGCTAAGGGTACAAACATACCCTGCAATAATGGAAACAGAGGAGCAGCAGGCAAGAGCATGGGGATCTGGACAGGCCTCGATAATGGGGCTCCCCCAGTTGCTGTCACCGGCTCTGGGGCTCCTGCTCCGGCGGGGACCACTGTGCTCAGGTGTCCCATGGCCGTGGGGCTCCTGCTCCCATGTCACGGACAGCCTGGGACACCGCTGCCTCCCCCTGCTGCCATGGGAGCCCCTGCTGCGCTACCCCATCCCGAGGAGGTCTGGCCCCGTAGGGTCTGTCGTGGTGCTGGGGGATCCTGCATCGGGCAGGAGCCGCTCGCTGCTCCCCTTCCTCTCCAGCCTCATCATCACGTCTGTCTTCCCGGCTCAGCCTTCGCACGTGTTTTTCCCTGTTTGTGTCATGTTTTAAAGTGATACTGAAATGGGCAGATCAGCCCGGGAGATCTGTCATACGTACGTCCCCATCAACAGGCTGACGCCCTCGGCTTCGCCACATGCTTTGCACGGGAACCCCACGGTGCGCCGCGGTTTGGGTGATGGGCTGTCGCTCAGCATAATTTAACCCCTGTCCCTCGGTCCCTCCCCACCGTCTGTGCAGAGGTTCTGCTCTCGCGTCCCCCCTGTGTCAAAGCACTGAGGTTTTGGGGGACTTCGCGAGCCCAAACTGCCGCTGTCGCCTTGGCACCATGTTGGCCCATGCCAGACGCTGCTCCGGGCTTGGGTGGGTGCCCTCTGCTCGCCTCCCCTTCACCTCCTGCCGTTGGGGGCCGGGTGCTCAGTGGCTGGCCTGCAGCATGGGGGCCGGTGCCCCCCCTGCCCTGGGTGGGGGGCTGCAGCAGCCTGCCAAGGTGGGGTCATTCCTGCCCCACGCTGAGCTCCCACAGCAGGTCCCTTCTCAGCCTTTGCTGCCCTGACTTGGTTTTGCATCACGAGCGTTGGCCGACCCCAGCTTCTCCCTCAGGGCTGGCACGCTCTGCACGAGGTTCACCCCGTCTCTGTCTGCCCTGGCCACAGGGGCTCACCCTCTGCCCGTGGTGGAGAAGGCATCACCAGTGCAGTCATCTCCTCTGCAGGCACCCAAAGCTGGGTGAGACAAGTCCACTGCATCCTCCGCTCTGAATCCCTGCCTTCACATCCTCCCACCTTGCTTTCTGGCGCTTTGGTCTTTGGCTCTGGCTTTGGCAGTCAAGGTGTCTTGGTTCAGCATTATCTCTGTCTGCAGATCTCTCCCATGGGAATGCTGGTTAGACTGGCTTTCCTGCGTTCACTTTGCAGGCAAGGTTGTCCTCCCAGCAGTGGTCCTCCTTAGGAGTCCAGCAAATGCATCTCTGTGAACAGCTCCTATTTGTGCCGGGGCTTGTATTCAGCTGCTGTGCCCTCAGCTGCGTTATTCAAAATAAGCAGAAAGTACCAGAGGAAAGTCTGAAGTTTGACCTGTTTCCTCAGCTGCAGTCACGGCCTCAAAATAGCAGTGGCACCTCTGCCTGGTGAAGAAAGATGTGTGACGCAGGCTCCCTAACGCACCGGGCACTGCTCTGCGGCGCAGGGACAAGTGTCAACAGTCTTGGGGGGGGAACAGCATCTTCCCAGTCTGCTGCTTCTGCTGTCAGGGTGCAGGCAAACACCTGCTGGGCAGCTTTCCCTGCACATAGCCCCCCTCATCACCTGGCCTGGGATCAGGGTGGGAAACACATCCACCGCGGTGGGAAGAACATCCAGTGTGCTGGGAAGCATATCCAGAATGGTGGGAAGCACATCCAGCACGCTGAGAAGCACATCCAGCGTGGTGGGAAGCACATCCCTGATGCCGCGGAGGTCTTGCTCAGTCCTGGCTCCAGCTGCCGCCCCATGTCCCAGGCGAGATGGCCAAGCGCAGGCACGGCACCAAGGGTAGCCTGGAGTCTGTTGAGGAAACCCTCTCATCTTATGAATTTGCGGTCCCTCTGCATGCTGGGACAAAACTTTCAGCATCTGGGGTCTGCGGCACTGCTGGGGGAACACTCCAGCTATGGCAGACGAGCGTTTGAAGGAAGTTTGATTCTGCTCTTCAGTGATAAACCCCCCTCCGCACACCCACCGAGAGGCAATGGAGGGACAAGCCAAATTACTCCCCCCTGTCCAGCAGCCACAGCCTGTCCCGGCCCATCTCCACCCACTCAGGGGAGCACAAGGGCACAACGGCAGGTGGGCAGCCGGATTAGGGACCCCCCATCCAGACCCCCCTGGGTTGTCTCAGGGAGCCACAGCCTCCAGCCAGGGGTGACACCCATCAGGAGGGGACACCAGGAGAAGTTCTGGGACAGGCTGGGGGGTTCACTGCCAGGGGTGTGAGGGTAGGCTGCGGGGTGACAGATCCCATTGGCTGTAGCTTTTATAACAAGGGGGATTTTATCAATCGTTATCATGAGTTACAGCTTTTCACGACAGGTCGTGACAGGCCAGTCCCTGCCAGGGCTCTCTCCCTGCTCTGGACTGGGCTGAATCCAGCCACTTTTCACTGAGCAGTGCCACTTTCTGCTCAGCCTGTTCCTTTTAGTGTAAATGCTCTTTCTGCCAGTCACATTGCTTTCAGGGCTGTTGCAAGACGTTATAAATAAAAGAGCTTAAACACTAATGACACAAAAAGTTTCTCAGTGTCACACGAATCCGCTCTGAGCTTAAGGACGTGGAAACCAGTGTGTAAGTACGAATGAAAATGGATGTACAGGGGTGATGTTGGCACCTGCCGCATTAGCTGTGTCGGTGCACCCCGGCACTCTTTGTGCCGCCCTGGCTGTGCCGATCTCAGCACAGCTCACAGTCCCAGTACTGCACATCCCTGGGATCCGGGGGCAAGCAGGGGGGATGAAGGTTTCTGTCACAAATGAGTAAGACAATGCAAGCGGTGGCAGTGAATCGGGGTGATTTCCATGGCCGGGAAGGTAATGTGGCTGTTCAGGGCTTACTGGAGAGGGCTGCCTCAGGTAAAAGCGCAGGACGTAGGCACCTGTGCTGAAGATATCCCTGCTTCCTCTGAGGGTGCTGATAAAATAAATTACAAGGTCTGGAAGGCGTGCGCTAATGAGCAGTTGCACAAGACTGGGATGTTGCTGTGGGCTGGATCAGGCCCGAGGATGGGTGGAGGCACCTCCCCGGCACCGCTGTGCCGAGCGCCTGTCTCCACGCACGTCCGCACCACGACGGTGACTGCAGACCGCCACGGCTGCCCCCACCATGCCGGCAGAACCAAGAGGTCTGCTCTTCCCCAGCTCTGCAAGGGATGCGCCGGGGGGTCCCAGGTTGATGTGACACTGTGAGCGATGGGCCGGAATTGCTTCCCGCCATGTCCCTTTGCAGCCTCTGCAGCCCCCACCAGCAGTTTGCTCCATGTTGGATTAACGTGTGAAAGGGGGCATCTCTCCCAGCTTTGTCACCTTCACCCGCTGGCCGGGACGCTCGGCCCCTCCCAGCCAGCCCCAGTCCAGCCAAGCTGGGGGCTATGGGCAGCACCTGCCTGTCCTGCGGGGACGGTCTCTCCTTCGCGCTCCTGCAGCGAGTGTGGCCTCATGGGTATTTTGCAGCACCTCAAGATCTCCTCAAGACCAGCAGGGACCCCACATTCCCACGGGGTACCGCACCATGCCCATGCCTCAGCCCCCTCACCAGTGGCATCGGTGTGACTGAAGGAAGATGACCAAGATGGTTCCCTCAACAGACAACTTCAGCCACGGTTACAGTGTCACTGGAAAACATCTTCCCAGTTAGACTGCAAGTTTGAGCATCCAACCATACTCAAAGTGCTTGGACAGATGCAGATGTTGGGTTTCTGCTTGCGGTCCCTCACCCTCACAAAGTCAGATGGCACCAAAACGCGCTGTACGGGCGCCTCGGGGTGCTGCCGGGCTGGATGTCCGCGCAGCCACCACGCCAGAGGTGGTAGAGGAGACGCTGCCTGCAGTCCCTGGGTTTCCCTGCTGACAGTCTGTGGCTCAGGATGTTTTTGGTATTGGACTGATGAAATGCTTCCTTTGAGGAGGAAGTCCAGCGGTTTTGAGGCATCCCAAATTCCCCTTCCAAGAGAAGTTCAGCCTTGCTCAGTTTTCTCCCATTCTCGGTCTCCTTGTTTAAGCCGCAGACAGCACAAGGGACAGGGAACTGCAACTCCATTTTCCCCGCATTTCTCCCCAGCTCAGCACTTTTTCTGGGCTAACTTTGAATGCTCTCTGGGCTTTGCTGTCTGCAAGTGCTGACAAGCGGATGGTGCGCGTCATGGTCCAGGCTTTCCCACTCTCTCCTCGGGTACCCGTCTCGTAAGAACTTGCCTGCAGAAGAGCTGTCAGCATTTCCAAAAGGAGTGACACAAGGAAGGGGAACTCAGCTTCACCAGTGACTGGGAAAGGCTGACGCATTTTAAACTACATCTGAGTTCCTCTACCTGGAAATCCGGGTTTCGCACAGCCGCGAGGCATCGGGGATCGGTGCTCCAGCAGACCAGCTGGCTCACAACTCCCGACCTGGGAGACACAAGGTGTAGGATGAGCAGAGCCGGGCCAGACATACCTGTCCCCCCACCAGGTCTCCAGCAGCGGGGCAGCTGTGCCCGTGGCCACATGTGAGAAGGTGGCATGTGTATGGTGACGCTGTCCCACAACATGGTCCCGTGCTCAAGGCCAGTGGTGAGGCGGCTTGCTGGGTGCTGGGGGTGCCCCCGCAGCTGGCAGCCGTTTGCGGGGACATGTCCTGAACCCAGGTAAACTCTTCGCATCCCCAGCTGCCTGAGAGAGAGCCCAGCATCCTGACACTTGGTCTGTGCCCCTGTGGCACCAGTGTCAAAGACGTTGCACTTTGCAGGTGGTCAGGATTAGTGCTGGGCCAGAGCCCTCCTCTGGGGATTTTCAGGTTTTGCAAAAAATGCTCCCAGCCATCACCCATCGCAGGGATCCCCGTTGGATGCTTGGCCGTTGAAGCATGTGCCACCCCAGCAGCCACCATAATCGACCAAGCTTGTCCCCGCTTCGAGGCATCTGACCTGCGTCCTGGTGCGGGGGCATCCATCCAGCCCCCCGGGAACTGAACCTCTGGAGCCACTGCCCCGCGAAGTGGGGTGACTCTCCCCCCACCATGGCGATCGCAGCCCCTCCGAGTGCTGCGTCCCCACCGGGAAAATGATGTCGTCGTCTTCACGCTCTGCCCCCGGGGACCCCTGAACTCCATTTCCTTCCTCGAGAAGCCCACTAATCTGCCAGAGCTTCTCCTTCCAAGCTCGCATTTTCCTTATGCTGATTTTAAATCCGTGCTCAGGAAAGCTCATTTACACATTTTCTCTGACTTGCCTTTTACACAAAGCGCTTTTCAGCCGGGATGAGGCACTGCTGGTCCTGTGGGCCCAGGCGTGCTGCAGGCAGCACCGACAGCAGGGCTTCCCATGCCCAGAGGCACAAACTCCTGCCACCTCTGCAGGTTTCCTTGCGGTGACTTTGGATAAAATCTGCCACCCTGGGACCAGCTGCCTGTGCTGCCTATGCTGGAGACGGGGTCCGTCCTGAAAGTGTAAGGCAGCTGCTTTGCTTTGCGGGATATCTGGTGTAATGCAGAAGGTGATCGGCTGAAGGACTGTGAGGTTTTGAGCAGGAGGTTGGAGCAGAGTCCACTGAGGCCCCGTCAGCCCCCCCAGACACTGGCTGGTGTCTGTGGCATCCAGCCTGGTGATGGCTCCTCTGCTTACTTCTGTAATGGAAGTGTGAGATTTCTTCTCAGAATTAAAGAAAATGATGACAAAAAGCCAGGTCTCTCTTTCAGGTTGCTTAAAGGCCACTCGGTAGGTATTTTGGATTGACACCATCTTAAAGAAAGACTTCGGTCTTTCCACCAGGTTGTAGAAAGGTTTCTGAAGCAATCCGCTATTTTGAGGCATCATAGGACCTTGTTCTTTGGTGGAGCCTAAATTCGGCATGAACAGATCCAACGGAGCCATCCTTGAGGCACTGCCTTCCCCACTGCCACAGGAAGCAGCCTTTGGGGTGCAGCCAGCACTGTGGGGAGAGCAGGAGGATTCGGGCCCCCACGGAGGAGCTGCAGAGGTGAAGTCGCTGTGTGAACTCCCCCAAATGCACGTTGGAGGCTCATTAGAGCTTCGTTAGAGGCAGACGCTTGGATAATCCCCACTGCAGTATCTGTAACTTGTTTCCTTAGGAACTCGGGACACAAAGCAATGCATAATGAATGGAGCTAATAGGAAACAGAAATCGTGGTAAATGAGAATTTCTGGTAAAAGTGGAAAAAGATAAGGGAAGTGAGAGGCATCAAGAAGAAACCAAGGTCAGGTCCTGCCAAGGACAGCGGGGAGATGTAAGAACGTGTTAGGAACAGGAGAGCTGTCAATAGTAGTGTGCCTGTCCGGCTCTGCACCGATGCTGTAAATGGGCTGTGAAACGGGAGAAGAGTTTTATGTTTCTCCTCTGCGCTGGAAGGCAGCAGAGTGATGGACTCATTTTCCACACAGCGGATGACGTGCCTGCTGACGCTGCAGTTCCTCAGGGAAGCAGCAACGGCCACGGAGGAGCTGCCCGGGAGCCGTGGGATAACGGCGCCGATCCACGCCGTTTCTGCCAGAGTGGCTGCCGTGCTGGCAGACGGGTGCTGCGGGGCACGTTAGCACCTGAGGGGCTGGCTGCTCCCCCCCAGCCCAGAGCAAACCCCCAGCCCACTCGTGGGGCTGACAATGGGGACAAGGTGCCAGGAATGGCCGAAGCTGTCGAGCGGCAGAGAAGAGGGGCAGCCAGATGAAGCACTGTAAATGCTGAGGCCGTTTTCTGTGTTATTCATGATATGCAGTTTCCAAGAAGAGCTGGGGCCGGTTCAAGTGACAGAGCTGTGCCATCGGCATCATTGCTGATTTACAGAATATTGCAGCAGGCTGGAAAACAGGGTCGTTAGTGGGAAAGTGGCCTAAGATGGAGGGAGAGTGTGGGTCCAGTAGCCACCAGCAGCCTATGTTGGGAGCCCTGAGGCTGGCAGGGGCAGGGGGAGGGGGCGGGGGCGGGGCAGG
>NW_010972436.1:30157396-30162515 GCF_000737465.1 Haliaeetus leucocephalus
GGGGAAGGGGAAGGGGAAGGGGAAGGGGAAGGGGAAGGGGCTGGGGCAGGGGCAGGGGCCCGCTTGCTCGTCTGCATTGAGCACCTGTGTGAACTCAAGGACAAAGGCAAAGCTGGGGGGCCATGTCCTGCTGCAGCAGAATGAGGGTCCCAGTAAGTCCCAAGCAGCCCCAGCAACATGGGGCCGGGACCCCCAGCTGGGCTTTCCCTTGCACTTACCGTGGGGCACGTGACAGCAGCCTTGGCCATGGCCGGGTCGCTTCCCATGGCACAACGATGCCCCCAGTACCGAGCACTGGGACAGGGAGAGGGCTTTGGTGCCCGGGACCCACCGTGACTGCACTGGGGTGATTCATTTCCTCTTTCAGCAATTCTATCTCCAGTTTGTAATCAAGAACGCACGATTTTGCTTTGCAGGAACAACTCTCTCTGCTTTCTTCTGAGAGCTCACCTGCTGGGAATGGTCCTCTCAAACAACCCCATCTTCAGTTTTTGAAGACTGTGATGAAAAGGTAAGTGCAGATGTAACATGCTCTGCTTTGGTAAGAAAATTGACTTAGTGCCATGGGACATTTTGGTTTAAAAGCTTAGCAGTGTACAGTGCTAATAAAGAACTATTAAATGACTCTAAAAGCCTCACTAATGAATTTAAAATCTGTTTGTCAACAGGAATTTCTTTTTTGGCTCTGTGTGTTCCTAGAAAAGTCCCTAAAAGATCTCTGCTGGTGCTGGTGGCATTCAGCATCTTACTCAGTGGTCTAAAAGCAGCAAGAAAACACAGTTGTTGAAAATATATGGATGACCTACAGCTATATCACAGATGGGGGATCACAGACAGGCAAGGAATCTGCCCAGATGAGTGTGCAAGGCAGTGGTGTAGGTGACCCCCCCCCAAGACGGACGTGCAAGGTGGAGGCGAAGGTGTCACAGGGGCAGCACTGAGACTGCGTTGCGGCATTCGGCAGAGGTGAGAACAGTGCTGGAAAAGGGCATCCAAAGTTTTGTATTTTGGAAAGTTATCAAGATGTCTGAGACAATTCAGAAAAGAAACATGAAAATTAACTGAGGTTTGGAGAAAACACCTTACTTTGATCTTTCTAACCCTTACAATTGTGTCAGAGCAGAGGTTGAGGGGTGACTTGATTACGGTGCCCAAACACCTTTCTAGGGAGAGAAGGTGGCTTGGGTGTCAGCATGGAAGGAGGTGCAAAGCTGCTGGTAAACTGGTCTCAGAGATACCTTATTCATATCTCACCAGCAAAGGGCAGTGAGGTTCTCCCTCACCTGATGTCTCAGAAGAGTTGGGAAATTAGTTCTACCTGGTATTTTGACTGGTGACAAGTGCAATATCCACAGGCAAGAAATTCCCAAATAGAAGAGAAGGAAGAGCAATGTGGGATTATGGACAGCATCACTACAGCGAAGGATCCAGGTGGGCAGCAGCGGGACAGGGACGCATGCTAATTAAGTCACTTGCAAAAAGAACAAACCTCAATTTTGGGATATATTCACAGGGACTGAAGAATTCAAAATCAGTTTAAAATGTTTATTAGAATTAGCTTATATTCACTTGATCACCTGAGCTCCCTAGCAGATGTACCAAGGTCAGTTTCTAATGCCAAACTGTATGGTTCTGTGACAAGAGCCGGTGGGGTATCAGCGCTGCAGGGGTTTGGGCAGAGCGTGGGGCAGGCAGGGTTTGGGGAGGGAGCGTTGCCCTTCCTGGGCCGGCTGCTATGGCTGGGAGAAGGCTGACAAGACTTCAGCCCCCCCTCTCTTTCCCGTGCTTTACTAAAGACACGTCTGAGAGCATCACACGTACCAGCGTGGTGTGCTTCTGTGGTGGGGTGCTGGTCCATTCTCTGCCTCCTGATGCCTGCGAGTCTTGGTCAGGCACCTCCAGGGAATTCCTGCTTTAGCCAAACATTGTCTGTGCTTCAATCAAAAAAAGTTACCAGTCTCACCACAGAGGTCACTGGGTGAGATTTCACAGCCAGTGAAGTGCAGAATGGGATCCCACAGTGCCCTCGAGTCGGTGTGTCCCGTAACTCCGTGGAGAAGGGGACGCGGTGCCAGGTACGGGCAGCTGTTGTTCGGGAAGAGTGGCACTGGACTGATGCTGTACTCAGAAAAAGAGCCTGTGGGTGTTATCCTTGACATTTAAATTTAGTTGGGGAAATGATGGAGCAAAGCTGGAAGAAAATAAATTTGATGTGACACCGTGTCTTGGGCAGGAGACGTTCTGCTGACCTCAGCAATCTGGCTATCACAGAACAGCCCCCATCTCCACTGTGATGAGCAGAGGGAAACACTGCCTGAAACAAGCCCATCACACAGACATCCCAAAATTAGACTTCTGACGCCAGTCCTTTCAAGATGGATTTTCAAATCTGTCCCTTTTTCTTGGTCATCCAAGAAATTCTGCTTGGGATTTGCATTTAAATTCATATTTTTTAGTCTAATCGTTCCTTTTCAGTGATTTTACTTGACTTTCCTGTGTTCAAGGAAATTAAGCTTTTTGAAGCACTGCATAAACATGTTATTGGCTGGGATTATCGCCTATTTGTCTGGATTGATTGCAATCCCATTATGATCACTAACTGTAGGACGACTGCTCACGGATTATACGAGCACCCGTCCAGTTCAGACCGTCAATCACAGGTTTCACTCAGGATCCTGACCTCAAAGGCAAACGCAAACCGAGGGGCAGCATGAGATCTACAGCCGCGATATCGATTGGTGCTCTGACCCCGCTCTGAAGGCAGCTGTTTCAGGCTGAGCAGCTCCCCGTAGGTTTGAGGAGGCGCCTGCTTCTTAAACAGACCCACTGGTGTCTGTGGGTTGCAGGATGAATGTGGCTGCTTAGGTTCATCTTTTCAGGTTTCATTTTTCATCCAGCTTTGGATAGCGTTCACTTTCAGTGCTCCGCTGGAGCATAAAGATAAGGAGAAAAGCAGAAAGCACGGAATTTTTTCTTTTTTTTCTCTTGTTCCTTTTCCAAGAAAGGGAAAATACTGGAACATATACACGTGTGTGTATGTATGTACATATATTTATTAAATAAAGACTAATCCTGTTGCCTGGGCTCCACAGACCTTTCAGAAATAAAGGAATCTCCCCATGGACCGCTGGAGATTCCTGAGGCTGCAATAGCTCATGCTTTCCAGGTGCTAACTTAATGAAAATGCGGCCGTTTGCCCAGGAGCCTTCATGGGGTGATGGTGCAGGACCACACAGGCGTTTCAGAAACATCCAGGACCTGCAGCCTTTTACTGGCTCTCCCCTCTGAGGAAACAGGAGACCGAGAAAAAGGCCCCAAGACAGTTGTTTTGGACAGACAAACCATCAAAGTGGTTGTCTCATTCAGAGATGATGAAATAAATGTTCTTAATGCTAGAGGAACTTGGAGATACCTGCAAGGCAAACTTGCCAGATTGCTCTGTCTCCTCATGCCATTTTATATGGTCAATACACCCAAGGAAACGTCTCAGACTGAAGTGTCCGTGGGAGAGGACACAGAAAACAGTCATTGCTCTGGGACAGGCTGGCGGGGGCAGAGGCCCCCACCCAGCACCTCTGGAGGGATTTGGACTGGGGACCCTCAGACTGCTGGGCGGTGTCTGCAGCCAGCCATTCCAGTTAGCTGCCATGAACAAGAACAGAAAGACAAAAATAAAAAAAACAGTCCTCAAAAAACGGGTCTGGGCACGGCCGAGGCACTATGGACCAGGGTGTGCAACTTGTGTGCCCGCTGCATCGGCAGAGCCTGCAGTACCCAACAGACACAGACCCGGTTCCATCTGACATACTAGGAAAGAGCCAGCCTGGCTTCTGTAGCACGAACTTATGACTCACAAATCCATTAAGAGGTCTTTGAAAGCGTCAATGAGCATACAGGGGAAGCTGATGCAGGCACTGGAACAGACGTGGATTTTCTAAAAGCTCTCAACCCTCACAGAAGTTTTTTTCTAACAAACCCCTTCTCATGTTCTGGGCTGCAGGGACGTGCTCCTGAGGAATCCTGGCAGGCCAAGAGAGGGACACAAGGAGGGCAGGGGTGTGCTTCTTCCCACCCCCTCACCCCCAGCATCCGGCTGCCTGCATCCTGGAGGATTCCTGAGCCCGAGGAGGCCTTTCTGGTTAGAAACCCCGCAGAGCCCTCTCCTCCTCCTCCTCCTCCTCTTCCTCCTCCTCCAGCCCTTCCCGCCATCACCTCTGAGAAGGGTGGTGGGTGGGAGCCAGCCCCCAGCTGCCCCCAGCAGGGCCCTGGCCTGGCTGTGCAGCCGCCCCCCCCGAGACCCCCTGGGCACGGGGCTTTGGTCCCAGTGGGACCGAGGGAGAAATTCATTGGGATCTTGATCCTCTCAGCTGGCCGTTTGTCAGTTCTTTCTTCATCTTCCTAATTAGACTTTCTCATGTAATCTGCCAGGGCTTACGATCCCGTTTTCTTCGTTTCCCAGCTTCTTGGAAGATGCTCTCTCGTTTCCTTCAACCTCCCCGGCAGCTCAGCCGGGATGCACGTGCCCAGGGTGCTGCCAGCGTGGTGCCCTGCCAGAGCCCCTCCATTCTCCCGGTCACCCCTCGCAGGCTGTTTCTGGGGTGAGCGCAGCCAAGGTGGGCTTCATCGGGCCCTGCCCAACAGGAGCCGACAGAGCTGGCAGCCTGATGGTCGCCGCTGCGGAGAGCCCGACCAGCGCGACCGCCCACAGCTTCGTTAGAGGGACCCCCCAACCCCTCTCGTGTCCTGCCCGCGGCAGGCCCACGGTCTCCGACCCCTGTCCCCGGCGGTGCCATCACCCTGCCGGCCTTTGCCCGAGCAGCCTGTACCGGGCGCGTGAGCGAGGCGATAGCAGTGGGGCCCTGTGGGCAGGGGGTGACCGGAGAGGGGACCCCCACCACGGTGGGGCAGGGGTTGGTGATCAGCCAGGGACCTCTTGGGACCAGCTGTGTTTCACAGCTTCATTAACGACCTCGGCATGGCATGTGTAAGGACAAAATTACCTCCGACATATTGGGGAGGGGGGGGTGGGCTGGCAACGGGGCCAGCGCATGGAAGGGGTCCCCAGGCCGGGCTGGGGGGCACCGGCCGGGTGCCTCGTGGGCTGCCGAGGGGTCTGCCC
>NW_010972436.1:30162525-30162760 GCF_000737465.1 Haliaeetus leucocephalus
CGCCCCAGTTCGGGCTCTCCAACTCGGCGGCGATCCGGGCCGAGATCGGGCGCTTCGAGTCGGTGCACCCCAACATCTACGCCATCTACGACCTCATCGAGCGCGTGGAGGACCTGGCGCTGCAGAGCCAGATCCGCGAGCACGTCATCTCCATCGAGGGTGAGGCGGACGGGCCGAACCGGGGCCGACCGAACCGAACCGGGACGGGACGGGGCGAACCGAACGGGGCCGGGCC
>NW_010972436.1:30162894-30205017 GCF_000737465.1 Haliaeetus leucocephalus
GGGAGGACGGTCGCCTTCGCTCTCCCCACCGGGGAGCCGCGGGCGGGGGAGCCGAGCTCTGCGTGCGAGGGGACCTGCCCTTGGCATCGGCGGGCAACGAAATCCGGCGGGGTGCGTGACGCGCCGAAGCCGGCTGAAATTAAAAATGCAGAAAACTGCAGTCCCGGCCCAAGGAACTCGGAGCTGAAAGGCTGAGCTGGAGCCGAGCGAGGGGATGGAGGAGGGAAGGGGGAAGGAGTCACGGCTCTGCCCTGAGGCCGGTGCTAGGCAGCCCATGGGCCGGCCAAATGGTCCCTCTGGCTGGCTTTGGTGATCCTAAACCTTCAGGCTTTTGCAGCCGGGCTTTGCCCCTTAGCAGAGAAAGCCTTGGGGCCACGGGTGCCATTTGGTCTGTGCGAGGCATCCCGATTCGGCTCAGTGGCTTGTTGAGTGTTGCTGTTTCCCTGCCGTGGTTTTTGTTGTTTCGTCTCGATTTTGGCAGCGTGCTTGGGTCCGCTCCCGCTAACTCAATGCCAGGAATGTCGCTGCGGGTGGCATGCGGGACCGGTTTTGGAGAGCGGGCGCAGGCAGGGAGCACGCGGTACCAGCCTCTGCGGCAGGTGACGCTGCACGGGGGTGGCAGTCTGGGCCGGACGGCTTCCCTGGAGCTCTTCTTGAGGCGCCTGCGTCCCGCTTCAGTCTTTGGGGGTGGTTTCTTTGGAAAGAAGAAGAGTAAGAGGGACTGTGACAAAAGTCTAAAAGATTGCATGGTCAGGGAATGTAAGTTCCAGAATTTGTTTCATCGGTCTTGCGGTGCAAGGACAAAGGGTGCTCAGTGGGATCGTGAACCAGGCAAATGTAAAACCAATAAAAGGAGGAGGCTTTTTTCCACTTCTCTGACTGCTGTGTGAGGTCTCCTGCCACAGAACGCCATTGAATTAATGGAATTTAATGAAGTGAAGAGGGAAGGGATTTGTCCTGGAGATCAGTGGAAGTGCCCAGGGCTGGCACAGGCCACGGCAGTGCCTCAGCCCTGCGCACCGGGGCTCCAGCCAGCCTCTGGCTGGGGAGGTTGGGGTGGTCCTGGTGGAGGAAGACCGTCATGCGTCTGTTCCCATGAGGCTCCTGCAGCTCTTCCTTGTTTGTGCCTCTGATGCCGGCTGCAGTGGAAGACCCGAGGGACTGGTAATTGTGATGACGTGGTCTGATCCTGCTTGTGATTCCCGTGTTGTGGGACAGAGAAGCTGCCAACTGAAATAGTGCTGTAGGAAACCTGGCTGTTACTCCTGAGTCGCTCATAGGGCCACCTCTGCAGGCAGAGCGCGGCTGCCCAACCCTCCCACGCTCCCTGCGTCCCTGCCCCTTGCACCTCGTCTCCCTCCCTCTACGGTGGGGACGTAGAGCCGCTCCCCTGGGTGTCGGGTGTGTGTGTCCGTCCCTCCCCAGCTGCTGTCTGTCCTCGCCTGCCGCTGCCCACCCGTGCCCCGTCCTGCGCCACTTGAGCACGGGTAAGCTGATGGGGAGCACGTTGGCGTTTAGGTGCGTCTCTTAGCAACGTCACTCGTGGTGCGTGTTTTCTCCTGCCGCTCAAAGGCAGGCGTGAAAACAAAATTCTTTCACACGCAGCTGCAAGCGGTCAGGGCTTCCCAAAGCTGGATGGCAGCTGTCTCGTTTAACCCAAAGATGAGGCGTGAAGAGTGACCAGCACACTAGCGGGTGGCCATGGCGGACCTTGCTTGGCATCATGCAGGGCTGTGTGACGGGGCTGGAGGCCAGGTCTCCTTGGGGGCTTTGCCTGCTCCAGCCACAGACCTGTCCTGTCTCTTCTGGCCCTTCCCTGCCTCCTCCCTCCTTTCTTTCCAGCTGTGGATTTGGCAGAGCAGGAATCCCACAGATTTCCTTATCTTGGCTGCGTTCCCCGCTTACCTGCTAGGCACAGGGTTAAATCGTGATCCTAGTGAAAAGTGCACTGTGATTGTGCAGTTACAGGCAATACGTTACCAGGTGTGTGTGAGAGACTGGGTTAATGGTGGGGGTAATTAACCACTGGAAGAGTTTTGCTGGAGATGTTATCGTTTCTTGAAGTGCCCGAGTCTGGAAGGGAATATCCTTCTAAACTGTGTGTTTTGGGCTTGATACAGAAATTGCTGGAAGAGGGTTTTAATTTTTTGGTTTGTTTATGTTCTGGATCCAAAGATCAGACTGTGTGACCGTAACGACTGCTTCTGGTCCTAAAATCTGTTATGGAAGTTGCCAGTGAAATCCCAAATTCAACTTCCTAACATCGAGTGCAGGATATTGCAAGACTTGCTCACGTCCTCTTACCAGATTCTTTTTCTGCAGGCAATTCCTTTATTTTTAAAAGGGAAAAAGGCAGGGGCCAGTTCCTTTCCGCAGCGGTAGTGGTGTGCCCGAGCCATCCACCCTCCGGCCAGAGTTGGGGTTGCCATCGCTTCTGTGCAGGTTTTCACCTTTGGAGCAGTGTTGGCAGGTAGGAGAGGGAGGCGTTAGCAGAAAGTGTGTTAGAAACCTTGTGGTTTTGTGGCTCATGCTGCAGACAGCATTGCCAAGCAGGGAGATAGAGTGGGTGTTGGGTAGGCTGCTGCAGCCGAGAGCCCTGGTAGCCCTGCCGGGTTGAGGGGAAGGAGCCTTTTCCCAAGGAGGAACGAGAAGAGCTTGGAGTCAAACACCGGGCAAAACAGGCGTGCGGACGGAGCCTGCGGCTGCTTGCCAGTCAGCCTCTCCCGGGCCTGGACGGAGGTGTTGTTGAGTGTTGCTGCGGGAGGAAAGGGAAATCTGCTTTATTTTGGTCTCCTCCTTGTAGCTGGAGCTTCGCTTAGAGGCTGCGGCAGGAGAGAAGGCTGTTGGGCACCCAGGGCTGGGGAAGGCGGTGGGTTTGGCTGGTGGCCAGTGTCAGCTGAATCATAGGCAGAACCCGGTGGTTTTCAGTAGTTTCTAACCGCCAAATTTGGACAGATTTTCAGGGGGCTAGCAAAAAGCGTTTCCCTCATCCCAGGCTTGTTTCTTTGCCAAATTTCAGAGACTGCTGCAAGCTGCTGAGCTCTGTAAAAGATTTTATATGTGCATAAAGCAAAATGATACGCAACTTTAGTTCTGAGGTTGGTACAACCCCTGCTTGTAATAAATGTGACCTCTAACTGTGTTAGTCTGGAACAGACTATATACAGAATTATATTAATAGAATTTGTAATTAGAACAGTAATTGCACAGCACTTAATTTCTTTCATAGAAGTGACCAAAACGCGGGTTCTAGGCAGAGAGAATGATGCCGATGGTGCAGAGAATTACCTGAGGGATGCGCAGGACTGGGACTGCGAGTTACATGGGGCAGCAGGAGCCAGCGTGGATCCATGGACACACAGGAGAGAGTGAGCCGGGAAGGTGGAGATGCGGGAGGATGATCACAGTGCGGGGCTGAGAAGATGGTTACACTGAGGTCTTCTGTGTGCATAAAGTAACAAAGGCCAGGAGGGAGGAGGTGGAAGATAGGTGAGGAGAAGTAGGTGAGATCCCTCAACAGAGCTTTTGTCAGATGATAGGAATTTTTTCTTGACTTTAGCTGTCGTGCACATGTCTTGCAGCCCACCTAAAGGCTCAGCTCTCAGGAAAAGCTTGGAGAAAGTTGTCAGCCATGGTGAGAGGAGTTGGTGGCCAGATAGCAGGAGCAAGAATCTCTCTGTTTGAATGAGGGTAGTCAGAGATTTACCCGGAGTGTGTGTTTTTTCCATTTATTGTCCTTTCACACCCCTCCAACACACTTCTAAACTCGATTTGGTTCCTTTCTGCATTTTAAGAAGTGAGATTAGTTTGGAAAAGCTTTCCTCTACATTTTTCAGCTGTTGCTTCTCTGGCAGAAGCACAGGATGAAAAAAGCCCTGGAGAATGATCTGCTGATAGCAGACTGGCAGTTAACTGTGGCTCTGCATCTGGCTTCTGCTGGGCAGGAGTTGCCTTTGAATGTTGGCTTTGCATTGCTCCAGGTCCCAGCTGTTTTGGTGGGTTTAAGACCAGAATGGACTGTTGGGTCACTTGGTAGGAACACTTTCACCCCAGAATTTTAGCCTTTTCCCAATCAGCTAGATCTAAGGCATCTGGTTAAGGCATATCTTTGAGATACAGTTACAGTCTAGGGCCTTGCTACCTTAGGAGTTTTTCTCCATTATTAGCCATCTCACTGTTCATAATTAGTGTAATTTTTTTCAACAGGCATCTCCAACGTTCTGGATTTTTTTTTTTTGCATTTCTTTCTAAGAGTAAGTAGTCCTTTGATACTGGGTATTTTTTTTTTAAAGCTGCTTGTACCAATTAATGAGGTCACTTTGATTCACAAAGCAAAATCGGAGGCAGGAGTTGCTATTGATGCAGTACCTTCTTGAGGAAGACAAGAATGATGCTCACTGGAGTCCTCCCAGTGTCCTGCCTTGGTTCTGGGGAGCCCCGTGCTGCCAGGCCACGCATAGGGTTTGCCGGCATGTCCTTGCTCAGCTGAATCAGCCTCAAGTAAATTACACCCTTTGGGAAGGAGACTGTTCTGCTTAGCTAGCTTTTTCCTGCTAATTCCATGACCTCTGCAGAATTGCCCTGTTTATGTGTGCCTGTAAGTTCCCGAAGGCTTGGAAACCACAGGGAACGGTGGCGGGGTGTGGTGTGAGGAGCTCTGCTCCGTCTCCTCCAAGAGCAGAAAACCTCAGAGCCATCAGTGCTTCTCTGCTCCCGGGGCTGGAGCCGGGCATCCCGGGGGGCTGTGCGTCTTCTGCCGTGCTGCCCCTTCTGCATGCTGGATCGGGGCAGGACTCCTCTGTCACTGTAGCCTCAAGCTTTGCTCGAAATTAAGTGCAAAGGCAGTTAAAAAAACACAAAAATGAGAGATTGGGCAAATGTTCTGATCACAGGCTTTGTTTTGTTTGGATGAGGGGTGCTGGGGTCTCAGGGCAAGGACTCCTAGGAGAGACTCCTGAGGGTACTTGGAAGCACTTTTTGAGCTGCCTGCCTTACGTGCTGGCAAGGAGAAGCCTTGGGTCCCCTAACACAGCGTGTGTCCTTGCCTGGCGAGGGGTCGGCAGCACTGGTGCTGCTCAGCATCTCCCAGAGTCGATGCCTGGCGTGAGTGGCACAAGCAGAAATATGTGCATGGGGAGAGTCCCGGAGCAGGTCCTGGTGCTAGGGGAGACCTTGGCCCCGAGAGAGTGATGGGCAGAGCAGAAACACGGCTGGAGGAGGCCCATAGCCTGCTTGGACAAATACATCCACTGTTTTTATGAAGTTTTATATTGTGGCCCCAATCATCTGGAGCCACCTTTGCCAGATGCAGCTCTTACCTCGTAGAGCTTACAACTCAAGAACAAAGTCTTGTGGAAGAGTCGGAAAATCAAAAAAAGAAGCTGCTTGATGCTGTGATTGACAGGAGTTGGGGGAGATGATGAAGCTGGAGCAGGAAGACTGGCGGATAGTCTTGACAGCTGAAGACTGAGAAGGATGAAGTTGCAGGTGCCATGGTGAGGGAAGGGAAGGTTTCTGGTGCTGCGGGGGCAAGAACTCTGACATTGTGGATAAAGAGGAAAAGATGAGGACATCGAGGTATGCCGCAGGGAGAGAATGGGATTTGGATGTGGTCTCAGTGAGAGCATTGGAGAATTCTGTGGCTGCGGTTTCACAACTACCTCAATCTGACACAAGGGCGGTTGCTGCTAGAAGGGGCAATGCAACTCTTCCCACCTGGCAGCTCCTTCCTTGCCCTCCCTTTTGCCAGCATGGGTTGCTCATGGTGAGCTGGATCAGGGAACTGCTCTGGTAGAAACCGAGCTTTGCACTGGGGCTTGGTTGGACCAGTTTTCAGTTGCTCACCGGGCGCATGGTGCGACTGTATGAATGCGAGTGTGGGCACAGGCGAGGAGGCAGTAATGCATAGTCAGGGCTGGGGGGGAAGGCAAAATGGACCTATATTTTGCTGATTCTGAGCTTGTGTGAGACAGCTTACAGCAAAGGTCTGTTTGCTAAATATCCTGACCATGACAGCAGCACAAGTCAAATGCCTGGGGAGGAGTGTGGGAACCAGTGCCTGTTTAAGGGATGCTTTCTCCAAGTGTTTTGCCAGACGTCGGCAGGTCTTCCTGAGCTCGGTGTGGTTTCTGTGTGTTGTTTAGTCCTTGGTGGCTCTCTTCCCTTGGCTTGTTCAGTCTTCCTTGACCCAACATAAACTCGTAGCTCTCATCAGTTGTCCCAGCAGGCAGTTTTGCAGTTTGCTTGCACAGAGTCTTTTGCTTGTTCAGGGACAGTCCTGCACCCGACCAGTGCTCCAAGCAGCGATGTCCTGCTGACGGGCAGCTGCCCGGTCCTCTGTTGGAATAGGGATGGCTGCGGGGACCCTGTCCCCAGGAGCTGCCTCTGCGTTTGGTGTAGGGCAAGACCTCACTTTGTGGCCGGGATTGTCGCTTGCTCTTTCCTTCTGTGCTTGGGCTGGAGTGGCCGTGGCTTTGTTTGGTGAAGACCCAGTAGGAGAAACTTGAGTGTGGTTAGTTTTTGGCAATTGCTCTGTGAATAGCTAACTGACGGAGCGTGTCCGATTTCTGCGCAGAGACCTTCAAGTCTTGGGCAGCGCTGGGCTCTTGCCTCCTCTGGAGTTTCACCAAGATGAGGATTAAAGGCGTTTGTGCATCCAGGCTGGCTGTTCAAAGATGGTGACAGGACTTTTGGTTAATTTGGATGGCCAAACTAGGTTTAGATTATGTCTGATCTGGACCTTAAACTGTGTTTCCAGATGGGCTGGCTGACATGAAATGGGTCCCACCTTTTCTCCTCATCAGAAGACGACCCTGGGGAAGACTGGGTGTTCCTGGTGCCCCTGGGCGATGGGGTGGCAGCCCTTGAGCTGAAATCCAAGTCACTCTCTTAGCTGGCCCTGAATGGGAGAGGGGTGTGGGCAATAGCTGTGAGTTCAAAGAAGCAGCAATGGGCTGAAACAAAAGCCTAACTGCTAGAAATTGAGGGATACAAGAGCTGCCCCAGCAACGTGCCTATGATCAGAGCTTTTAAGCTTGACGAGCACCTCAGTAATACCATCATGCTTCTATTGCATCCCTCCCTGGGCAGAAGGAGTCCTTTTCTCTTCATGATCCCACCTTCCTACTTTGGTGTCTGATTTTTTTAAACCCTCCTCCAGGACCTTCTGCGAGCCAGAGTCTCCTGTATAGCAGCTGCATGGAGTGAACAAATCACGTCAGTTTTATTTCTGCCTACAGTGTCCTGCATGAAAAAGGCAACTGTGGTCTTAATTTCCTTCTACCTCCTCCTGCAATGCTTGGAGCATCACTAGCAGCACTGAAGCTGGGCTGTGCCTCTTCAGATGGATTTTCTGGAGTGTTTTGTAGTGAGAGCAAGGAGTCTTCTGAGGCAGGAAGGCTAAAAATCAAGATAATTTTAGCCTGCTTCCCTACTGAAAGGAGGTTTGTATGATTAAGGCGTGTCCTTCTGTGTCTGCTTGCCTCTTCTGCCCCAGTAACTTTCAGACCTGCTGTCCAGTTTCGACCAAACCTGGTAAACCCTTGCTGCTTCGGAATTCCTACAAATCCCAAAGGAAATAGATATCTAGACAGAGCAGAGCGACTCAGCTCGTGCCACATGGACGGAAAGGGACGTTTACATCTGTCCTCAGTGGCTCGCTGCCGTGGGGCTGCATCTCAGCACTGGAACCTCTGGCTTGTGTGAGTCACTCTGGAAGTTCTTGCCCGGGGTTATGTGTGAGATCTTGTTCCTTCCATGTGATCTGTGTGGTGATGAAATCCACTCAGTCATCAAGGGCACTGTGCCTCAGTTACAGCTAACTGGTTGCTGGATGCTGCGTCTGAAATCCCGGTCCTGTCGTGCTGATGCTGTAGTCCTGGAGGGTTGGGAGCCACCGGCTTCGGATTAGTCATCTCTTGTCTCAACTTGCTGCAATGGATAACAGGGGCTGTCAGCCCCTGACACTTGCTCCCTATAGCATGTTTGTCGCTCACTTGCCTCCTGCTGTTGTTTTTTGGACAGCTTTTGATATTTAGCCCAGCAGTGACTCCTGTGCTTAATGGAAGGGTTTTTTGACCTTCAGATCAGCCTCTAGCAAGTGCATGTCCCTTCCCCAGTCTCCAGATGAGTGAACGGGGGCGAATGGAGTGCAAATCCATGAACGAAGCAGGGCTGCTGGCTGGCAGACGGGTGGCCGGGGCTGGTGCTGTCTCCGGCGGGTGATGGGTGCTGCAGAGTTGAAAGCACTATGGCTCTTCTGTGTGGGAACGGTTAGGCCTGAGTCTGCTGCTTCTGTTACTGTTTTTTTCATTACAGTCACACCCTGGAGCCTTATCTGATCAGGTTCCTCCTGCAGAAGATGCTGTGAGAACACAGGACGAAGAGAACCTTGCCACAGAGGTCTTGTAGTTTATTTAAAAATGAGGGGCAGATGCGGATGACGAAGTGGGGAGCGCACAGAGACAGTGGGACAGCATGGCCTGCATTGTGGGCATGGTCTTATGGCAGTCATCTAACCTGTGTTGTTTTTGATGTTTCTGGTGAGTACAGAGGCACAGGAGAGCTTTAAGGAGCAATTTGAAAAAGGGTAATAAAGCGGATTTCAGGTTGTTTACAGAGAGCTCTTTTTCAAACATGAAGTACAAATGGGAGAAAATAGAGAGGTGTTTGCTTGAAATTTAGCAGCTGGGAAGTGGAGATTGCTGTCATAGTTTGGGAGGGAGAACAGTCAGCTCTTCAGCAGCAAAGGAAGGATAGTTGTTAATGTATGAGTAGTTTGGGAGGGTGAAGACAAGCAGCTTGCAGTTGATGTGACAGAAGAGGAGGACCCGGAGGGGGGATTCAAAGGGAGGGTTGGCCTGCTTAAGAAAGAGAGGTTAAGAAAATAATTTTAGCAGCAGCATTCTGACTGAATATGGATGAGGCATGATTTTACGTGTTGTAGACAATTTTGGGGGGAAGGGTGCAATAGTGATTGATGTAGAGTGGAAGCCTGGGGTCTTTGACTGTGTGGCCAGGTGATAAAGGCTGTATTTCAGGGACTATAACTTGTGTAGCTCTGTAGGGCTTTAGGGGCAACAAGGCTGTGGAGAGAAGAGGAGAGTTAGGTCCGTGAACTCAGTTCCCTGTCTGAATTGTGTCCTCAACTCTCAGACAGGATCTAAGGGATGTCCCCAGGCATCGAGCAGCAAGGGCTTGGGGTAAGAGGGGACAAAGCTGGGATTAGTAACAGCTCTCTTTAATCATGTTGAGCTTGGGCTTGTGGGTACACACTTGAAATGCTGGAGGGGAAAATAAGCTGAGACTTCATTTTGGACAGTAGACAGTCCAGGAATAGAAAGGCAGAACTATGAATCATCAACATAGAGCTGAGAGATGGTATTAAATTAAAACATGAGGCTAGCTAGAAGAAGCATGAAGGGAGAAAAGAAAGTGCTATGGGCAGAGCCACATGAGACGCATGAAAAACATAGGACAACTGAAGGTGAGGGGTGAGGACAATCTTTTTGAGGCTGGTGAAAGAACCAGTAGAGAACTAGCAGGAGAACCAAGAGAATAAAAGAACTGCTGGGACCAACAGGGACAGGGTGTCGTGGCCAGTTAGGTTCCTGAAGAAGTAGCTGGCAGCATCCAGAAGAGCCCAGAATCTGCATGTGAGGCAGGAACAACCTTGTGCAATCCCCCGGTGAGATGGGAAAGGGCAATGGGACATCATTTACTGACCTTCCTGCCTAGGGTCAAGATGTCTGTCCTTCCTGAGAAATGTTTGTCTAACCAGCTTTTAAAAGACTGTCAGTGACAGTACATCTGAAGCCTTCCCAGGAGACTGGAGAGAGATGGATTTGATGAATGGACTATTAGGTAGGTAAGGAATTGGCTGGGTGGCTGCATCCAAAGAGTTACAGTCAACAGCTCAATGTCCAAATAGGAACCAGTAACGAGTGGTGTCCCACTGGGACCAATACTATTTAATATCTTTATTAATGACACAGATGTTGAGGGTGCACTCAATCCCACTAAGTTTGCAGATGACATCAAGCTGAGTGGTGCAGTTGATAGGCTGGAGGGAAGGGATGCCATCCAGAGGGACCCTGACAGGCTTGAGAGGTGGGCCCCCTGTGAACCTCATGGAGTTCAACAAGGCCAAGTGCAAGGTCCTGCACATGGGTCAAGGCAATCACCAGTACCAGTGCAGAGTGGGGGATGAATGGATTGAGAGCAGCTCCGCGGAGGACTTGGGGATACTGGTAGATGAAAAATTAGACATGAGCTGGTAATGTATGCTTGCAGCCCAGAAAGCCGATTGTATCCTGGGCTGCATCCAAAGCAGTGTGGCCAGCAGGTTGAGGGAAGGGATTGTGCCCCTCTGCTCTGCTCTCCTGAGACCCCACCTGGAGCACTGTGTCCAGCTGTGGGGTCCACAGTGCAAGACAGACATGGACCTGTTGGAGTGGGTCCAGAGGAGGCCACAAAGATGATCAGAGGGCTGGAACACCTCTCCTGTGAAGAAAAGATGAGAGAGTTGGGGTTGTTCAGCCTGGAGAAGAGAAGGCTCCAGGGAGACCTTATTGTGGCCTTTCAGTACTTAAAGGGGGCCTACAGGAAAGATGGGGAGAGACTTTTTTACCAGGGCCTGTAGTGACAGGACAAGGGACAACAGTTTTAAACGGAAAGACAGTAGGTTTAGATTGGACGTAAGGAAGAAATGTTGTACAATGAGGGTGGTGAGGCACTGGAACAGGTTGTCCAGAGAGGCTGTGGATGTCCCATCCCTGGAAGTGTTCAAGGCCAGGTTGGATGGTGCTTTGAGCAACCTGATATAGTGAAAGATATCCCTGCCCATGGCAGGAGGGTTGGACTGGATGATCTTTGAAGGTCCCTTCCAACCCAAACTATTCTAGGATTCTGTGAAATCTCTTCCAGTGTTTAACTGTCTTTTTCCTTAGAAAGTTTAACCTGAATCTTTTTTGCTCCCAATTTCAGCCACTTATTGAGGACAAAGGGAACAGATCGTTCCCTTCCTTTTTGCAGCAGCCTCTTTCCATACTTGAAAACTGTGGCAGAATCCTCTTCTTCAGGCTTAATAACTTCAGCTCTTTGTCCATGACATTTTCTGGTCCTCTGTTCATCTTCATGCTCCTCTGGACTCTCTCCCCTTGATCACGTCCCCCTTGAAAAGTGGTACCCAAGGCTGGATGCAGCACTGAGCCAGTGCTGGAAGAAAAGCACAAAGCAGGACTTCTGCAGGCTTGTCTCTGTTCATATGATTCAACACAGTGGTTGCCTTTTCTTAGAAATACGGTATTGCTGACTACTGTTGGTTTTGTGATCTGCTTTGACTCCCAGATCCTTTTCTGAAGAGTTGCTAACTATTCTACAGCTCTCTGCCATGTTCTTGGGCAAACAATTAATGCTGTGTAAGTGCAGACCCACACAACTGCCCCTCTGGAATTTAATCCTTTTTAGACAAATTTGACAAAGCCATTTAGGATTCTAATCCTTGCAGTTACTCTTAGTTTCATGCCACCTGCAATTTTAATAAGCATACTTTCTTCCATCATCTGGTTGGTTAATAAGAATATTGAACAGAGCTGAACCTAGGAGAAACCTTGCCCAATCCAAGTTGATATTAATTTCAATTTATATGGTTAACTTTGATAAATATTCTCAGAACGGTTATCAAATCAGTATTGTTCTGAGCCTGTACTAGGTTTATCCTTCCTTAAATTAATTTTGAAAATACCATGTGAAACAGAGTCAGGAACATTACTTAATGTATGATGCTTAATATCTGCTTCTCTGCTGTGCTGAAGGTCTGTTACCCTATTGCAGAAGGAACTGACGTTGGTTAGACACCATTTGTTCCTAATAAGTCCATATGTACTAATGCTTGCCTTGTCTTGCAGGGACTTACAGGTTGTTGCTGCTGTTGCTTTTTTTAATGTTTTGAATCAGAGTGATCTGTGAGTTCTTAGCTTCTCTGTTTGTTTTTAGAGGTGGGCACTACTCTTCCCTCTTTCAGTGCAGTTGCCTTCCATCATCTGAGAGCTCTCAGGGCTTGAGCTCTTTCATGGTTGCTCAGACAATTAAATATTCCAGAGTCAATTTAATCAAAATCTGACATTGCATTTTTTTATTGAAAGTTTAGGTATACTCTTTGGCCACTACTTTTTGTGCTAGACACCTCTTTGCTGTTTATAGTGAAGACTTATGCAAAAAGGCATAAAACACTTTGTCCTCAGTATAATTTTCTCAATTGCTTTTTCTGTCCCCTGAGTAACAGACCAATATGTTGTTACATTGATCACTAATGTACATGAGAAATGCTTCTTGTCTTTGCTGGTTTTTGCTAGTCACCTTTTACTCTTTGTGTAGCTGTTTGGAGTTCAGTCTGTTGTACTGATGCCACTCTTTTGTATTTATCCTTATTAATCTGACCTAATTTCCACTTTCCACATGTGTGCTTTCCTGTGCCTGAGACCAATGAGGAGCTCATGTGAGTTAGCCAAGTTGGTGTCCTACCATCCTACCACACTTGTTACTGCTTTGCACTGGGATAATTTCTGTTTGTGCCATTAGTACTGTTGCTCTGAGGACTTGCCAGCTTTCTGTAATCTTCCCCCCCCCCCTTGTGGATTTGTCTCCAGTAAGATCTTGCCTATGGAGTTTAGTAATGTCTGCCTTGGTGGAGTCTCTTGTTTATAGTTTGCTGTCCTTCCTCCGATACCTCATGAGAACTTGTGGACAGTCTTTTTTCTGCTCTGCCTCCTCCTGACAGCTTTCTTCAGAGGATTTGGTGAAGGATACTTTGGTAGACTGTAAGACATGGAGATTAGGTTGGAGAGAGTCTAAGATAAAACTGGAGGACAAGATGGCATGTGGCCTGGTGCAAGTAAGAAATGGGTGTGGGAGAATCTGCCCAACGCCTTCTGCTCAGGAGCCCAGGCTTGAAAGTGGGTTGTTGGAGAGAGGATTGTGCAACGTGGCTGCAATGAGATGTTCAGTGAGCTTGCGATGGAAGAGCATGAGGAAATTGTGATGGTGAGAGGTGAGGGCTGAGAGCGTGAGAGGGGTGAGACTAAAGTATATTCCTCTTGCAAGGAGAAAATGCCTAAAAGTGTGTTGAGCTCAGTCAACTGGGTTTTGTGGGTTTTGTTTTTTAAACACAGAATTCAATACTGGAGTGTCTGTTCAATAATTTTGCCGTGTATTGTGAGCTAATAAAACTCGCATTATTACCCCGCTATTTAGCTTAATAAATTGTTTGACTGAAGCATTTCCTGGACAAACATGTAGATTGGAATGAAAAACATTAAGAGGCGGAGAATGGCAGACCCGTCCCTGTTGGAAGGGACCTTGGGAGGTCACTAGTGCAACAAGCAGTCCTGCTCAACATGAGGTCGGCATTGCCAGCCAAGCAGGTTGCAAAGGGCTTTGTCCAGCTGAAAAGGTGTTGAAAACCTCTGGGGATGGGGGTTTCACACCCTCTCTGGGCAACATGTTGCAATGGTGCCCAATCCACTGTTTCCTTCGGTTGGTTGTTTCAGTTGTTAATTCCTCTAGCTACTAGCAGTTAGCATTTACTTTCTAATTTGCATTCATCTGGTTTAAAGTTGCATTTTTTTTACTTTAGATCGGACTAAATAAAACTTTGTTACCTGAACGTTATTCCCTGAAAAGTTTACTTTTACTTTATAATCAATTTTCTCTTGTTCTTTTTGGAAAGTTAATTGCATAATGCTCGTTAAATGTCTCTTTGTGAGTTCATTTATTGTGGCCTTCAAAGAATTTTTATGGCTCTTCATTACCCAATGTTCTTAAAATAAGAAAAGTCAGACTATAGGCAACATGCTGTTATTTGACTCAGCCACAGCTACATTTACTGTAAATCCATCTCCTTTCTCTATTGATTGTTCTTTTTAAGTATCTGAGGATCATTTAGCTCTTTTGTTTCAGCAATGCATTGAGGACTAATGATGAACTGCTCATCTTCTCGAACCTTTCAACCTTTCCCAGGATTTGAGCCCCCATCCTATGGGGATGGCTGGTAACCCTTGGACAAAACACCTTGCGCTGGGCAGTACATAAAGGTGCTTTAGCTGAATGGGCTCAGCTCGCAAAGTGATGTGGATCACTCGATCACATCCTATTCCAATTCTCCAAGTTACAGCATCAACCAGATGTTTTTCAACCATGATCTTACTTTTACTTGAATTATTGCGTCACATAGAGAAGGCATTGAATAGCATCAGGTCTGGTACCGATTCGTTCGTACCATCTGAGAAGTGTTGTTTGGGTCTCTGGAAATCTCTGGTCCAGCCTGCTCAAAGTCAGACTCTCACCAACACTAGATTGGTCGGCTGTGACTTTCTCTGGCTGGGTCTAGAAGGCTCTTCAGAATGGAAATTATACCATGTCTCTGCAGGTGCTGCTCCCTTAGTGGAGAAGTTTTTCTAATATTTAGCCTTTGTGGTCCAAAGCCATGACATGTGGCTTGTATCCCTTGTTGCACTGTCTGCTGTTGCTGTTCTAGAAAGGTTCAGCTGTATCTTTCGTGTAGCTGAAGGCCACTATTAGATTGCCCCTTTGACTCCCCTTTGCTAGGTTGAGGAAGCCCATCTCCTCAGTGTCACCATGTCTACCAAGCAGTGAGGGGCTTGATTTACGTCTGTTGGACCCTCACCAGTTTTTCAACATCCCTCTTGAACTGAGGAGCCCCAAACTGGTGTAGCCTCACCAGTGTTGAGTAGAGACAAGATGGACTCCCTCAGTCTGCTGACCGTGCTTCTCCTGATGTGACCGGGATGCAGTCTGCCTTCCTCGCTGTGGGCACGTGCTGTTGGCTCTTACTCAACCTGGCATGCGCCTTGACCCCAGGCTCTTCTCTGGCAGCAGCTTCCCAGCCGGCACTGCTGCACGGCAGTCCTTCTGCCCCAAACACAGACATCTGCATGTCTCCATGCTGAGCTTCATGAGGTTTCCCATCACCCAGTCCAAGTTTATCATGGAACTTGCGCATTAAAGCTCTTGTTCAGCATACCCACCTGCCCCCTCCTGGGTTAGCGTTATTTGCAGATTGCTGGGGGTGCACTCTGCCATTACATGGGTGTTCGATGAAGGTATGGCCTGGTATCAGCCCAGTATTGACCCACGGGCTGCTCTGCCTATTACTGGCTGACAGCTGGTTATTGAGCCGTTGATTGCTGCCCTCAGTGCAGGCAGTTTCTGCCCATCCTTACTCTGGTTGTCCAGCATGCGTTTCCTCAGCCCACCCGTTTTGTGAGGCAGTCAGATCGATCGTAAATGATCTGCGGTGGTAAATCCATACCGATGGTTCCTGGTTACCCGCTTGTTCCTCATGTGTTGGTGGGGGGGTGCTGGGGTGGAGCTGGCTGTCCGGGCGTTTCTGGCATTTGCCACCTTGGGTATACTAGAGATGGTCATAGCAAGAACATTTTCCCAGTCATCTGGAGCTTCCCCTCATCACTAGGATGGCTCCAGAGTGTCACTAGATATCCTCTTATCCATTAGCATGAAGTCTCCCTGGCTGTTTTTTGAGACTAGTCATTCAGCCAGTTCTTACTGCATTTATCATTAATGACTTTGCAAAGGGTTAATTTATAATAGGAATATTGTATGGTAGTAAGTCACATTTTCATGAAAATATAGACAGAATTATCTTTATCAGCAACGCTTTAAACACCTGGAAGATGAAATCGGATCTGTAACTTGAATTTCTGTTTTGAAAAAAATCAGTTCCATTTAATCCTTCTCCTTACTTTGTGGGGGATTGATGTCAAGCCAGATAGCTGATGGTTACTTGGGGGAGTCTGTGTGCTCTTTTCTGGATACTGAGGTAACTTCATTCTGTTTCAGTTGCTCTTGAATATCACCATTATGTCAATATTTATTGAAAATTATCATAAGCAGAAAAGTGACCCTTTCTGTGAACTTGCTCTTTCTAAGACCATTACATTCAAGTTGTTTGGGCCTTTTAATTTAAAATTATATTTTTTAATGGCTTTTTTGTTGTTGTTTTTGCTAATGGTTTTGAAATTATGCATTTGTCTTTATATTTTGTGTTTACTCTTTACAAGTATTTCAGTCTGCTCCTTTAATGGCATTGGTGTGAGGACTGACAGACCACTTCTACTCTCTGGTATCTGCTGCAGAGATTTTCTGCTGTGTCTGTCCCGCAGGAGCTGCGTGGAGGTACCGTATTTTGCAAAGCTGCTTCCTGTTGTACTTAGCATTGTTGAAAAACTTTTTTTCCTGAAGTCTTCAGCTTCCTATACCAATTTTTGATACTTCCTGTGTTCAAGATCTTGTTGACATCTGCTTCCTCTTCTTTCTTCCCACTTCTTACCCTTTTTTGGGTATTTTGGACATTACTAGCCTCTAAGCTAGTTCAGGTCTTTTAGCCAAATTGTCGTCTTTATTTTTTTTATAGAGTATTGGCTTTTTGGCTCTCTGATAAATTGTCATGAAAATGTAAAAAACCTAAACAACAACAAAAAGCCCAGACAAATGAAAAACCAAATAAAGCCGTGTACCCCTTCAGACAAAGCATGCCAAACCCCATTTTCTCTGTAAAATTTTCCCACGAGTGCTTTCATTATCCAAGATGACCAGAAAAGAGCAGCCGGTTGCTTGCTGCAGGAGGTGCGCACGCTGCTGCCGAGCTGTTGCCGGTGGAGGTTGCTGCCGGGTGGGTAGGGACCCCTGAGCACCCACGGGCTCCCGTCCTGGTGAAGGTGTCTCTCCGTGAAGAGAGCTCGCTGGAAGGCAGCCTTGGTTGGAGTCCTGCTGTCGGGCACGTTGCCCAGACAGAGGTGCCTGCAGAGCTGAAGACCAGCTCCTGCCTGTCCTGGTTGGTGGGGTGGTCTGCAAGAGACCCTGGCCGGGTTCTGGCTTTGGCAGCCCCTGTGAAGGTCCAGCGGGCTCAGAGTTTGCAGCCGTGAGCTGCGCTGGAGCTGAAACTGCAAGCTGTGTGGGCTCTGCTTCCAATGGCCCCTCGGTCCTGGGCAGTGCCTGGCAGCCTTCAGAAAGCCGGCTGCATCCGCTGCTGCCGTCTATTCTCTGGGAAGAAGCTGTTCTTGCGCCCACAGCCTCGGTCCCACCGCTGGTGATGGGTGTAGGAAGGGGTCGTCGCTATCCCCCTTCCTCCTTCATGCGGTTTGACTGGGGCTGTGTCGGTGAGCGAAGCCCCCGCCGCTGCACCCTGGTGCCCTCTTCTCTTTTTGAGACATGCATCATGCCGCTGCTCTCCCTGTTGTCTCAGGCTATCTGTGTGCCTGGGGCTGTCCCGTTGCCAGCAGCGCCGGGTCCACCGGCCTCCTCGGCAGCGCTGACCCCAGCCCCATGTCCCCTCCTCTCCTTGAGCTAATTGCGCTGGTCCCAAACCGCAGCGGCGGGTGCTGGATTTAGGTGGCACACTAAAATAAATGCACAGTTAATGAGATTTTGGGTTCCTGTACTGCTGAAGTGGGTGGTGGACAGTTTCCTCTAGCCAAAGAGTGCGACGGTGGTCAGAGGGACCAGGCAGGTGAGGTCCCCCCAGTCACCCCGCCTCGAGGGGCACATCCCCGTGCCCTGGCACTGCCAGCCACCTGGGCCGGGGAAGATGCCATGGACAGGCCGCGCTGCTGGCACAGCCTGGCCGTCGGGATGCCCCATGCAGCGTGCATGGAGGCCGAGGAGCGGGTGGGTGGCGGGGAGGTGCGTGGGGCGCAGGGTGGGCGGCGTGCCCTGGTCTGCGGGGACGCTGGCGCGTGTCTGGGAACAGGCAGGGCCCTCCGGTCAGCGGTCCCTAGAGCACCGCTGGTGGCCCAGGAGCCCTCCTGCCCACGCCGCTGCCGGTTCAGCATTCTGCCCGGCGCTGTGGCCCTCGGGGAACCGCTGGCAGCAGAAGGGCACAGCTCTGCGAGGAGGAAGCCTGCACCTGGAGCTGCAGTGACAGCATCTGCCGGCCGGCATCCATCCATCCCGCAGCGCTGTGTCTGAGGGTGAGTCAGCCCGTCTCCGCACTGGGTGACTCAGCCGGCAGACTCCCACGTGCCGTGCTGCCTGCGCCTGACTCACTGCCGCTGCCAGGCAGAGGCACCCGCCGCCTGCTCCCCTCTGCCAACCGAGGGGGTGTCAGCCCCGGCTGTCCAGATGAGGGGGAGAGAGGAGGACGGGCAGGCTGCAGGCGGGAGAGCAAAGCGGCACAAAGGGAGCGAGGAACCGTACGCCGAGGCAGCCCGGCAGCTTGGCTGCTGAAGCCTTGGGGTGGGGAGGAGACAGCGTATGCGCGGGGGGACCCCCGGGTGTAGATGCGATCTTGCCGAGTGTCCTGACAGCATGTCTCCTCCACATCAGCACCCCCGTCCCACGTGTGATGGCTTTGCGGAGAAGCAGGCTGGGCCTCCCGTACGACACAAGGAGCTCGGGTGACTGCAGGGTGCAGGATGCTCAAGGGCTGCATGTGGGGAGCAGCAGACATGGACCGGAGGTCAGAGAGGCTCTTCCCATTGCCGTATTTGTCCTTACAGGTAGTCTTAGGCTGGCAGGCATCTGTAACTGTACCCCAGGGAGTTCTCTCCAGAGGCTGAAGGAGAGCCTGGCCTAAAGCACACCCGGCTTTCATGGTAGATCAGCTGTAGATGTATTTTTCAGCCATGCTTATGTGTCTTGATATGGAGCTTTCCCAGCACGAGGGTGGAGATGGCTCCATGTGAGCTCTCGCTGGAGCAGGTTGGGCTTGCCATGTCCCACAGACTCTGCCGTAGAAGATGACTTCCCTGCGTCTTCTCCAATTCTGAGCTCTCTGTCTTGGAACAGGGTTAGGATTTCTGTGGGTGAGAAGTTGCTTTCCTAGAGGTTGGGACACTGCTGTCCTGACCCAGTAGGAAGGGCTTAAGGAGTGTGGTTATAATCATGGCAGGAATTTGGCTCATGGCCAGGTTTCCAGTGCCTTCCAGGCATTGGCAAGGCAGCAGATAGCATGTGCTATGGAAAGTTACTCTCCATTAGCATCTATTACCCACTGTCTGCCTGTTTGTGTGTGTGGCGGCACGTGATCAGGGCTGAACTGAGCAATTTTGGTCCTTGGACTCAGATGTAATGGCCAGGAGGAGAGAGGCTTGTGCAAGACTCCCTGGACCTGTTTGCTAATGGTCATGCTGACCAGAGCGATGCCAAGGCATCAGAGCACCAAGAGGGGATTTTGCAGCGGTGACCCCTTGAAGTGGACCCCTGGCTGGGCAGAAGACAGAGGGGCAGCTCTGCTCTTCTCATGGGAGATGCCTTCATGTTACCTGAGTGCTTCCTGGGTGCAGGTAGCTCTCCTGATCTAGCTCAACAGCCTTGATAATGCTACCAGTATCGTAGCTTGCATTGTTGTGTTTTGCAAACCCAAGATACTTGTTTCAGAAGGCTTGTGATGCTGCCTGGGTCCTTCTCAGCTTTGGTTTCAAGAAAGGCTTGTGGCTGCAAGGTGGAGTGACGACAGTAGGGTTGCACAGGGTAACCCTCTGCTAGCGATAGTAATTAGCACCTTGGCTCTGCACCGCTCTTTCTTCAGGTTGACCATAACAATTGTAGTGCTTTGCTGTGTCAGGCGAAAGAGGAGGCATTAGCCTCTTTTTGTGCTGGCTGATACTCATGTTAGTGCCTGAAGCCATCCAGTAACTCGCTGAATGACTCACAAGTACAGAAAGCTGAAGCATCAGGGAAGCCTTGGTCAGCAGGGTTGCTGTATGTTGTCCAAGATCAGTTGCCGACATACAAGCAAGCACTGGATTCAACCACCATCAGTCAGGAACTTCCATCTCCTAATGTACTGATGCAGGGTAAGCTCTCTGGAAGCCTAATTGACTGGTAAGTGAAGCAAGAGTAAATACTGATGGGATGGTCCTGCCCTTGCTGGAGCTGCCTGGGCATGGCCAGACACGGTGGTGGGGCCAGAGAGTGGCTTGGCCATGTTGCCACCGCGCAGCCTTCGGCAGGGCTGCAGCGGGGCGGTGGTGTGGGGAAGCAGTGTCTCCTTTCCTGGTGTTGGAGACGGGAGAGCTGACAGGTTTAATAGTTAAATACCTGATGTTGGTAATTGTCTTTAAACTCTAATTCTGCTGTTTCCATGGAAATAGAACGATCTTGTGATTAAGACGTAAGGCTGAGGTGGTGAGCGCTCTGGTCCTTTGGAGCTGCAGGCCCTTGCTTCGTTCCCATGATTGCTGCTCCGAAGTACGGTGTGCGTGTTTGTCTGCCTGGACTGCGAGGGGAGACGCAAACCTGCCCTTACGCAGAAATATGGATACCTGCTTTCAGAAAGGTGGTCCAGAAAACCCTGCCTAGTCCCTGAGGATCCTGACAGAAATATCTTCAGGTGCCTCAAGGGATGGCGTTGCTCATGCCATGTTGGCTAAGCAGGCTGGAATCGAAGGGAGGTGTGGGATCCAGAAGCTGGGGGAGTTGTCTAACTCAGCATTAGGTGGCTGTGATGGAGGTGACACCAACTGAGTCAGTTCCCCCAGGCTCCTCTGTAGTCAGTCTTGGGCTGAAGTAGGAGTGCGAAGTAGGTTGGATGACTTGTGCACTAAAAGTGCTTATTTTTCTCCATTGGCTGTAGGAGAGCTGAGGGTGACTAGATCAGATGTAGATATCTAAAACACAGATGGCTCTGAGTTCAACTTGAAAAGAGGAGGAGGAAAAGATGTGATGGGACCCACTTTTTTTTATGATAGCTTCCTGGGCGGGGTGTTAGTGCAGAAGGGGCACTCGGGCTGGTGGGCTTCAGCAGAGCATCTCCCTGCAGAGCTGCCCCATGGAAACCAGCGTCTCCAGAGCAGATCCATTCTCAGGTGGCTTGGAGAGCTGCTACCTTCAGCCCATCTCTCCCTGGTCCTCCGGCTGCCTTGCCTTGCCAAGTGCCCTGGCCTTGGCGTTTCTCCTGTTTCTGTGTCTAAGGTAATGTTCTGGGCTGATATGGAGTGAAATCTCAGAGCCACCATGGTCTCCTGTGTGTGGAGGGGGATTCATTCCCATGAAACATGAATCACAGAGAGCCTACTGGTCTGCTGTCTTGAGAAACCTTTACTGTTCAGCTTGCAGATTAAGCCATAGCATCTTGCTGACTTTGGAAGACCATGTTGTGGTGAAGGTCAGAAGGGAAGAGGAGTCCATTCCTTCCTGGGACTTGCTCCATTGTCTTTTGGGCACTGAGACATCACACAAGTGTAAGAAGTGTAACTTCGGCGTAAACTCTTCCCTGTAAACTCTCAGTTCCTTAATTAGTTTGTCTGTATTTCTACCTTTCCTGGCTTTCCTGTAAGGCACAGCAGTTTTAAAGCTGGCACAATATTATATGCATCGTACAATGTAAGGAAGTTATTAAACACATACCTCGCTAGCTTCCAACTCATCCCAGGCGTTACATAAAATGATAGATCATTTATAGTCCAGTAGAAGATACATTTGAGTTTGGCCGTGTTTTGATTGTGCAACATCCCAATCGTGTTAGTTTGGGAGAAGCCCTCTGCGGGATGCTGCTACACAGGCTTTTGACATGAGTTGGAACTTGTCTCACAGATGTGGAAGGGAGGGCTAACGTTTATATGGTTTTGACAAGACCATCACCAGGTACTATATGTAGTTTTGATGCCTATAATTTTTTTATTGTTTAAAAAATGTGAATAGTTACAAAAAGAGCCATAAAATCATTTAAAGCCTGGGGAAAATGGCTAATATATACAGTAAGGGGCTTAAAAACAATCAGGTCAATTTAGAAGCTGAAGACAGAATGTGACCCACTGGGCAGAGCCCAAAGCTACACAGATTCAGCTTTAAAGTACTCATTTTTGTCAGAGAGTGTCTAACCATTGCAATAACTTTGCTAGAGATGCAGTAAATACTTGCAAGGCCTCAAATCAAAGCCTGGTGTTTCTTTGCAGGTAAAAGTCTGTGCTAGCTCAGGTATAAGAGATGATTTTGATGCTCAATTTATTGAGGGGGTTTTTCTAACCTGTGCTGTGCAGCAAGTGCAACTGAATGGCACAGGGACGATCTCTGCTGTCTTTGTAATCTGTTATCAGTGACAAAATACACAGGATTCAGTAGGAGTCGTCCTCAATCTCAGCTGAAAAGCCTGACTGCGTATGTAATACAACTGTTTGCATTCAAATAAACTTAAGCAATGGCGATAAAATTATAAATCAAGCACTCAAAAATTGAGGTGCTAAAAATCAAAAGTGCTGTTGTATTTCTTTGTATTTTTAATTTTTTTTTTTTTTTTTTAGGCTGTCAGCAAGGAGGCCATCTAGCAGATTGAGATAGAAACTGTTCTGCTGCAGCCTGTATCTTGGTGTAGCCCAACCTAACGTTTAGGCTGTTGTGCATCTTCAGCTTGAGTCGTTGATGTGTGGAAGCCAAAGGCTGAGTTGCCTCCCTGGTGTGCAGGTTCCTTCTGTATTAGTTTGAATTAAGAGCAAGGGGTCTCTTTTGCATCCAGCAACAGAAACTGAGAAGTGTGAACAGCAACTCTCAGAGGGGTTGTTTCCCCCCCAGGTTCGGATGTGCATTTACAGACAGCAAAAATCATCTCCTTGAACGAAGGATGACCCCAAGCCAGCCCCTTGGTTCCAGCTGTGAACTGTGGAGGTTGATTAGCTCTTCAAGTAACTCAAAGCTGGAAAAATGTACAACTTTGGCAAAGCTACCTTATTTTTCCCTAACCTCATTTTTGGAAATGTCTGAGTTGCTTTTGCTGAAACTTCTAAAAATACCAGCCTAACGCAGAGAGCAAGCATGGAAAATTTCAGCTTGAATAGTTAGTTTGGCAAAGTTTGAAGGCCCTGATTCTCAGTTGCTGCAGTGACTATTTGACAACCTAAACCACAGATACTGCCAGCAGCTCTGCCTGCACATGCAGAGGCCCTCAGGGGAGAGGAGAGGTGAGTCCGCCTGCCATGCCATCGCAAAAGGGGCTCCGTGGGCTCTTCAGCCCATCGCCCTGGCCTCTGCTGTCACCCGGCCTGTGCCTGGGGGCTGGGACACGAGCTGGACTGCGGGCTGTTTGTTCTCCCAGCATGGAGCCATTAGTCGGTCACTGATTTCCCGAGCCCAAAGCAGCATCTCCATGTTTCCATAGTTCTGCATGGAGCATTCCTCCTTGAATTTGCTTAATCCTCATCTGAGTGTGTGTTAGCTTGGCATCCACATCTCTTGACAAGGCATTGTACAGCTTAGCCATGTTTTATATGAACAGATCTCTTTCTGTTTTGAACCTGCCTCCTGATTAATTGGATTTGATGTCCCCTCGTTTGTGTTTTGGAAGAAACAGTGAACAAATTGTTCCCTGGTGGCCTTCTCCTTTCTTCTCCTGACATGGAAGACTTCATTCCCCCTTTGCCATCTTCATTTTCAGGTTCCTTGTATAGAAGCTGTTCTGTCCTTTTGATCATTGCCTGCCCTTTTCAGTACCTTTCCTAGTTCCCTTCTATCTGTTTTTGAGATCTGGGTCAGAAGCGCCGGGGAGGGTGAGGAACAGCACTCGAGCGGTGCACAGCCTTCAAACCATGGATCGGTGCGACAGCATCATGATGTTCCCAGTTTTGTGCTTCATCCTTTTCCTAGTAATTGCTAGTACTGTGTTTCCTCTTTGATTGCTGCTGAGCAGCGAACTGATGTTTTCATAGAGTTGTTTAGAATAACCTCAAGATTTCATTTGAGTGGTAAGAAGTTGGAGCTCATTATTGTTTATGTGAAATAATTTTTTTTCTGAGCATGCGACTTTACATCGATCAACTACTGTTCTGTCACCTGGTTACTCAGGATTTTAAGATCGTTTCATAAAGCTTTGTCTTTGCTTCTGCTATCCTGACTAATGCTTTGGAGCTGATCTGATTTTTTTTTTTTTTTTTCTGGTTCTTTTTGTGCTTGCCTGCAAACACTGCACTTGTTCTAGCACCTTCCTCCTCCTGAAGCTCTGGGGCTGCCACAGCTTGAGCTGCAGCAGAATGAGGACGTGCTGCCTGCCGAGAGACTCGCTCTGTCCATCCGGCTGGGCAAAGGTTTCTCTGTGAACCAGAGTCTTTTGTCTGAGCCTGATTTAATTTGTTCTTTCTCTGAAGTTCCTTTCAACCAGCTGGCCGTTCCTCTGTGTGTCCGAGGCCCAGGCAGGTTTCCTGTTTGCTGGCTTTCCGGCAGCGCGGCGCGGCGTGCCGTGCCATGGGACCTGCAGCTGGCTCCTGCTGCGGGCTGGATCCCGGTCCTGGGAGGTGCTGCTGCCACTGCGGTTCCTTTCCAGCGGCTTTTATGTTCCCTCTCCAAGAGCTGTGCAGCCGCCTCCTTTCAGTGCAGATTTCTCCCAAGGAGGGAAGCCTTGGTCCTGGGGAGCACGCCGTGGTCTCCGCTGCCGCCGTTCCCTGGCGCGAGTGGCACAGTGAGGTTTCGGTGGCAGAGGCACGGGGAGAGCTGAGCGGTGCTGGCACACGGCTCCATGTGGAAAATCTCTCCTGCTTTAAGGACTTCCCAGCCTGCGGTGCCGCTCACCGGCTGAGGGAGGATTTGTGGTTTGGGCAGGGATGCCTTGGATGTCAAAGATGTTTAAAGATGGAGTGAATGTTGTAGTTGTGTGTGTGTTTGCTCTGACGACTTCAGCGTAGGGATCCAGACCTGCCTTCCTAAGTGCTTCAGTACCTGGAGCCTCCTGAGTTTTGCGGTAAGCTCTCCAGGCAGCAGAGAGCTGGTGTGCTTGCTCACTTGTCACCCGTAACACTGGAAAGCTGGAAGGTAGCTGTGAGCAAATGGAGATGGTGGAGGGGACTCAGCTCTTGAAGCACAGCTCACTGTGGCCCTTGAGCAGCCCAGCAGTATTTAATGCGATGCTGGCTCTTCCTAGATGCCTACGTTAGTCTGACTGCCTGTGCAAATCAGGGCTCAGTCCACCTCAAGGACCCCAGTAGGTGATGGGGAGCTGAAAGCAGCTCTCTTCTGGGCTGAGCAAGGCCCATTCCCTCAGCCTCTCCTCCAGGGCGAGCCCTCCAGCCCTGGGCATCCTCATTCCCCCCACGAAACCTCCCCATGTGCCGTCCAGAAGTGTTTTGTTCGTGGGGCGGTGGTTGCACTCGCTCCCCAGTAGCGCTCTCCCTCCAGCCCTGATGGCTCAGTGCTGTTCATTCCCACCTTGTCCCCAGCACAGCACAGAACCAACCACATCAAAAGAGATAAAGAGGTCAGGTGGAGGTGTGAACCGCCATTGCATCTGCTTGGTGCTCCTGCCAGACAATATTCTGGTGCTCTGGTCATACGCTGATTTTAGAAGTGAGCAGCATCGCACAGTGAATGCCAGAGTTATTGGGTCTGGTGTTGTGGCGTTACCAATGGTACCACTATGGTGCCAGCCTTGGGCATCCCTGGGGGAGGTTCCCAGTAGTGTTTCTGGCTATACCTCCACCAAAAGGATCTCTTGGGAGCCATCCCAGCCCCTTCCTCAGTACCAGATCATCTGTGGATGGGGAAAGGAGGGCAGGATGTTCCCCTTCACCTTACAGCCCTCCGTAGCTCCGCGACTCTTTGTCCCTGAAAGGCTGAGTAGTGATGCAGTGCTCTTTCTGGTGATGGTGTTTGTGCGACACTTGCCTGTTACTATTTGTTTTAGAAGGGTTGATGTCACAAAGCCGAAAAAAAAAAAAGTTATGAGCCGAAGTACTTAAGAGAAAGAAGATAAATAAAAAATGCAAGCAATAATTACGCATTTCTAAAGAATGTCTTGTTTGTGCCCAAAACACCCAAATCCCACAATTAATGAAGAAGGCTGCACTATTTCAAGATTCAGCCTGGCATACAAAAGAGGTGGCACATCTATTAATTGTTAACAGAGAAAAGGTTGGTATTAGAGAACATAAACCAAGACTGAAAGTGAGCAAACTGAACGAGTAAGACACAAGTAGCAGTCTGTATCCAGCTTGGGTGGTGGCAATCAGGAATTGCGAGGTTTAGTAGGAACAGGGATGTTTTTTAACTACAGTGTTGATCCATGGCTGACTAAAATGCACAGGTTGCCGGTAACCATGCAGAATAAGCATTTCCGTCCCGTGCTTGGGGAGATGAAATACTTTCCCTCGAATGGTTGTTCAGTGTTGAACAGCAGCTACCAAAATCAGGTATTTTAAGATTCCCAGCTTTGGGTAGCTTGCAACCCAGCAGCCCTTGGGGAGCTGGCAGTGGAGCTCTCTGATCACTGGCCTCTTGGTGGCTCCCGAATGAGAGGATGACTGAGACTGGAGCAGGCTAACGCTGTGCCAGCCTTTAATAGGATAAATGGGATGACTCAGGTATTTATGATACAGTTAGCCTGATATCGATCCCTGGGAAAGCAGCGGAGTGGCTGACGTAATCCGAATTACTGAAGAATTAAAGGAGGGGAAATGAGTGCCAAGTAACATGGTTTGATGGGATCTGTTTTCCATAACGCTGATCACAACTCCTGAGCAGAGTGTTTAGGTACAGGTGTTAATGATTAAATAACAAGTTTAGACTTCTTTATGATATTTGGTTTAGGAGAGAGTGGCCTTCTGATGAAGGAACTAGGAAGAGTCTATGGCCAATGTGAAATGTCAAATGGAGTAAGAATTAGGACCTCAGTATGTAGTTGTAAATAAAAATTGTATTTGAGCAGCTAGGTTTGCGGTGGGTTTTGTGGGATCTGTTCTTCACCTTGTAGCATTTAGCATTTGTATCGATTGCTGGGAAAAAAATAATCAAGAATGGTGATTGAATTAATAAAGGTTATGTGAAGTGACAAAAGTGGGAGGAATCCAGGCAGTGAGGTGGGAGAGTGGGGGGCAGTGTCTGGAGAGCCAGAGACTGGGAAGACTTGAGGAACTATGCTCTTTCATCAGTGGAAAATGAGTTTCCAGTGCAGTGCTGAGGACAGAAGGGGTAGTGTGGATTCTCTCTGTGTGTGGTTATCTGCAGAGAATACGGCGGGAGAGAAGGAGGTGTGGCACCGGCATGATCCCTGCTGGGACAGTGCCCAGTTCTGCTGTGTCTGTAGCAGAAGAAGAGCACTGGGAAACTAGGGAGGATTCAGAAAGACTGGTGAATTAATGGCCAGACTGCAGGATGTACCCACAGAAGGGGAATTGAGTAGCCCTGCTGTATCATAGAGACGGTTGAGAAGTTACTTGATCAGACTTACAAATATCTTTAAGGAAGCAGGATTTTGATAGCTGTCCCTTTGTTTGGCAGACAAAAGGGTGATTAGAGGCTGAAGCTGAAAGATGCCATCTGTAAATAAGGCCAGTGTTTTGAAGAGGTGAGGGCAGTAATTCAGGGGCGAGGGGGGCATATGAAGGTCACCTCTTTCCTCCAGTCCCCGGAGCGGGACAGTGGGAGGTGAGCAGGCAGAAGATGTCCCGTGGGCCACTTGTGGCAGGGGTGCCAGGGGTGTTTTGGGTGGCCGGCATAGGACTCATCAGGCACCAGCAGCATGGGGTGCATGGACAAAGAGGGATCTCAAATGGGATTTTCTAAAGATAAGTCAGCCAGATTTGGCTGGGATGGCTGGGAGGCCCTGTGGTCTTGGGGCAGGCGCTGGTCCAGAGAAGGGGATTTGGGCACAGGGGTCTCTCAGAAGATGTGTGTATTAGTGGGAGCTTGAGAGACTGGCTCTGGGGAGAGCATAAATGAATGCTCCTTCCAGTGTGGTTCGCAGGATGGCGGTCCATGACAGAGCCACCATTCCCGCTCCTTCGCCGAGCCATGAGGCGACACTGCCCTGCACTCAGCCCAGCCGAGGGAGCGGGAGCTGTTTGCAGCCGGAGCTGCTCGCCTGGCACGGCTAGAAGGAGATGCCAGGGAGTATCTGGTGCTGCCGGGCTGCGTGAGGGGCTGTGCGGGGTGGCAGAGCTGGCCAGGGCAGATGCTCATGGGGGTTCAATCTTTCCTGAATGGCCTTGTGCCGCTCTGGGAGCAGCACCTGTCTGCTGCCTGCCCCAGCTCCAGCTCGTCAGGGCGCTCGGAAGGAGATAATGCCGATCCCCCTCTGCCGCTGCCCCTTGGCTGGGCTGCAGGCAGGATCTTCACTGTGCCCAGGCAGCAATTACATTGCAGTTACGGCTCCGGGTTTGCGCAGCCCATTGCTGCTGGGAAGTGAGGAGGGGATATGTCCTCTTCCTCCCTTGCAGGTGGGCACCCTCTCTGCCTGCCCGTGCTGGTGGAGCACCACAGTTCTGGGCCAAGGAGAAGCAGCCCTTGAACTTTGGTGTGAAGGAGGGACAGGCGGACGCCCTTCTGTCCTGCACCAGCACACAGCCTGTCAGTCACCAGCCGCTCTGCAGCAAACGGGGGAGACCTCCTCAGGCGCATCTGTGTGCTGGGGGACAGCTGGTGACAGCTCTTCTCACAAAGGTCTTCTTGCTGGCCCGAAGAATGGTTCGGTACTGCTGGTGATCCCAGCACCCCCCCGGCTCCCCCTGGCAGCTCAGCTCTGAAGATGTCTGCCTTGTCCTTCCTGCTAAAGAGCAGCCGGTTTCAGGGTGGTGAGCGGCGACCGAAGCTGTCACCTCCTGCCCTGACCGCACGGGAAGTTCATATCAGTGCCGGTGTGGTTGAAGTCTTCCTCTGCACGTCTCTGCGGTCAGGCAGTGGGGACTCGTCAGGCTCCGCTGGGACTTTGCGTTGGCGGGGAGATGCCGAGAGCGGCGAGGGTCAGTGCGGCAGAGCGGTGTGGGACGGGGCAGAGCGGCACAGAGGCTGCTCCCTCCCGGGACCATCGGGTGCGATGTGGCACACGTTCCCTTAGGGGAGGATGAGCCATCCGCAGGCTGAGGCATCTGTGGTTGCTGCAGAAGCCTCTGGGGGACTGTGAGAACATGAGAATGCAGGTGGGAGGCCAGTACCTTCTGCTGTGTGTGGCTTGGGTTTTTTTCGTTTTCTTTTTCTGTTTTGGTTTTTTTTTTTCCCATCTGGTTGATGGTTTGGTCTTTGTGCAGAGGCCTTGGGGAGAAACCCAAAATGCCTGTGTTTGACAGAGCTCTTCTCGCCCAGGTGCTGGTGTGTGTGATGGTGCGCGTGGATGGAGACAGACCGCATGGTGAGGCTGCTCGAGGGGTCTGCCTTCCCTCATCTTCCCTTCCCCTCCTGCCGAGCGCCCTGCCTGGCCCCCCATGCTGCAGAGCCTCTCCTGCCCCGGGAGCCCACGCTGGACACCCTGTGTCATGCAGGAGCACTGCTGCTACAGAGCAGCGACGCAGGCAGTGGAGTAAAGGCGCTTGGGTGGAATTCCTCCAGGACAGCCTTGCACACTGGGGCTGATGGGGCTGGTGTGTGTACGGGGGAATTAAGAAAGGGCGCACTAGCCTGGGGGCTCTGGCAGTACGGCCATTTTTCCTGGGTCGCAATCCCCATCTGATGACAGCATCCAAATCTGCAGCTCCGCTGGCAGCAGCTGTACCACGGTAGCACAGTTTTGTAGTTCAAGCTCTCTAGATTATGCGAAATGGGTTGGCAGAGTTAGATAAAACTTTCGGTTTTTACATAAAGAGAGAAGTCATAAGAAGAAAACTGCACTAAAACAAAGCAAACATTATTTTGGTTCTGAAAGCTAACCTTGTGAAAATTTACATTTGCCTTTACGTCCTCATTTGGGCTCTTTTGCATATGAGTTTTGATGCAGCCTTTAATTAAGTGCTTGTATATTTTCCACAAAGCATTGCCTTACTCGGGAAGAAATCGCGTGCACGCAGGCCTGAGGTAATGTCATATGGGCAACGGGATGGCTGGCACTGCTGGCTCGCGAGTGCTTCCCCTTGAATCTGAATTATCTTCCAACGCACCTGCCTAAGCTGTACCAGAAGTGAGCTGGTGTGAAGGGAGCTCACCTTTGAGAACTGGAGGGCCTTTGGTAACCCCTTTTGGTCTTTGAGGAAGGAATTTTTTCAGGGTGTTTCTCTTCACTGCTTTTGACTCCTGGGAACTGGGGCTTGACCACCCGAATAAGCCCCTTCTCCCCTCTCCGGAGGGCTGCCTGTGTAGCCCCTTGCTCATCCACTGGCAATGGTGTCCGGCTCCCGAGCGCTCCGTCAGCATAAGGATACAGAGCTCCTCTCTTGCTGCTGTGTTACAGCCTGCGGGTGATTAAGGATTATCATAAGCTCAGAATAAAACTGTGGACGGCCCCGCTCAGCCCATCTGCAGCAACATCTGCAGGGTCCCCTCCGGCCAGCCCTGGAGCGGTTATCGGCAGGTCAGTGCGGTGCCGTGCCAGGGTGGGAAGGGGCTCTGGAGCTGGCAGGGAGGGCTGGACCCCTTTCCTCGCTTCCCAGCTGTCTGCTTTCTGGTGGTTAGATCATCCGCTGTAGTGCTGGATGCATTTTGTTTGGGTGACACAGCAGTCCCTTAGGACAAGGGTGGGTTTGCATTTCGGCTGGTGAGCAGGCAGGTGAGGGTTGAATGATATTCCTGGTGTCCCAGCTCCCTTCTCAGTCTCTGGTGATTTCCACCCTCGCCAGCCCCGTCAGTGGGTGGGGGTCCCAGCAGCTGGTGGCACTGTTCTGCATGGGTAAGTCGGGTTTCTTGTGGGGCTGGCCTTGGCTGGGGCAGCTCTGCCCGGACCTGCCGAGCCCACCTCTCTCCCTGCCCCTCATGGTGGGCACTGCCAGGGTCCCCGCAGGAGATCCTTCCCACCGAGGCGTGGGGCAGCTTCTCAGCTTCTCTCTCCCTCTCTCCGACAGCAGGGCCAGTTTTCGGGGCCCTGCAGAAGGTCGGCAGCCAGGGCACGGTCAAGGGAAAGCTGTCTGTTACGTGAGGCTTGCTCCATCTTGCCTCGGCTCCTGACGGTTGCTGGCAGTCAGCCGGGTCTCGCACCCCTTGGTCTGCGGTGCTGCAGGGTGTCAAGGGGTGAGCACATCTGCTCAAAGCTGGTCTCGAGGCATTTGCGTTCGCAGCTCTCCCAGCTGTCGTGGGAGCTTTTTGGCTGCCAGGCCAGAGCAGAGAAGAGAGCCTGGGAGGCTGCTCGTCCTCCTGAGCTGCTTGCTGTTTGTTACAGAGCTGTGCCATGCCGCTCCTCAGCAGCCTCTGCCCCATCTGCACGTCCCCTCCGTCCCCGCTGATGTCCCATGGAAAGAAAGGCATGAAGGCCCTTGGCAGTGTCCTGGTGTTCGGTGGGTCTCTGAAGCATGGCTTGTGGCTTTGGGGTGAGACTCATGCTGGATGCTTTCTTGCTTTGGGCACGCTGGTGGTGTTTTTGCTGTATTTGTTTAGTTGGCTGGGAAGAGAGCTGCTTCGGGGCTGGAAACCGTTAAGCAGTGAGGAAAGTGTGTGAAAGGCTCAGCTAGTTGCCCCTGCAGAAGAAGGCTTAATTAACAAGCTAGAATTTGGCCAGAAAGCAGGGTTATTCTTCCTATTCTTGGAGCAACGGCACAGGATCTGGAACAGTTTGAGTTGTTACTGGTCATTCCTGAGACCCCAGGAGCTGATCTGCAAAACAATTGTTAGCTCTTGAGTGCTGTCAGTGTCCGCTCACAAACTGACATTATAAACATTTTAATTAAAAACTCTGATCATGATTACAGTAAAAGCAGGATTAAAAAATAAAGCATAGCTAAATAAGTGTTTAGTCCCGTGTTTTATCGCCTCCTCTCACTGCCGGCCACGAACAGCAGCAGGGTGCCGGGTGCCCTCTGATGTCCTTCAAAAAGCCGCCATGGTCTCGCTGTTACAAGGCTCGCCGGGCGCTGCCGTTGGGGTCTGAGTCTCGCCGGGCTCCGCTGGCACGGGGCGCCCGGCGCATGTCTGTGGGAAAGCCCAGCTGCCGCGGAGCTGGGGCTTCCCCAGCCCTTCCCTGGTGGTCGCAGGATTGCGGCAGCCCAGCCTCGCTCGGGTGCAGGGGAGGGCCCTGCACAGAAACCACCGCTCGGCTTCTGGATTTCGGGTCTCCCCACCTTCCCCATCCTGGGTGACAGCTGGGAGTGACGCTGGGAGATGCTTGTGGATGGGGTGGTCCGAGGGTGACTGGGGACCCCATCTGCCGGAGGGGGCCCTGGCCGAGCAGCAGCAGATGGGGAGCTCCTCAGCTGGCCGGGCTGTGGGGACAGGTCTGTGCTGGTGTGGTGCTGGAGCACATCGTCCTTGTCCAATGGACACCGCTCTCCTGCAGCCTCTGGTTCTGTAGCCCTGCTTGGGCGAGGATCGATGGGCTTTCTGGCCTTCTCCTCCCCTCTGCTCTGGATGGTCCATGGCCCTGGTCAGCCGGTGGTCTCCATTTTCCTGGGCACGTTCCTGCTGGGCCCCTCTCTGGTCTGTCTCTCCTGGAAAGCCCAGATCCGACTTAAGCTGCTGTGAGGGCAGGGTGATCCCCAGGGCCGGAGGGATCTGAGGAACTCATTACCTGGTAGCTGCTGGGTCTGAGACTCCCAGGATTGCGGAGAAAGTTCACTTAGAGCTCCACGCTAATAAACTGCAATGGGAGTTTGGCTTACTTGGTATTATTTCCCCTTGCAGTCGTGCTGTACTCTTCACTCTGAAGTCATAGCCTGGGTTGGTTTAGGCTGTGGCATTTCTTGGAGCAAGAGACTGAGTGGTGTATCCATCAAAATCGCAAGTGCAGCCCTGCGCTACACAGGGAGAATATGTGAGATAAAAACAGCAGTGTCCTTGTGTAAAGCATGACTGAGATTTCCTCCAGGAGGCTTTGGACGATGCCTGCTATGGGGAAGAGGACTTTGATGGAAATAGGAGCAGAAATGGGTTATGAGGGTGGTCAGAGGGTCCGTTTGAGGAAGGTTGTGCTGATTCAGACCAAAGTTCGGTTTAGCCCAGTATCTTCTTAGAAGATGTCTGAAAGCAAATGCCTCAGGAATTGGATGAAACCAAGAGGAGCTTATAGTAAATTTCCCTGGTTGACCCAGCATCTAGTGGTGTATGGCTGAGGGACTCCTGTGCCAGTGGTAGTGTCTGCAGATTTAATAATGCTGGTTAGATTTTCTTCTGTGATTTCATTTAGTTGCTTGGGAACTGGGTCAGCTTTGGGTATCCACAACCTCCTGTGGCAGGGAGTCTGCAGCCTGATGGCACGGCATGTCAAGAAGTGCCTCGCTTTGTTTCGAAACTCCCCAGTTTAATCCGACTTTCCCCAGCTCTTCTCTTGGAAGACACTGTTTCTTACTCACCTGTGCAGTGCTCTGGAGATCCAGCTGTAGACTGGGAGTCTCACCCCCCTCGGCTGCCTCCTTGGGCTGACAGATCCTTCTCTTTTCGTTTCATTGAAGCTCTTCATGTCTGTACTGAGTTGGGGACCAGAACACGGCATTCAGGGTGGGTGTAAAGCATGGATTTTATACAGTGCTGTAATGGTGCTCTCTGTCCCATTCCCTGTTCCTCCTCCGTGCCATTACACGTCTGACTGTGGCCAAGCTGCCCGTCGCAGCCGAGGGCTCCATGCCTGGGCAGGAATAGCTGGCTCAGCACCCACGTTTTGCTTGTGAAGTCAGGGTCCTCATCTCGATGGGCATGGCTGTCCTTGAATCCCAGCGCTCCTCCTTGGCCCAGCTGCTTTTCCCAGGAGGCTGGGCAGCTCTGCCCCACAGGTGCCCAGGACTGATGCCGTTGGTAGCGTAGTGCTCCCCGCCGAAGCCATCGCACCACCGCTTGCCCCTGGCCCAGACCAGGCATGGGTGTCCGGAGGAGCACAGCTCTCAGCACCAGTTTCTTGGCATTGCCTTGGTGACCTCCTTCACTGAGACAGTGGCCTTCTGGCGGTCCTCTTCCCCTTTTGACCAGCTGTTTATCCACCCAAGGGCTCCCCTTCTCCTTCCAGAGAAACTTGAGAGCGTTCGGTAGAGGGACCTGGTCAGGCTGTCACTGGATGTCCACAGTGCAGCTGGACCAGCTGCATCTCCTGAGTTCAGATGGTTTTGTTCACTTTCAAAAGGAGGTGCTATCTTTCTGCAAAGTGTGAAAGCCGCTGGCAAAATCCATACTGATTCTTTTCCAGGACGTTACATCTATTTACTTTTCTGCTTGCTCTGTTCTTCATCGTTGTTTTCACCGATTTTCCTATTATGGATGTTAGCTGGCTGGTCCAGGGTTCCTGGGATTCCCCCTGACCTGCTCCGCAACACTGGTGTTGCGTTTGCCACCTCCCTTGTCCTGGACATGGAGGCAGTTTTGGGTCACAGCCTGCACACTGCAGTGAAGAGTTCAGCTATTTTCTCAAATACAAGCAACCAGAGGTACTGGAAGTTCAGTGGTGGTGGGCCCATGTCCTGAAAGCGCTTGGTCTATTTAACCTGTAGATGAAAACTTCACAGTTGTTACACTAATATCCACCTTTCTCACGTTAACTTTTTTTTTTCCCCTTTTCACTGTATGAAATGTTTTGTTGAAGTTCATGTTCTGCAAATGCCTTATAGTTTTCTGTTGGCTGAGGATGATGACCACATGGCTTGGTGGGTGTTTGGAAGGCCACCTAAAGTTAAGTTAGGTAATGGGCAATCGGGTAATGAAAATAAAACTGAACTCGACTGTAAGCGTGGACGGATTGTCAAAGGGAGCTGCCCCGTGCCCCTGTGAGTGAGCCGTGTGTCCGTGGGGAGGGCAGTGGGAGGAGATGCCGACCTGCCTGCCGAGACCTGTGCAGGAATTCCCTCTCTGGGCTCCCCATGTCAAAGCCTGGGACCCTTGTACCTAGGTGGTAGCAGGAGCAAGGAGGAGACATCTAACCCTTGTCCAGCCTGCAGCAGGGATTCTGGCTCGGCACCTGCTGCAGGATGCCGCTGCGTTGTGGGCTCGAGGCTGGCTCTGGCTTGCTCTGAGGTCCTTGTTGCACCACCTGAAGATGTGAGTGGGTTTAATGAAATGCATATTCTCACCAATACCATTTTGTTGTAAATGTTAGTTTCGTATGTCAGATGACATCTACGTTTTTTAACATTGTAAGAGTTATATTTCCTTTTCTAAAACAATTGCTAATGAGAGTTTAAGCTAAAACATAGGGTCTGTGGCCTGTTTTGCAGGGAGGAAGCTGGTTTGGCTTTTCTAGAGAACTTTGTTGCTGGCTAGAGTGCTGTAATTACCCTGCACCAGGTGTGATGCAGAAGAGTTTAGTAATGCTGCTCTCACCACTGACTCTCTTGTTGTTTGTGGCAAAACAATCTCTGCCTTTGTGTGCTGATGTTATTAGTCACTGAGCTGTTCCTTGGGAGGTTGATGAGGTAGAAGCACTAGGTAAAATGGTATTTGAAGGCATTTGTTGGGGTGCTTAGTTCCATGTGAGCATCTCATCTTGTTACCAGTCTCTGTGGCTTTTTAGCTTGTTTTTTGAAAATACTTCCTTTACCTCCTCTCTTGTTCTTGAGCAGGTGCCTGGAGGGAACAGGGAAGAAGGGCAGGACCTTTTCATGGCTTCTTACAGTGTATTTGTTTTGTATGTTTTCCAGGGAGGACTGGTCTCAGATAGCTTTGGGAAGCTCTGTTGGGAACATCCCGTTTGGGGTTCTGGGCTTCTCTCCTTTTTGTAGAGCTGAATGCCTTTCCAGTCTTACCTTCTGCTGGTGTCCGCTATTCCTGTAATTCCTGTGCACTTTGTTGGTGGTGTCTGAGCGATGCTGCATGCAACAGAATGAGAAGGGCCTGAGGACGGGCGGTCTGTCTGGTCGGTGCAGACCTGGCTTGGGGGATCCAGGCTCCATCCTCTGCCAGGGTGGGAGCTTTTCATACGGGTGTAGGAATGTCCCTTATCCACTGGGCGCGTGAACGTGACAATGCTGCGGTCACATGTAAAAGACAGCTCAGGTAGAATGAGAAGTGGGGCAGAGAGGCCGTACTTGTGCATTGCTGCACACTGCTGCGCTGCATCGTGGCCGTGTGGCCTTTGAGCCTTGGCCCCTAATCTGTCCTGGTGGGACGAGCGCTGCCTGGCCTCACCGGCGCAGGGCAAGGGTGGCAAGGTGTTTCGAGGGCAGCGGCAGGGTCCGCACACGTTGCACAGACTTTCTTCAGCATCAGTGTTCAGCACAGCTGGTTCTCCCCAGTTGTGGGGTAGGACTGTTTCCTTTTTGAGGTTTTCTGTACCCAGGAAGGGTTTAGTTTCCTTCCCGCTGCAGGCAGCGCTTTGCATGGGTGTCCTGATGCCCCAGCGAGGCCAGGGAGCGCTGCCCCAAGCCAGCTGCTTGATGGGGAAGTGGCAAGAGGGGCTTCTCCCCTGTGCAGCTCCCTCCTTGGGAGACTTCTTGGCTTTAATCCTCTCAGCAAACTCTCTAGCCTTTCTGTGAGGGCTGGCCTTCAGCTGGTAAGGTCTGGAGGTCTCTTCTGCCCTTCTGATCTGCCGAGTAGCTGGCTCTGCGGCCGTCCTTCGTAGGCTGCTGCAGGATCTCTGCCATTCTTTCAAGGCAGGGGGGGATTTTTCAGCCTCTTCCATCTCCTGGCCAGGAGGCTGCGTTCTCCTCCTGACCTCCAGATTTATTTACCTGTCCTCTGAGTCTTATTTCTACACTGTCCGTCTCTTAGTTTCACCCCTTTGGTATTGTTCTTTTCACTTATTTCCTGCGCTGCTTTTGGAATAAGCTAGAGGATTTTCAGTGTCGTAAATGATGATTATGGGAGGGATTTTAAAGCCAGGGCAAGGGCTGGGCTTGAGGACCTGAAGAGGTCTCCTTTAGTCCTCTTCCCAGATTTTCACATGGGCTTCTATCTTCTGATTTCAAAATACCAAGGAGATTTCACAATGTCTAGCCTAATCACCTTGAGTCTGCTCGTACCTGCAGCCATTGCTCGAGCGTCTCCTGCAAGGCCGGTGAGGAGCACGGAAGGACTGCATAAATACAGCCTGGGAACAGCCTGGTGCCTGCGCTGGCATTACGGCGAGTCTGCCCCGTGGCTTGGAGTGGAGGTACCAGACTAACTGCAGCTAAGCAGAGACTGAGATTTAGTCAGAACACTGGTATTAACTTCCCTGCTTGCAGAAGTGCCCGGGGGGGTGGTTTAATGAGCAGAAGTGATTGCTGCCTTGATCTTCTGTTACGCCCGGGAGATAACATCTCAAAGCCTTATCTTCCAGGGCTTCCCTGTGGCATCGGGGTCTGGACCGGCTTAGGAAGCTCCGTCTCTGCATCGGTCTTGCAGCGTGCGGGTGCCGGCTCCTCCACAGCATGGCTGCCCTTACGGGGTCCGCAGCACGGCTGCCCTCGCCAGTGGGCTGGCGACCGTTTGGTGCTCAACTTCTTCGTGGGCGAGGGGGTGCCTGTGCCCTGCATGCGTGGTCCTGCGGGGATGGGGTGGTGCGGGGTGGTTTGGGTGACATGGGCATGACCTCACAGCGGGTAGGAAGGAGGTGGTTTGCTTCAGTGCTATGGATCCCAGCGGGGAGAAAGTGGTAATTTCCTCGTCATCGATGGCGAGGTTTGCAGGCAGGACCGGAGCTGGGGGTGTGCAGAGCGTGTGGGAGGAGGGAGAGAGCTGATGCTGAAGTCAGGCTCTTGTGTGCCTTTTCTGTTTACTTCCTGGCTTTTGTTAACTGTTTGCTGGCTGGGCCCGTTCCTCCTCTCTCCATGGAAACTGTAGGTAACAGCCTGCTCTGAGTGATCTCTCACTTCAAAAGGCCATCAAAAGTCAGGCCTGCAGGTGTCAAACCCTCGGCTCCAGGGCTGCGAAGGGGGCAAGGGCAGAGGGAGGGGGCACAGGCGGGTGCAGGGGCTCCAGCTGGCAGGCAGGGCAGTGAGGGGCTCTGATGGAGCTTGGACCTGGAGCAACGCCTCATTTCTCCAGTCTGAGACCCTGGGGATTTGCAGGGCGCTGCTGGGCTGGCAGACATTTTGTCAGTGCAGAGGGTGAGGATATCATCTCTTGCGAATGGATTGGTTGGGGTGACCAGAAAGGGTTATCACGGTGGAGCTGGTGTGATTTGCAGTCTCCGGAGCCCCACCACTGTACCCAGGGCCTGGCTGTGGCTGAACTCAGCTGCGAACAGCAGTGTCCCTCCGCTCAGGGTCCAGGGAAACGCCTCCGTCTCCTTCTCTTTCCTCCTGTCAGGGCAGAGGATGGTTCTGTCCCTGCCCTGTGGGGCCAGCAGGCAGGGCTTTGCCCCCACCACCGCCTCCCCGAGTGACGGCTGCGACGCGCTGCCTGCTGCTGACGCGCTGGCAGCCGGGCTGGGCGCTGCGTACGGCAGCGCGGGCTGTGACGTGGGCCTGCGGGGGCTGCGGGGGCTGTGGCGCTGCACACCCCATGGCCGGGCAGCGGAGCCCGCGCCCCCGGACGCTCCCTGTTTGAGCAGAGCCTCATCAGTATTCCTGGTGCGCGGTCCAGCCGGCTGGAGCTGGTCTGCAGAGCCTGGCAGCTCCAGCACGGTCCTGGCATGGCTCTTGGGGTCCTCCTGCAGCTGTGGATGGGCTCGGTCGCCAGCCGGTGGCCCTGCACGGAGCCCTCCTGCTCTGCTGCTCCAGCCTCTCGCCGGTTTCGTGGGTCAGGCTGGAGAGCGTGTGCCGGGGGTCCTGGGCATCCCCCAGCCTGGCCCAAGTGCCTGGGCAGCGGTACTAAACCTGGGTCTCCTGCCCACGGTCCCACCGCCGGCACAGTCTGCATGGGGCTGCTGGCCTCAGGTACTCTGCAGCCCTGCTAGCACATAGGTCCCAGGGCTGGCTAACGTCTGTCCTGTCCTCCTGGTCTGCTGCTGGCATCTGCCTGCTGCCAGGGTGCTGAAAACTTATAGCTCTGTCTGTGCTGGGGACCTCATTCCTCCATTCGCAGCTGCCAAGGCGTTCTTAGATGCTGCAGTGCCGGTCCCTCGTCCATGCTGGACGTGTGGGTTGCTGCAGTGGGTGTCCCAGACTTGGGCGCCTCTGCGGAGTGACAGCACCTTCAAACCCAGGTGGGATGGTGAATGCAGCTGTCCCATCCTCCAGGCTGAACGTCCCCTTGCAACAAAACCTTTGCCTCGGCAGACAGCTGGAGCAGAAATATCAGTGCCAGTTGGGTCTGGAGGAATGCAGCGGAGCATTTGACCAGTCACAGTTCAGACTTCTTTTCCGTTTCGGGGCTCCACCCTGAACTTCGCACTGGGGACCAGCCAGCAGTGGAAAGTTCCCTGACTTTCGGACTGTCTTCCAGTGCAGCTGTTGTTTAGCCTCTCATGGCTTTTTGTTAATTTAAGCCAGATGTTCATTGCCATAATGTTTGTAACACGAGTGTGACTCATAAAAGTACTGGTAAGAGACTGACTTGCTTCTGTCCCCAGGCACCTGCCCCAGGTCAGGATTGCAAAAGCACGATGTCCCTGTTACATCCCAGCTCTTGGGGCTCATCTCCTTCCAGAGACGCATGTGTCGCAGGGGACTCCAGCAACAGCCACCTTCCCACCGGGCAGGTGAATTGTAATCTTTCATTTGCGTTAGATATGCACACAGCACCAGTCAAAGCCAGTATAATCATGGAGTAAACTGCCTAAGAAGAGACACTTACAGGTGTGTGGGGCATATTTCAGTGATGGCTGTCTCTAAACACCAGTGGCTTCTGGTTTCCTGGTCTCATTCTCAGAACAGTTCCTCCCTCGGTCGCTGTTTCAGCTGTGGTGGCTGAAGAGGCAGCCAGAGCCCACGTGCTGTTGAGATCTGGCAGGGTTTGAGCCCTTCCTTGGGTGCAAGCGCCCTGCCTGCAGCCCTCTGCGACTAGAAGTTGTATCTGAGGCTCCGTTTTGTTCTATTTTATTTTAAATGTCTTTAGTTCTTTCTGTAGGAATAATGCCAAGGGGATCATATCAATGTATATAGCATATGGAAACCTTTGCCTCTTAACAGGCTAATTAGGTAAAAATATCGTTATGTTGTTAAATAAGCAAAGACCAATATCTTCCTGGGATGTAGCAATATGGATGTTGTATGTATATTTCTTCTCAGTGCTGCTGGAGGCCCCAGCTGAGTATTGTGCCCAGGTTCTGGCACTGCATTTAGAAAAAGGTAGCAGACAAACAGTAGAGAATTGAAGGGAATGAATTAAAAACAATAATAGCTTCAAAAACACGATCCTCGGTGGGACAGTGAAGATGATGCCAGCTGAGGGGAACACTCTGTGTTTCTCAGTACGTTTAAGTTGTAGGGAAGAATGCAGTCTGTTACTCTTCACGGCCAATAAGGGTATGGCAGAAGTAATTGGCTTTATCTGCAGGCAAGGGGATTTGGATAAGATCGTGGGAGGAGGAAGAATGGGAGCAGCGAGGACAGTGCAGTACTGCATTGGGCTTAGGGAGGTCGTTAAGGATGGGTCAGACAGATGCCTGTCGAGGTGATCCACGCACGTCTGGTCCCACCTCGGCAGGGGAGTGTGTGGTACCTCATCTCTTCCAGCAGATATTTCTGTGATTCACTGATACCTTAAAGCCCAGAACTTGCCAGAATATTTTAAAAAGATGAGATCTGTATAGAAGGTGTACCATCTGGCATTATTACAGTAGAAGTTAAACCCAGGATTCTGGGAAGGGATGAATATAGATGGTCCCGCTTCATTACAGGAACAACTTCCAGTCCCTTGGAGCAAAGAGCTGTGCGAAGCGCAGTTGGGAAGGAGCTTGCGAGGTTACTGGTCTGGTTCCCTGCCCAAAGGCTGGTTACCTGTGCCTGAATTACTCCTGACAGACGTCTGTGTGATCGGTTCTGACATCTCCAGTGATGGAGATGCCACGGTCTCTGCAGCCAGCCTTGTCTGGTGTTCCGCACTCTTTGGAAGATGTTCCCTCGTAATTGCTTTCTGCAGAATTCATCTCTCCTCGCTGCAGTGTGGCTGCTCCTGGGAGACAGGACACCAGATGATGTGGATGAGGGTCGGATCCAGTCTGGCAGCTCGTGTGTTCCTGTGACCTTGGCACAGATGGCAGAGCTGTAGCTTTGGCGGGTTGTCAGGCGCCTTCTGCTCGGTTTCAGACGTCGGTGCCCATTGGCTTGGGAGGGAGGGGAGCTGGATGCGTCCCATCTTGTGCCCAAGAAGCACTGACATGGTGTGGGGAGGAGCATCTTTGAGCTGATCCGTGGTCTGGCTAGCTGCTCCACGTGTTCAGCACCACGTAGCTGGGAGGGTGTCCTGCTGAACTAGAGATTTTACTGTCTGAAAGGTGCAAAAAGTCAAGGGAAGAGAAGGATCTCCAGCTAAGGGAGGAGGCTGCAGGTTGATAGCTCTGCTTATGGAGTGTGGTGGTGGTGGTGGTCTGTGTTATTAAAAGGGGTGGTAGTGGAAGGGGAGGCGGATGGTGGAACCTGTGGGCTTAGGAGAGGGCGGAGAAGGGAGAGGAAGGGTCTTGGCTGAGATGTTGGCTGTGCCGTGGGGAGGGGAAAGGCTGAACCTGGTGGTGCCTCAGGGCGAGATGGGATTGTGCTGTGTCCCGAGGCTGTGGGCAATGACCGGCGCTGGGTGCATCCACAGAGAACTGGAGAGGTGGTGGGGTGTTGCTCAAGAAAATCTTGAGGGCATCCTGTGAAGGAGCATGAGGGATTGAAAAGAGGGCAAAGTCCAAAAGGGTGGTGGGATTTCAGGAGAGTCAAGGCAGTGGAGTCAAAGACTCCTGGATAAGGAGGGGCAAAAGGAGGTGCTGATATCAAGATGTTCCTTGGATATTAAAATCCCTGGATATTAAGATGTTCCCTGTTCTCCTGGCAGAAGACCTCAGCTGGTTTAGCAAACAGAGCTTTCAGAAAGGTAAAAGTAATCTAAGGGGGAGTCGAGCACCTTTTTTTTTTTTTTTTTTTTTTTCTCCCCAGAGGGAGTGGAGATCATTCTTGCACTGAGGAGGAGGAAAGCGAGGGAGAGGGAAAAGGCATTAGGAAAGGAGGAGGAGGAGTGTCCCGAGGCAATGCTGGAGACAGGGACTGCGCTGCGGGCAGCAAAGGGGGGGGGCTGGGGAAGAGCTGGAGGAGAGCTGGTGCAGTGGGGGACTCTGGAAGAAACGGCCCGGAAGGAGGGCCAGAGCTTAACGATGGCGTGTCTGATCAAGGGAGACCGCTTCGCTCTGGAGGAAGACGGGAGCGAAGCTCCGGCTGGGAGGGTTTCGCTCCTCCCGCTGCCCTGCGCCGCTCGCCGCAGCCAGCTGCGGGGCGGGAGGGCTCCGGGAGCCGGCGCTGAGGCTTTGCAAGGGATGCCGAGCGTAGTGCTGCTCATGAC
>NW_010972436.1:30205134-30297741 GCF_000737465.1 Haliaeetus leucocephalus
GAGGGCGCGGGGTCCCCGCTTGCTGGGGCCGACGGGGCACAGCGTCCGCGCCCCAGCAGCATGACTTTCCTGCCCTCGGCCCGGCAGCCGCACCCCGCCGAGGGCCCCGGCTTCCTCCGGGGGGGCTCGCTGTGGGGCAGCCGCCGCTGGAACCTCTTCGGGGGCAGCGGCCGGAGCAGCCCCGGCCCCAGGAAGAACTTCAGCTCCCTGCGCAAAAGCTTCAGCTTCCGCCTGCGCCGGGGCCACGAGCTGCGGCGCTCGGAGTCGGGGGGGCTCCTGCGCCCCGTGCGTCTCCGCACCAAGAGCGAGGGGGATGCCAGCTCTCTGCACACCTGCCCCAGCAAGCGGGACCTGCTCTACCCGGAGCTGGCCAGGGTCGGGGGCAGGCTGCATGCCGACCCCGGGCAGGCGGGGGGACTCTGGAGACTTCTCACGAGCCGCTTCCGAAGGCGAGAGCGCGGCAGCGCCGGCAGCGCCTGCTCCAAGGACCCCCACAGTGGTGCCGAGCCCGTCTTCCTGGGCAGCGGTCCGCTGCGAGCGCTGGGTAAGTGAGTGCAGGAGCGGCGCTGGCCCGGCGAGAGCCCCCTTGTGTGTATGGGGTCTGCGGGGATGGGTGGCCGTGGCCTGTCCCAGTCGAGGTCCTGGGCTGGGCACCGGCACCCGACTGCGGCCCGGTCGGTGCTCCGTGGGGTTTGCGCTCAGGAAAGCTCGGCCATAGCGAGGAAGCGTGAGCATTCGTGGGGCCGTTTCGCGTTCCAGCGCCCGGTGGCTGTGGGCACTGCCGTCGTCGTCGGTGCTAAAGGAGCTGCAGTGTGGCTAGCTGGGAGGTGCTGCTGCGGGGATCCAGGTTTCCTTGCTGGCTAGACCTCTGGGAGCTGAACGCGTGTGCCCCACATCCTTCTTGCCCTGGTGGTGTCCTGTCAAGGGCAGGGAGAGCTGAGCCTCGTGCAGCAGCATCAGGGGAGCGGAGGGAACCAAAACTCTGTGGGAGTCCTGTTAGTGGGCTCCTGAGCAAGTGCTGAACTGTTTGGGAGATTGCCAGAGCAGAGGTGCAGAGCAGCACGAGGGGGTTGGGGAGCACTGAAACATGCCTGCGCCTCCCTCCCATAAGCAGCTTTCTGGTGCCGGGCTCTGTCTGGGTGATGCTCTAGTGGGGTCTTCCCTGTGTGTTTGGGAGCATGGCGGTGCTCACTGGGTGCGGGACAGCTTGCGGAGAGCGGTGGTGGCATCCTGAGTGACGTGACAGAGGACGGGACCGGCTGGGGAGGGCGGACAGGACCCCTGCGAGGATCGAGCACGCAATGGGGGAACTGGCAGCTGAAGCAGCCATCGGGTGCTCCACTATCTGGTGTTTGGCCTCACTGCCGTGGGCTGTTCTCCCGTGTCGGGGCTGCCCGGGCGTGCGGGTGCTGCGCTGCCTGTGCCCCTGTGCTCCGTCCCGCTCCCTGGCTGTGCAGCGTGCCCGGCCCTGCAGAAGTGAACGTGCGAGTGAGCCCTGCCACCTGGCAGGGGCTGGGAGGTGAGAACAGCATCCCCAGGCTTTTTAAGGCATTGAACGCTGGCCTGCACGCACGGAGCTGGGGGCTGGGCTGGGCCGGGACCTGCTGCTCTCGGGGAGGCAGGGCAGCCGCTTTCTGGCGCCTGCGAGCCTCTCTGTGTTTCCATCGCTTTGCTCTGGAGTCTGGGGCATCGTGGAGGCAGTTCCCCAGCTTGGCTCATGTGCCGGAGGGATGGATTGGGCCTGGCAGGCTGGCGGGCTCCTGGAGGAATCTGCACGCTCCCAAGGCAGCAGCTGCCCAGAGCTTTGTGCCCAGGATGCTTTCCAGGAGGGCTGGGCTCCAGGGACCAGCACAGGAGCAGCGCTGCTGGCAGCCTGAGCTCTGCTGCCACCCGGGTGCTGTGCGGGGAGCTCAGGGGGCTCGTTCCTGCCGGTTCTCCTTGTCTTTGGGGCTCGCTGCGCCTTCCCGGGAACGGTCCTGGAGGCTCTGAAGGCACCGGGCAGTGGCCGAGGCTGCTTTGTGTGCCACGGGGTGAAGGGATGGGATACTGCTGCCGCGCTCCCCTGCGGTGTGCTCCTCCCGGGGGGCCCTGCTGCTGGCAGGGGTGCCCGGGGCTGGGTGCTGGCTGGGTGGCAGGAGGTTCCCAGGCGAGGGGAGGCTGTGCTCATGGCTGGGGAATGTGGGTGTATCCAGGCAGGGAGGGCCGGGCCCTGCCCATGCAGCGGGGGGCCTGTTCCTGCTTGCCGGCGGCTTCCAGCGGGAGCTGCGCCAGCAGCAAGCCGGCCCCGGTGGCCACATTCCCAGGGGAGCAGCTGAGGTTGAGCGCTTGTGTTAGTGTCCTCGCCCCTCCCCTGGCTCCTCTGCTGGGACAGGTGGGTGGTCCCTTTGGGTCCATCTGCTGGAGAGCCTTCTGAGGCTTCGCTGGGGCTTGGAGCCCTCTCTAGCAGTGACCAGCCAGCTAATGCGAGACCACTGCGTGTCGGGGTGGTTAGCATTTGCTGCCATGGCTTGTACTGAAGGCACAAGCTCAGGGATGACCTTTACAGACTGCCTCTTGGGACTGTGGCTCATTGCAGCAGAGCGAGCCCTGTTTGCTGGAGCTGCAAAGGTCACACTTTGGCTTGGTTTTTGCTTGGAACACCATTTTTGCCATTATCTGCCTGGTACCCAGTACAAGCGGTACAGGCCTCTGTACCCCGTCGAGCTATGTCCTCCTGGGGTCAACAAGATGTGAAGAAGCAGCGGTGAAGTCTGCCGACCAAAGTCGCTGTTGCTTGTCCTGTCTCCCCGTTGTCTCTCCACTCAGCGTTTTTGGTCTGTGGGCTCTGGCTCACTCCCATGGGAGCTGTGAGCCTCTAAGCCAGGACACCATAGGCTGGAGGTGCACACAACCTTAGTACTGCTCCAACATGGACTTGCTGGATGCGGCAGCTCAGGACGTCCCTGCCCCGTTCCTATTTCAGACTTGCAGGCCAATAGTGTTTCTAACATGCTCTCAACATTTCAAAAACTTCAATGCTTTATGCTAGTGCTGCCCACCTTAGCCCTAGGAAAGCTGCTGAACAGTCCCAACACGCCCTCCCGAGGGGGTGCAGCTGCAGTTGCGGTTATCAGCTCTTTGGAAAAGCTGGATATATGAGTCCAGGCAGAGATCCAAGCCAACACTGCTACCTGGTTTCCAGTACTTGGAGTATTTTGTTTATAGCAAGCTGAGATATCTATCCAGTGCTGCACTCTGCCGTGTAGACATAACCAAGGGCCGAAAAGCCTGGCCCACTGGAGAGTCAGGAGGATGGTCTCAGTGCTGCTCCCACAGCCCTGCTGAGACCTCCTTTGGACTACATGGGTAATGTTTGCTCCGTGCTGCTGGAGGGGTTCAGCTGGGACCAAGCATGGGGAGGGATGATCAGGGCAATGCAGAGTTTGTTACCCGAAAAAGACTTAAAAGAGCTGGTCTTTGTGTAGCAGGATGAAGGCTGACGGGGGGTGTGATTTTCTGTTAATGCACCAAGGGAGGGCAAGAGCCCTTGAAGCTAGAGAACAAAGTCAACACAGAGTCCGGCCAGCTTGGACTGATCACAAATAATCGCGGACAGCAGTTCAGAGGAATGGTTCTAGGTGTCGAGGTATTGACTGGTGCAGTTCTGAAGAAGCCTTGTGATAGGTACAGGCTTGGAAAAACTGGACTAGTTTTGGGTTGGAGTTTTCCCTGAGCACGGAGGGATCATGTGATGGGTACAGCATCTCCAACAGCTCAGGAAATGTTTCTCACAACCATATTCCCCTCTCCCAGAAAGATGCCCTGCTTTTGAAAGTGCTTTAAGGTAACTCCCTTTACTCTCCTGTTTGGTGTTTGGCCATGCAGAGGACTAATGTGTAGGGCATGTGTGAGAGAAGGCTACTGGGAGAAGAGGGGACGCTTTTACGTTAATAAGGTGAAGTTTGCATAGTGAATTGAGTAGATAATGATATGTATCATCTCTTGTTGGTACCTGCCTCAGCTTAGCAGAGAGTGTTGGTGAGAAGCAGAGAAGTCACAATGGGTTTAGAGACCATGCCTTGGATGCTGAATCCAGTCTGGTGTCCACGCTTCAGAAAAACTTAAGAAGTCTGGAAGATATCAAGGAAGGAGTTGTTGGGACACTGATCTGAGGCCTAATTCTCAGGACGAGATTGGAGGAGATGTGTGCAGTAGGTGTGGAGGTGTTCTGATTACAGTCGACAGGTATCCATAGGAAGAGGGAACTTCAAGAAACAGTGCCTTTTATAATCTTAACTTGCCTTTGCTTGTGGGGTTAAACAGCTAGAGCTGAGGTCAGACAAATTTGGAACAGGTTTTTATTGGTGAGGTAGGTCCCCACAGAGCACTTGTGTTGGGGAAGCAGTGGGTTATCTGTCTCTCCACGTCACTAGCTCTGCTGGGTTGTCCCTTTCAGCAGACTCTTTCCAGCTGTACGGTTCTTTGGTCTGTGTATATTCAGACGCAGACTGGAAAGTAGTAGGTGCCAAGAGGCTTAAAATGTATGGTTCTTCTGAAGTCTGTGCACTGCACAGCATACATGGTGTGATGGCACCAGCTGCTGCTGCATGCGCTAGCTAAGGAGCAAGAGTAGCAGTTCGTAATCACGCCCTTTTCTCCCAGAGATATGCAAGATCCTCTCCTTTCACTGCTGCAGAGTATTTAAAGCTCTGGTGAGATAATCCTCGCTAAGATCATGTCCTGCACAGGGCATCTGCATTGGCTAAGCTCTCTGACGGGAACACTGGCCTTGCCTGTGTTGGTCCTTGACCTGGAGAAATCTCTGCTCCTGCCAGCGTTGAGTCTTTATCAAGCCTGGCCTGGAAAAGGCGGTTCTGCCCAGGCACGTCACACTCTGCTGCCCTTTTATCTGCGTGTGCGGGCAGATGGGTACTTCGGAACGTGGTTTGTGTGGGCACTGCTGTGTTTGCTCAGCCTCTGACCTGGTTTCAAGGCTGGGTTTAGTGTCCAGGGTTTCAGTGACCAAGTTAGTTCCACAGTGGCTTGGATAATGAGTCAGTTAATTATTAGTTGCTGTGTGTGGAGACCAAATGTGTCTGGCACTAGTGCTTCTGAAGCACAAGGTAGATGAACCTGCTACGCTTCATCCTGTGAAGGGAGCAGCATGGATGAGGAGTCAGTTTCGCCAGCCAGCCCCTTCCTCCTCCCAGCTTTGCAGCAACGAGTGGATGCAGGCAGCAGCGGGTCCATACTGCTGTGGCTGAATTCCGACTGAGCTGTCTGTAAAGGCAGAGGGGGCTGTTGTGTCCACCCTCCAAGATTGAGCCTTCTGGTCTTGCCTCCTTAGTATGTGACACTGCCCGTCCCACAGCTGTGGTCTGGTCTGTAGGTCACTGAAGGTGTCCAGGATGACTGACTGTCCGAGGGACATCAACTACTTAGAGTGCTTTATGTCTGTATCTGCTCTTCTTCATGCTAGGGACTGTCTGTCCACCGTAACTTCCAAACTTCCATATGGGTTTTGACCTTCTGCAGTAGAGCTGCCTCCGCCTGGAAATCTCCATGAGCAGAAGCTTCTGGGGAGTAACGAAATTGGCCTGAATCTTCTTTTTCCAGGACAGGTCAGACTGATTGCCTCTCTTGTGTGGTTGTGTCTTGCGTCTTGGATCCAAGGCCACCGTGTGGCTGTGCTAAGGCTCTTGGTGTGGAAGTGGTGCCGTGAGTCCACTGCTTCTGCTTTTGAGGTCAGATGTGCCTGGGGAGGTTATTCAACTGCAGCACTGATGGTCTGGTCTCTTCTGTTTTATTAAATAACAAAGAGAAGAGGGAGGAAGAGTGACGGGGTGTGTTTTAATGCGAAACACCAAAGGATACAGCTAGTCCAGCAGTGAAGCTAATCAAGTAAATCACTACTCCCTGATGCCTGCATGAACCCTAGTGATGAGGGAGATGACAGTTCATTAAGGTGTTACCCCAGCTGGAGGCAATCTTTGCTAAACAAGCTCGTACCAAGGCTCTGGCACTGCGTGGAAGGTGCTAATGCTGACCTGCTTGCCTGGATTTCGGTTAGTGCATTAGATCAGATCAGGTCAGGTCAGGTCACTGGTGGCTTGCTGTGTCCTTCCACGTGGTCGCTGTTTCTCCCTGGGAGAAGATGGGGATCTCCTGCCTCTCTCAGTGGGGAACGGTGCCCGAGCAGCTGGAATCACCCCCTGCACCTCCAGAGGGTCTGGCAGCCCCGGAGGGGAACGGTGTCGTCAGAGGGGGGACTCCCACATGCAAGTCGACCTCCTGCAGCTATGGACTTGGACCTTCCTCCTTATGCTGATTTGGGTGTGTAACAGCAGCACAGATACACAGAGTGTATAACATTGTACTAACAGAATTTATACCAATGAAGTGCAGGAAATTGCCGTATGCTGCATGTTAGCAGCAAACGATCAACGCTTGGGATGGACGAAGCTGACATCAGCGAGTTGTGTCAGCACATTTTGACAGTCAGGTACTTGGCCTATGGCTGTTCTGGGTGGTTGAGAAACTGCTCTTGACGTGCCTTTCTGACAGCTCCGTGGGTGTCATCTGTGCCGCCCGCACACGGCTGCTGCGCTCGCTTCTGCGAGAAGCTGCTGGTAGAGGAGGAAAGCAAGTGCAAGAACATGGCGGGGGGAGGGAGGGCTCTGTGCTGGGGGAATTATCTGAAAATGAAGTGATGGAGTCGTCCCTGCGGGTGCAGGCGGCTGCGGGACACAGGACCTTCGGGTGATATGAGAGCTGACCGACGAGGCGTCTTTGGGCCTGCGAATGGGCAGAGCAGGACTGTGCGTGGGTCACCCAGATGTCAGCATGGTGTGCACAGGTTGTGTGCGTCCCCTTGCATGGTGAGAGAAGGGTGATCGGTGTGCCCAGGGAGCAGAGCAGTGGGGGTGTAAAAAGGACCGAGGGCCAGTTGCAGTGACAGATTTGAAAGACTCGATTGTGGCATGGACCACAGCCTGACACGTGGAAATTGGGTTGTGCTCCAGATGCTGAGGCCTTCCTGGACTAGCTGGTGGCCTTGATGGTCTTGAGTACCTTGTCTAGGCAGTGGGCAGGAGGAATGGTGTAAGTCAAGGCTTCGCTTTCAGTAGCGGCAACTCTTGGTGCTGCAGGAACTGCCACATCTTCTGGAGGCTGCTCTTCGGGGCGCTTGGGGCAGGAGGAGATGCATGCTACGGGCTGCTCGTTGATGCAGCTGAAGGCATTCATTTTTCGTCCTTTTGACAACCAGAGCCAAGCTTCTCCCCATGGTCTGCAGGGAGTGCTAGAAGCGTATGTGTGGAAATGCTGCTTTATTAACCGAGTAACTCGGGGAAGCTGACACTAACGCCTCTTCGTTTTGAGGAGTTTCAGCTTTCAGGCACAGTTAAAGAAAGCCCCCAAACTCTCTGCAGGAAGCTTGTCAGAAGCCAGAACTGAAGCCTGGCCGGTTGGTGCCAGCAGTCAGGCGGCCAGGGGAGCTTGATCCAAGTGCTCTTCCTCAGTAGCCGCCGTTCTTCTGCACAAGACTGACTCGTGGAGCAAGCTGGGTGTTCTGGGAATTGGCATTGGAGGGCGTGCTGCAGGACACTGTGAAGCTTCTTCTATGCTCCTGCAGAAGTTGGGAAGCTTCCCAGGTGTGCTGCAAGGTGCAGGCAGAGGACACGTGCCCGCCCCGTTGTGTGGACACGCGCAGCCTCCCCACCTCACTTCTCTGCTTTGCCCAGGCACTGCCTTGCTTCATCCCTGATCTGGGCAGTAGAAAACACCTCTGGCAACCCTACCCACTCAGCTAATGGGGAAGGACAGAGGGTGAGTGGGTCGGTGTGAGGAGTGGTGCTCCATACAGGCAGATCAAAGTCGGGGTGGGATGTCCTCCTGAACAAGAGGTGCTTCTGTTCATGTACGAGTTTGTTAGTGGAAGGGTTTCTGTGTATGGGTACAGCCTGGGATGGGAGGTGGACATGAGGGTCTTCTGATCCCGACACCTGTGACTTTGGCTCTAGAAGGGGCCACAGAGGGAACTGGCCCTTCCAACATCTGGGTCTCGGTAACTTTTCCAGGCGAATGTGAAGGAATCCCATGGCTGTCTTCGGTTCAAGGCCACTTCCACCTTAGTCTCTGTTCCTTTGGTCATATAGTCTGTAAGCTCTTGCTTTTACCCTCCTGGGTACTGGAATAAGAGTGGGTTCATCCATACCTCTATGAGCACTTACACTGGGGGTATCTCGACCCTGAAACGCTGCAGGTAGAGCGCCTTATTGTTACAGCTGGCTTTCCCGCAGTGAAGCGGCTGGGCGGTCTGGGCAGGGTCAGTCGCTGGAGCCACATGGGACCTTCCACTACAGCCGTCTGCCTTCCTCCTGTTGCGAGTGAGATGCTTTACACAGTGATGTGTGCAGTGGATGTGTCCTCTTGCGCGAAACAGGAGGTACTGGAGGAGGACAGCAGAGAGGGTGGAAGGTGCACAACAGCTTCTGCACGAGGAGTGATCCAACAGCCGGGACTCCACAGTGTGGAAAAGAGAGGTCGCAGTGAAAGATGGGGTGGTGCTGATCAGACTAGCTAGGGAAGTTAGCTCACTGCCTCTGGTGCAGGAGCTGGGGGCATCCAATGAAGTCAAGCCTAAAACAGAAGAAAGCGGGTTTTCAAGGAATGGGTATTTATACTGCTGAAACTCCTTGCTAAAGAATGATGTGGAACTGAAATTTTACGTGGTTTTAAAAGGAGACAGAACTCAATTACTCAAAGGAGAGGTTTTTTGGGTTTACTAAATAGACAAACCACAAGAGATCCCTGAGCTGAAGAAGTCAGCAGCTGCAAACACGTGTGGGGTCCGTATCATGTACTCTCACTATGTTCCTACCCTTCCTGGGTTCCCACGTGCCCAGCTGATGGTGGAGGTGGCGTGCCAGGCTGGGCAGACCCTCGGTCCAAATCCAGATGGCCGTTCTCGGGTAACGATGTTGGGTGGCTTCCTACCTCTCCCTCCTGCCCTCAGCAGAAGCTGCTTCTGGGGCAAAGCAGCCCCCACCGCCCCCAGGGAGGGGAAGCAGCCCCTCGGCAGGGGCTGGAGGACGCCCTGCTCCTGGTGGTGGCAGAACAGAGATCTGGCGCCGAGCAGCCTCTCCGTCCAGCTGCAGTCGTGAATGGATTTCCGAGCAGCAGTGGTGCGAGCTGCAGGTGACTGCCTACCTGCCGGCGCCAGGCAGTGCCCGCTGCGAGCCCTGTTTTGCGCTTGGGTGAGCCCTGCTCCCTGCCTCGGAGGAGGGACAGCCCCGTCCCCTCCCTGCAACCGAAGAGCAGTCGCCGTCTGGGGACGGTGAGCTGCACCGGACAGGAACGGCCTCACCCTGCTTAGCCCGGTGTTGGAGCCAGACTGCAGCGTGCGAGCTCCTGGGTGGTGATGGCTGCTGCAAGCTGGGGCACAGCACAGCTTAGAGAGGTCCCCTGCGGGTGCGTCGATGGGTGCCGGGCGTAGGACAGGCGTGAGCGGGGACAGCGAGAGCATCGCTGCCGGTGTTGCCATCCCTCTCCTTTGCGCCAGCGGGGCCGTCGCTTGGGCACGGGGATTTGTGGTGGCAGGAGCTCCGGCTGCACCGGGCAGAGAGGTGCCAGCGCCCTGGCATGCACTGCTGAGTGGAGATGGCACATGTGCAGCTGGGCTGCTCCAGGACCCGCGGGCTGACAATGCTGTTGCGCAGGCTGGGGCGTGCTGTGCTGATCACCAGGGCTGGCTAGTGGCCTGGACTAAAATTCAGACTTGGCACACGTTGAGAGCTGATTGACAAGCAGAGGTGCACAGGTTGTTTGTTGGTGTTTTGGGTTAAGTGTGCTAATGATAGTTAATAATTTAATGTGTTGTATGGCTGAGTGTAGTTAAATTGGCATTGTGTCGCAGTTATTTGTGTTAAGATTTACTCAGAGGCCTTCGCAGCAAGTCAAAAATCAAACTGTTACTAATGAACTCCTGAACCTTGGTTAAAAAACAAAGATCTGCTAGAATAATTAGCAGAGGAGGCAACTAGCAAAAATATGGACGGTTTCTCTATCCAGAGCATCCGAGAACAGAAAAAAAGAAGAGTATAGTCTGCCCTCTCCAGGCCTCTCTCTGCCTCTCTTTCTTAAGGCCAAGTCGGTGAGTGCATTTGGCTTGTGCTCCACTCAGAACCCCTCAAAAAACCTGCTTGCTCGTTGCCAGTTTTTTGTAGTTAAAGAACAAGGTGTATATAGTGAAACAGTGCAAGTGTGCTGCCTCATCTAATCTGGAGGGAGGGAATGCCAGTAACGGAGAAAGTACCGATGCTGCTTTAACCATCACAGTTAGCTGACAAAGGGGCTAAGCAGAGCAGGAGTTATAGGTGGAGGTGACAGCTTTTTTTAGACCAAGTAATGCAGTTGGAGGTACAGGTGTCCTGTTACCTTTTTGAAAAGGCTCAAGAAATTACCATTTTCCTCCTAACTTACTAGTTGTTTTAATAAAGATTTTACCTCTACCTAAAAAAAGAAAGGATAGGTGAAAGAGAGACCAAGAAGAAACAATTCCTCTTAAGAACCTTCATGATGGTTATAAATAACCTTGTGTTACTGCATCAGACTTGTGTTTCATTTGTCTGTAGGTTCTGAAAAAGAAGTGTTAATAAATTAGTATATGAATGGTAAACTCTAGGTACGAGCACCGTATTCTTAACTTTTCTTGACACAACGGAAAAATGCACTGTGGCCTGCAGGTGCTGGTGCGCGGTGGCTGCACAAGTGCCATGGTAAAGGCACAGTGGCGGATCATCTTTTTTTCCCTTGTGCACTCTGAGCAGCAGCGGACCAGCATGCGGATGTGCAGGCACAGAGGGCAGGGCCCCTGCAAGCCCTCCAGCCGCGAGCAGCCGGCGCAGACTCTTGCCCACGCAGCTTTGGGCTGCGCATCTCCCACCAGTTGCCCAGGTGAAGTGGGGAGAGATGAGACAAGGCACTGGCCTGGGGTAGAGAAAGGGTCGCAGCCGTTGTGTGTCCAACCTTCCCTTGGGAGTCACAAGAGCAGGAGCATAAACGGGATTGAAGGTAGTCATTGTCTGCCTTCTGGCATGGCTGAAGAGCCTGGCGTTGCCCTCTGATCCTGCCTGGGTCTGGCGGCGTCTCCTGCACTGCCCTGGTTTCAGCCTGCGGTGCTTGGCACAGCCCCGGATGAAACACCTACTCGGCAGAGACCTGCAGCCGCCGGCTCGCCCGGCCGGTTTGGGCAGTGCCAGTGCAGACGCTGAGAGCTGGGGCTCGGACCGCCAGCGCGGTGGTGGGGTCGGGGCTGCTGGGAGCAGGGGCGGGCAAGGAGGAGCCACTGGGACAGGTCTAGAGCCATCCTCCCCTTTGGCCTGGCGTCCTGCTGCGGCCTTGGGTGACGTCTGAGCAGCGGTAGCGCCCGGGGTGTCGTGTTTAATTGCTGCCCACGGTTGGGTCTCGTGGATTCGCCTCTTCCCTTTTTGAACCCATCTGAGATTTCCATTTCTGTAGTAGTCCGTGGCAGTGAATTCGGCAAGTTTATTACAGGTTCTTGAAGAAGCAGTGCTCCCACAGGTTTCCGGTCTCCAAAAATCCTTTATTATTTTTACACTATTAACATACAGCAAGTGCTGCTCTTTTGTTTTGGCCCCCTACCCTGTAGTCATCTGGCTTTGGGTGGAGGATGTACTTCCTTGTCCAAGGCAAATGAAGGACTCCGGTTTTTTTAGGAGTGGCTGCTAGCTACTTCAGATCTTCAAGGTGTTCTCCAGGCTCTTGCTCCTCCTCTGGCGAGTCTGGCTTTATTTGGGAAGTCTGTTGTTTGACCAGCTCCTGGAGATTGTTTGGATGTAAATGAAGTGTTTGTGATTTCTGTGGCAGGAGAGAGGGTGTTTCCTACGCCACTCAAAGCTGTGCCTGATTGTGACAACCTTCTTAAGCCTATTACAATATTCTGCAAATTACATAACATACACATAATTAATTGTGTTCACTTCCTATCATGAACATAGATTATAGCGTGCCTTCAGCTCTTTATCTGCACTGCCTACAACACACTGGTGTTGTAGCCTGACTGCAGTGCTCAGGGCACTGCTTTCTCTGGTATGTGCCCTCGGTTCTGGGGTCCTTTACAGCATGTGCCTCCCAAAAAGAGTTCTAGTTTCTGGTGCTTCCCTTGTCCCACGTTCCTCAAGGAAGGGGATGCTGTAGGGTTTTTTGTGCTCCCGCAGGGCAGGAGGGAGGGTCCCCAGCTCACAGTGTGTGGGCTTTGCACTGCCTGGCTGCCCTCGGCTCGGCTGCTCCTTCCTGTCCGCAGCTCCGGCTGCAGAGCCTCCTGGGCATGGGCAGTGTCACGACCTCATGCAGCTTTGTGTCTCTGGATGGGGCGGAAAGGAGGGAAGAGCCATAAATCTCCTGCCTGGAGGGAGAAGGGAGAGTGTAGCAGGATCCTTGTTGGGATCTTGAGGGAGACCACGGTGACCTGATGATTTCTTCTCTGTTCTGCAGATTCGTTTGTGAACAGCCAGGAATGGACCCTGAGTCGCTCGGTGCCTGAGCTGAAGGTGGTGAGTACTTGCGACTTGTGCCTCGGATACCCCTGGTTCTCTGATGCTTCTCCAAATCCCCAAGAAAAAACCATGTTTAATGTGGCCAAGTGGAAATGCGTAGAGGCTTCAGCCTCGTGGAGGGGAGAGAGGAGCTGCGGTTGCTGCTGTGCTGTGGGAAGGCAAGAACTTCTTGGTGGCTCACACTTGTAAGGGAGAGAGTGTTGGTCTGGGAGAGCACTTGGCTCTGAAGGTCAAAAGGTGATATTTGAGCATCTCAGCCTTCCTGCTGGCCATAGCAGAGCTCCAGTTCCCGACCGGGTACTGCTGCACAGGCTAGACCTTCTGACATAGCAGAAGCAGGGGTAGATCCTGATCCGTGCATCCATGGTCATCACCCTCAGAGCAGCTGTCCAAGCGTGGAAGTTACCCACGTGGGAGCTGTCACCTCCCCGTTTGAGCCTTGCTGACTTCAGCTCTGCGCTGGTGTTTTCCTGGCCTCTACTGGCCACCTCCCAGGCACGACTGCCCTGTGGTGTCCCTGCCATGAAGGGATGCTGGTGGGATGAAACCGTCACCTCTGGTGCTTTGTTCTGCCAGACAGAGGGGATGAAGCTCCTCTGGTTTGTCACCACGGGGCGGGTTCCCCAGGGCATGCCGTTAACGAGGCTTCATCACCTACTTGTGGGATATGGTGTCTGGTCGGGGGGCTGCCTCTGCCCCTCTCTCGCCCCTGACACAGCCCATTCATGTGGGACAAGGTCACAAGGGAGGGGGCCCAATCTCGGCATGTGGCACCTCTGAGATGGGAGATGTTTCCCATGGCCATCAGCCATCGCTGATGGCTGTGCACCAGCTTGCTGGGGCCATCTGTGAGCCGGCACAGGTCAGTGGTTCCGGAGGACACAGAGGGTGTTCTGCTCGAGCCGAGCTGGCTGGCGAGCACGAGGGGCAGAAGCTGTGGCTGTGGCGAGGGAGGAAGCGTGGCCTTACTGGTGGCAGTGAGCTCGTGGGCTGGTTCGGGCGTTCACAGAAAGGCACACTCGGCAACTGTGCTGCGAGCACTGGAGCAGCTCTGGAAGGGACGTTGGGGTGGGCAGGGTGCCACAGGCATTTCTGAGTGTCTGTCTGGCAGTTCTCAGGGACCTCAGCAATCCATTCCACACTCCGCTCTTCTCATGCTCTCCGTGGCAGCCCTTAACTCCCTTTGAAGATTGTTGGCATGTCTCTCTTCAGCCCTTTCAAGATTAATTTTTTTCCATCTTAATCCAAGAAACAAGAAGCCTTTTTGCAAAACATACCAGCACCATGCTGCCACAATTTTTCTTATCTGCAGCTAAGTAAAAATTAAAACAAACTTTGAATATTCATTTGTTAGTTTGGCTTGCAAAATGTGTGTCTGTTCACAAATATTCTTGTAGCTATTCTGTGTATTGCCTTCTGACATCTTAACATTGTGCAGGCTACAAAAGAGTGCTGCAAGCTAAACAAACCTAGAGCTTTTAGTTCTTCAGTTAGCACAATCCTTTTCCCATGTTTTCCATCACCTCTGGGGTTTCATTCGACCGATGCAGCTCTTCCTAAAAGCCTGGAGGCCTTTCAGAGTCCTCGTTCAGTCCTGGCCTTGCTGGGCTGAAGCCGTTTCCATCGTGTCTCTGGGGCTAGGCTGCAGCAGCCAACTTTGGCGGGGGACCCTGTGCTTGAGTGGGCAGACCTCTGGGCGGTGGGCTGGTCATCCGGGATTTCTTCTTTCTGCGGCTGCGAAGGGAAGGACTTTGTGTAGCGGCAGAGCTGCGCCTGCCTGGGTCTGGGATGGTGGTCAGCCAGCGGGGATGAGGAAAGCCAGGCAGGTCCTGAGCTTTCGGGTGAGTGTCTAAGGGGTCCGTTCTGCACCGTGCTGCTCCGGCTCTGGCTGCACCATGGGTGCACCAGTGCTACAGTGCCTGTCTTCCTCAGCTCCCGTCTCACCCACCCCAGCAGTGTGGCCATCCCTGTCCGTCGCAGGGCCCAGCATTTCTCCCCAGATCTCTGCAGACAGGTAGGTCTTTGAGCAAGCGTCCTGAGTTATCACCAGGTTACGGTGGTATGGAAGGGGTCCCCACACACCACCCATCCCAGAATCAGTATGGGAATCACTAAATAAATGGCTAAGACTTGGCAAGAAATGTTCCCAGGCTTTGCTCCCTTCCAGTTTTCAAGCAACTCTCCCCTCAGCTCCTGCCTCAGCCTCCCCAACCCCATCCTCAGAGGCACGCTGGATGCAGGGAGGTGCTCTGGGTGGAGCAAGGTCTTGCCTGCACAGCTGGCACGAGGCTCGGCAGCAGTCTCAGCAGTGCTGCCGAAGTGGCTCCCGCAGCAAAGCCACCCAGTCCTTGGTCCTGCCTGAGTGATGCTTCACCGAGTGCACCACATGGCCCCGTGAAAAATGGGTCTGAAACCAAAAGACATCCTAGTGCAGGGCAAACACAGGGTCTTTTGATAAATGGCAGAACACACTGTTTATGATGGGAGAGGCTTGCACGAAGCACCCACTCTGTCTCTGATCTGCCAGTCCCTGTCCCCAGGGGAGACCTACACTGAGCCTGTGAACCAAGATTCATAATTCTGTGAGTATGGAAAACCACGGACCCGTTGGGGTCTTCTGTTTCGTGGCACAAAGTGTTGAACGCAGCCCACATCCCTCCTTCTGTGGGAATGAACTGTTTCCCTTACCTCTCCTGCAGCAGGTAAGGATTGTACCGCTTTCTTCCCTGCTTACGTTCCCATTTGCACCACAAGTGGTCAGTGGACTTTCTCTAAGTTTTTTTTTAATAGCTTGATGTATTTAAGTTATGCTCAGCAGTTTTTCCCACCTCGATTTTATCCTGAAGCTTCCTCCATCTCTGCTGCAGGCTGAGAGGAGTCTGTGTCTGAGAGAAGGCAGCAGTTCCTGCAAACCTTGCCTTCCCTGTGGGAAGGGCACAAATAATGCCTGTTGACAGGGACTCGTCCCCCAGACCCAGTACTGGGCAGTATCAGCCCCTCACTGGCCAGCACAGAGGCAGGCTGCATTCCCTTGTTCTCCCAACATGTCTTGATACAGAGGTTTCCGTGGTGCCTACACGCCACATTTTACTTTGGTTTGCTGCCTCTAAGGGGTTATGTTCCTGAAGGATGTCAGCTCTGTTTGAGCTTGTTTATGACACCAGATAAGGATAAGACAAAGCAGAAGCGTATTTCAGCAAGATACAGGTCAGGATTTTGATTATAAGCAAACAGTGTAAATGCAGCCTTCATCCAAGTTTGAGAGAGCAAAAATGTTGCTGGGAGTGTTTAATCTCTGATGTTGCATGGAGTCCCAGCTGCCAGGCGGCCTCGGGGAGCTGCTTTGTTTTGTAAAGGTTTCCCCAGGGACCGGAGCTGTGGCTAGCCTCTGCACAGAGCTGAGCCCCAAGCTTCCCGCTCTGTGCCGTGGTCCCTACTCTCTACATCCCAGACTGCTCACGCTGCCATCGGAGTGTGGCAGCGGCAGGGTGGGCTCGGCCGGAGGAAGGGGTGTTGCCTTCGTCAATAACTTGGGCTACAGCGTTCGTGTAGCCCTTACATCTCCGCCCATCCCTTGGCTCCAGAAGCACGTGTGTGTTACCTGTGAGGATTGCAGTCTTGTACGTGTTCTCATCTGTCTAAACGTGCTGCTTATGATCTGTAATTACGGTTGCGGGTGACAGACCTAGCAGCGATGCATTCAGCCCGGGCATGCCCATGGGAGTGCGTCAATCCGCACTTCCTAGTCCCAGGCTCCTGGTGCTCCGGTCCCGCTGCTCACTGGCTCCGTGCAGCGTGGGCACGAGAGGCGCCAGCAGACCGGACGGGTTTCCTGCGCTCCTGTAGCGTGGTCTGCCACTGGCTGAGCACCCGCCACAGCGGGGCTGGTGTGTCTTCGCCTCTCGCCAGGAGCCTGTGGGTAGCCTGGGGCAGGACCCAGTGCAGCAGGAGCTTCTGAGCATCTGGGTGAAAGCTGGAGAACCTGCTTGGTGGTGACTCACTCACCAAGCTCATCCCTTTGCCTGGAAATGGTTGGCCATAAATTTCTGTTTGGTGGCAGAGGCAGCTTTAATGTTCCCAGCCACTCCTCTCTCCTCACCCCCCCCGCTTCTTTCGGTGCTGGTGGGGCTGTGTGCGCGGCTGTACCGCAGACCTGCTGCGGCAACCAAGCAGCTTTCAAAATAGCACTGCCAAAGATTGCCGGGCCGGACCACTGGTTCTTGATTCCTTTTGCTCCACAGTCGTGCAGACCGTGTTGGTGGCACAGCCAGGGGTGTAAAGCAAGGTGGGTGCAGGGGCAGGCGTGGGGTGCGACAGGACGGTCCCTGCAGGCAGCGTGGAGTGGAGCGCTCTGCTACTGCAGTTAGTCCGCTTCTGGCAGCGCGGTCTGTCCACCCTGTGCCGCAGCCTGCCGCCTGGCTGTCACCACAGGTTGTGTCTGCAAGACCTGCCGATGGTCCCCCAGTACGGAGATGGGGAGTGGGTCTTGGCAAGCGGCGAAGAGCCAGTGGCTGGAGCTGAAGTCGTCATGGCCCAGGCTTGGACATTATGAGGAAGCGTTACCCAAGCATGTTGTTGGGCTCTGGAGGCCCTGCCCCGACAGCGCGGCTCGGTCCTGTCCCCTGGTGCGGGCGGACTGCGCTGGGGACGCCTTCCCTAGCCCTGGGAGCGCAGGAGTGGGCACAGCCAAAAGCAGCGGGCCAGGTGGGGAGAGCAGCCCCCAGCCCCAGCGGATGGGACTCGGGTCTCTCGGGGCGACGTGTCCCTTGCCAGGCTGGGTCTGGGCTGAGCGCGCAGCAGGTTTCGTTCCTGGTGCTCGGAGGGGCCAGGCTGAGGCTGGCTGTGGACGGGGTGAGGGTACGGCACGCGGCACCTGCTTGGGAAGGAGCTGGTCCTTGCTCAGCTGCGCGGGCTCTTCCCTGAGTTGGCCGGCAGTGCCACGTCCACGATTCCGGGAGTTGGACTAGCTGGAGGGTTCTCCCGTGACAGCAGACAAATGGAGAGCTCTGACACCGCCGTGCCTTGTGCCAGTTTCTGATACCCAGGCGATGCTTAGCGACAAGTGACTAGACTTGGGATTTTGATTTTGTCTCTTGTATAGGTAAGTGTATGTGCTATTTTTGTGAATGCTATTACCTTTTCAGTGCTGTGCGCCTTCTTGGAATTTTCATCATAAAGATACTGTACTCTGCTTGGGACTTCCTGTGCAGAAAGGCACCCACCATGTCTGGTCAGCACCTCTGTGGAGACTCTGATATTTCCAGCAAATGCGGGCACTCCACACATGCTGTGAATCTTGTGGTCTGGTCTTGTGGTGTGCTCAGGAAGGGTGCATGGTCAGCGGTGTGCTGCCAGACACTTCGGTGTCACTGCGCATTTACTGTGAAGCAGCTGTGGACACGCAGGGGATATTGGATTTTCCAGAAACACAGCAGCCCCATTGGGAGGTCTGCACGGGGGTGTCTCTGGTGGCTTCTGTCTGGTAGATGTACCAGACCTCTTAAATCCCAGTGAAACAGCAAGTCCCCACAATCCATGCTAACTAATATTGGGGACAGAGAAGGACGATGCGTACAAAGGCCGATATGCTGGGCAACAACAACAACAAGTCTGTTGCAGTCATGCATTCAGTGGGGCAGAGTGAACCTTCAGTAGTGGAGAAACCCTCAGGCTCTGGATCGTGTGGGGCAGTACGGGCAGGTACTCCGAATGGCCATGTTGGTGTGTTGGACACCCACCCCCAGGATGTCTTCATGGGAGCACTGGGAGTGTGGTTTAGGCACAGGAGGAGGTGTAGGGTGCTCTAAAACAGGAGTCGGTTGCATACCAGAAGCTTCATGGTAAGGTCAGACTATCCAAAGCCAAAGGTAGGTTAGATGCTTTTTGGGAAGCCATGTGGAAAAGGAGCGGGAGCTCGCTTTGCCCAGATACAGTGAGCTGTGGCCCCAGCTCGGCCAGGACGGCTTCCTGGGCTCTGCATGGTGATCAGCTGGTAGGAGCTTGCCTGCCTTCTTCACTAGCCAGGGTTTTGAGGTGCACAGGCCTGTGTAAAAAGTGAGTTAGGAACGGCTCTTCTGGCTCCTGGCTGAGAGCACCTCTCCACAGGCCTGGGGCATCGGTAGGAGGTAGAAGAGCACTCTGTGGGCGAAGGGCACCGCCGCATCACCCTGGTGTTTCTATTCCAGCTCCATCAGAGGGATGCTGCAACTGAGGCTAGAGGAGCACGAGGTGGGCTGCTCAGTAACGCAAGAGCCTGCTCCAGAAGCTGCATTGCCCCTGTGGATGTGGGAAATAGCTGTGGGATATAAGCTGACCAGTCAGAACTAGAGTTTTTGCAAGGATGGCAAAAGATGCCCCTCTACCCCAGTACTGCTTTCCCATCAGCAGGCAAGGCCACTTGCAAGCCCTTAGGCACCAAAGGTGTTTTAAACCATGGGGAAAATGCTGATGTTAGGGCTGACCCATCCTGGGATAGGTACGTTCATTTTGTAGCAAATTTGTAGGGTGATCCAGACTGACAGACCCCTAGCCTCACGAGTTTCAACCCAGTTAAAAATTAGTGCTAGGTATCTTTATTTTCCAACTTGGTTAAAATGGGTGCTAGGTGTCTTTCTGTGTAGGCAGCACAGCCAGCTCCACTGGGAAGCATGCACTCTGCTACAGCAGCGTCACTGCTGCAGTGAGGAGCAAGCGCTGTGCCTTGCTGCTGTATCAGAAGCAGGAGCTGTACCAAATGCGTGGCCAGTCTCCACTCTGGTTCTCCATGTGGCAGGTGCTGCCAAGAGCTGCAACACCCCAAAATTTGGGATGTGTGGGCTGGGAGAAAAGGTTTTTTTTTCTTCTGAGTTGGCTGTGGCTTGGGATGGCAAGTGTCCCCCTGAGGAGCAGGAGGACTGTGGGAAGAGCTAACGTGGTGCTGATGGGGCTGTGCCTGTTTGGGGGAGGACAAGGGTCCTCACCACCCTCCATCTGGGTGGCTGCACCCCGGTACCTGCTGCTCTCTGCCTGACTGAGACCAGTTAATGCCTCCAGGCTTCTCACCTAGTACCAGCTGGGTTGTGCCATCCCCTGTGCCCTCTCATGACCGTCTCTGCCCATCACCAGCATGCGCCTGGTTAGTGGTGGTCTTGCCTCGCAGGGGTGGCCTCGTGTCGAGGGAGGCGTGCTGGGCACGTAGGCAGTGGGTGACGCGTGCCTCTGTTTTAGGGCATCGTGGGGAACCTGTCCAGCGGCAAGTCGGCCCTCGTGCACCGCTACCTGACTGGCACCTACGTGCAGGAGGAGTCTCCAGAGGGTAAGGTCTGGTTCCCAGGGTGCCTGGGGGGTGGTCTGGGTCCTCGCTCCTCTCCCTGGCTCTAAAGGTGACCCCCCTCAACCTTCACTAGGGGTTTCCCCTACTTGCTCCCCCCCACACTTGACCCACTGCTTTGCTCATTTCCCCAGGTGGCCGATTTAAGAAGGAGATTGTAGTGGATGGTCAGAGTTACTTGCTGCTGATTCGAGATGAAGGGGGTCCCCCCGAACTCCAGGTAGGAGACACATACCTCCTGCGGCCCCTTCCCACCCTGTCCTGCTGGAGGGATTGGAGGGCTCCTGGCAAGGGACCTGCCTGGCTGCCTTTTGGGAGCCCGGTTGTGGGAGAACATGAGGACTGTGAGGCCTGAGGAGGGGCTGCCCCTATGGTGATTGTTGACCCCAGGGCCTTTCTGCAGTGCCAGGAAGCTTGTGCCACAGGGCCTGGGGCATGTGCCCGGCTGAGCCTGGCCTCAGCACCCCACGTACCTGCCGTGTGGCTGCCCTTGCTGGTGGCTCCAGGCACAGGGCTCCAGGATGCTTGTCTGGGCTGTAATGGCTGGTGTGTCTCCCTCAGTTTGCTGCCTGGGTCGATGCTGTGGTGTTTGTCTTCAGCCTGGAGGACGAGATCAGCTTCCAGACAGTCTACAACTACTACCTGCGGCTCTGCAGCTACCGGAACACAGCGGAGGTGCCGATGGTGCTGGTGGGCACACAGGGTGAGAGCAGGGCGGCCGGGCTTCCTCCCCGCATCCTCCCTGCCTCGGTCAGGAGCACTGGTGACGTGTCCACGCTAGCAAGAGAGCGCGGGGCGCTGGCCCTGTGACTGTGTCGGGGGATCCCAGTTTGCAAGCTGTACGTGGGACTGGGTGCTGCTGAGGGCACTAGTCTAGGGCCCTGGAGGAACTGAGTAATTCCTTCTCATACCATCTCAACTTTCCTGCAGAGAGCTGCCTTACTTCATGGAGCCACTTTTCTCTTCGAAATGCCCAAACCTGCTGGCATGGCCTGCCTTCCTCGGTTCTGCCTGTAGCAGCTGGGTGCAGGCAGGGGCCTGGGTATGGGAGGGTTTTCTGCTGGTGCATTGTCCTTCCTCCTCTGGGGCTGAGCTGCAGCAGGCAAGGTTTTGGGGGGATGGCAACTGGCTCTCAGCACCCCGAGAAGAGGCCTGAGCTGTGGAGCACCGTCTCCCCTGAGGTGCTGCCAGCACACGTGGATGTGGGGAAGAGCAGCAGCAACTCAGAACTGCCCTCCCCCTCCTCTCCCCTGGAGCCAGCTGGGGCCTGGAGCCAGCTGGGACTGGGATGGAGGCCGTAAGGGAATTGTGATGAAACTGCAGCTGAGGCTGCCAGGGGGGGTGAGCAGCAGAGGAGACAGGAGACACAGTGCCTGGAGGCCCTGCTGGGCACCCCAGGCGTGCCTGGGCAAGGAGCTGCCAATGGAGAGGGGCTGCCCGGAGAGAGGGCAGTCCTTGAGCGGGATTCCTGCCTGGCACAGCATGCGTCAGAGGCAGCCTGGCCTCCAGAAGCTTTGCTACGGGTTCCCAGGAGGCAAGGAGGGGCAGCAACGAGGGCATTGCTTCAGGTGTTTGAGCTCCGCTCTTCTGACAAGAGTGTCCTTCCTGCCTGTAGATGGTAAAGCGCAGGCAGGAGGGAGCCTGGGGCTGCAAAAGTTGTCTGGATGTAAGGGTGACAGCAGAGAGCGGGAGCAGGGGATGGAGGATGCGGGGAAAAAATGTCTTGGTAGGACCCAGTTCCCGAGCAGAGCGACCTGTTCCTGGCGAAGAAGAGACTCTGAGGCTGGGAAGACAGGCGGTGACAGCGGGAGGGGAGTTGCAGGGGTGTCTGGTCTGGACCCCAGATTGTAAAACAAAGTTGTTAAACTTTGGATTTTTAAAGACTGTGGAATTAATTTTAGGACTGAGTGATCTTGGTTCAGGACTGAGCTGGGGTTGCAGGCAAGTGCTGTGGAGGCTCAGGAGTGGGGAAGTGAGTGATATGGCAGAGGGGTCAGTGATCGTCGTTGTCCCATACTTAGAGCCAGGTGAGGTCACAGCCTTGGTATGGTCACACTAAGCAACCCACTGGAGAGTTCGAGGAGAACTTCTTTACAGTGCAAGTTCCAGTACTCCTTCAACTCCTGAGAGGGTTCATTTACAGCCCCTGCCTGTCCCTGGCATGTCTTCAAGGAATCAGATTCCTCTTGGGAAAGTAGTTTTTCCAAAACATGGAAGCACTTAGCAGCCATCTGGGATACAAATTAAGCCTATTTTTTAGTGTTGTCCATCAAGGCCTCAACTGTGAGTACACCTTAGCAGAGCCATCTTTCCAAGTTAAACTGAGGATGATTTCTCCCTTTTGATTCTTTAATATGTAGGGTATGGCTGTGAGACCTAAAATGGTTGAGACTGGCAAATCTATTTTACTCTGCAACTGAGGCTGCCTTGCCTTGCCAGCCACACCTCCTACTGGTTTCTGCCCTCTCTCTTCAGAAACATCAGTGACTGGATGGTTAGGAGAGTTGAATAAAATTAATTTTAAAAGGTTCATTTAACAAATCCATTTTTCTACAAACGTGGGACTTTGTTATCCAAGGCATTTATAGGAGAGGGGGTGTACTATGAAGGTGGGGATCTCAGTGTGTGAAGGGAGGGAGTGAGGGAGGCCAGGAGTGGGCCCTGGGACCTGTGGATAGATGAGACACGGGTGCTTGCTTTTTAACCTCCTCTCCCTTTGGTTTCCAGATGCCATCAGTGCCACGAACCCCCGGGTCATTGATGATTCTCGGGCACGGAAACTTTCCAATGATTTGAAGCGCTGCACGTACTACGAGACCTGTGCCACCTATGGACTGAACGTGGAGAGAGTCTTCCAGGATGGTAACTGTAGCCGGTGGAGCGTGTCCGGGCAAGCCAGGGCAGCAGTGCTGTCCCACAGAGGGGGCTTACACTAGACCACTGGCTCTCAGAACGGCGTGCTGTCGTGTCATGAGGCCAAAGGAGTTAGGCACACATTCATCTGCAGTGCCGTTGCTTTACACACGTAGACCTGGTCCAAGGAGTAGGATATGCTGTGTGTGTGGAAGGATTCCTGTGTGTATGGCATGTAGGTGAACTGCAGGTGGATGTGCATGAGGGACTGCAGGGCTGGGCCGGGCAGTACCTTTCTCCTGCCTTTCTTGCAGGGGCTGCCCTCTGGGTAGCCACTTGTTCCAGAGAGCAGAGAGGCTGCAGGGGACAGTTGCTTCCCCATAGTGGGCTTGTGCAGCACAGCAGTCTCTATGAGCCCGCAGAGGACTTGTGAGGCTGCAGAGAGGTTTTTGATTGCCTTTCATGGAGGAGAGGATGAAGCACAGCAGAATCTTTGAGTGTTGGAGGTAGGGGAGCAGCAGCTGAACAGCCAGATGAGGCAGCTGTTTCTCATGGGAACAGTGTGTGGGAGAGCATTTCTGCTTAGACTTGGAGAGGGTCTGTGTGACAGGGATGCTGTAGGTGGAAGAGGAAACCTAAGCCATGTCCTAGGAGTTTGCAGTCTGCTTAAATAAACCGGGACCCTGCCCTGTAATGGGACTCCATATTCCCCTGTTCCCTTTCTCTACCTTGTCTTCTGGAGTGCAGCTGGAGATCTGTATTCAATGCATGAGGAAGGGTCTGTGCGGAGCTGAGCGTCGGGACAGGACAGAGCTGCTTTTGGAAAGGAGGAGAGTTGTGCTGTTAGTGTTTGCAAGTGGAACAGGTGCATGGAAGAAAGCTTGGAAATCATAGTGTAGCGGGACTACCTGAAGGCAAAAATCCAGCTTGGTTCATTGCAGGACAGCAAGATAGGCTGAGGGCAAGACACAGGTCTGAGCCTGCCATCGTCTTCAAGTGCCTCCATCCTCTGAGCTGGAGCTGGTGGTCCTGCTTCCCCTGCATAAGTCTGTGACCTTCCAGTAATCTCCTGGTTTGGCACAGAGGATCATAGTCACAGTGCTGCTTTTCTTAACACAGAAGCATGTAGAGATGTTCCCCTCCCGTGCTGCTGGTCCACCTCTGAGACAGTCTGAGAAGTCAGCCCAGAGAGTGACCTTGCAAACTGTCCCACCTGGCCCCTGGCAGGGAACCCCTTGGCACCCAGCAGCCTCTGCATTGGTTTAGTATTCCTAGGGAAACTGGGGCGATTCTGTTGGGCAGGTTGCTTGTGAGTCTCCCCTTCTTCCTCCTCCTTGTGAGGAATGGTGGGAAGGAACAGCTAGGAGTAGTTGAGGATAGTGAATACCACGGCAGACCTGGAAGGAGAGAATCTGCTGAATCAACTCAGTGGTTTGCAGAGCAAGTCTGGAGAGAGCAACAGCAGAGGGGCTGTGTCCACAGCTGGTCCTGGCTTCTGGAAAGCTTTGGCACTGTGTGTCACCAAATTTGTTCAGCTTATTCCTTCAGATTGGTTCTGTTGTGTCCCTTCTCTGAAAGGCAGCACAGTACAGTGAGGAGTAGCAGCCGGTGGGTTTGGGAAGGGGCTGGGGAAGGCACTGCAGGATTAGGTGCTGCTGGTTGTTAGACTGCTTCTCATGCTTTTTTATCTCAAGATGGAACGAATTGTGCTCTGGGGTTATTTTTTCTCTTTGTTGACTCAGAGCATAGACAACACAACTTTAAGCAGTGCGATGTGTGACATGAAAGCTCTCACGTGAGACCAGGACTCAGCTTCTAGCACCAGCGCTGCTTAGCAAGCTTGGTGGGAGACCTTGAGCTGCTGCTTGAAGGCTCAGGAGTGAGCGCCTGCAAAGTGCTGCACTTCATCTTTTGTCTGGGTCTATTCACAGCCAGTTTGTGCGGTCAGGAAGGAGGCGAGGGAGTGGGTTTGTCCACACTAGGAGCAGTGAGGCTGAGGAAGCCCAGAAAACCCCAAGAAGTATGGTAATTGGAGACTATTCAAACAAAACTGATGTCAGTCTGGGCAAATGGTGATGCTGTATGGAACAAGGAGCATGGGCCGCCCTGCCTGGAGGGCTGATGCTGTCCCTGGGCGAGTAAGCAGGGGAGCACTGAGTGGAAGTCTGGACGGATTCTTGCCTTTGTACAGGGCAGCAGCAGGGCCTGGAGTGTTGTCAAACTCGGGTGTCAGCACTTCAAAAGGACACAGAAACTGAGAAGATTAAAAAAAAAAACCTACAAAAATTAATCAAAGGCTGGAAAAAATACCTGATAGTGAGACACTAAAAGAGCTTATCCATTAAATAAATCAAAAAGAAGATTGAGAGGTGACTTGATTACAATATAAGAGTATCTACATACCTATCTACACAGGGAAAAAATCACAGATACTAAGACTCTGCAGGCTAGCAGAGAGTTAATGCTAGAAGCCAAAGCCAGTCAAATTAAAATTTTAAAGAATCCTTACTTTTTCTATTAATAGCCCTCTTTTTCATTAGTTGTTGAAAAAAATGCATAGGAAAGTGTGGTATTCTGCATCTCTTGTACTTTCTCCAAATCCAGAGCAAGTCCCTTCATGGAAGAGACTCGCCGCATACCCAGATGACTGGTGCCGTATAGGCTGGGTGAGGTTTAATGGCTGGCAGTATACAAAGGTCAGCCTGGAAAACTGAGAGATCCTTCTGGCCTTTGAGTCTGTGTGTGCAGGATCTGTCCTGCTGTTCCTGTGCCATGCTGTATTTCCTGCAGTAGGCTGCCTCTGCATGCAGCGCCGCACACCTGCCAGTGCAGTTTTGCCAGTGTTGGTGCCCTTGCCAAGTGTGCTGCTCGGAGCTCTGGAGAAGGCAGTGTGAGAATTGGGAGTTGCAAATGGAGCAGAGGGACCCACCATCTTACAGGAGATCTGGAGTAAATCCCAGGTACTCAGTGCTCTCACCTGCCTGCTCTACTGCAGGACCACACAGACGCTCCTGAGCACAGCTGTGGGAGGGAAAGAACGGGGCAGGAGGTGCTGGCAAGGAGCTGAGGAGAGCTGAGCCCAACACATTGGCCCCAGATGTCACTGGCATCTGAGAACTGTTCAGGGACTTCCAGGATCCAGTTTCAGGTGACTTGACAGGATGAGGTGTGATGAGTGGGTAAGTGGCTTTTCCTAATGAGCACTGGTGGGTTCTGATGCATCAGTTTGGGGATCTGGTTGAGCGCTGGCAGTCGTGGATTGTGTGAGGAGCTTGCCCTGTGTGGCGATCCAGTTACCAGCGAGACCTCATCTTTATATGGTTTCTCCAACACAAGTTGATCAGCCCAGATTGTAGTAGACCTGCCCCATGCAGGCAGGGGAAGATGTTGGTTTTCCGTAGCAGAAATGGGAAGACTTCACTAGCTGTTGTCCTTGCCTTTGTTGCACACGTCTGTTTGCTTGTCCATGCTGTGCAGAATGTATGCTGCACCTCTGTTCCCAGAGAGTCCTATGCCACTGTCTTGTCTAAAAACAAGCAATCACTGACAGCAAGTTAATGTCGTGTTGGTCTAGCATGACAGCTTAAGGGAGCAACCATCCTACCTCTTGGTATTCAATTGAAGGCTGAGGCTAGCACTCTTCCTTCCCAGGCTGCTGTCTCTGCAAATGCCCCATGGTCTGCATGTGGTGCTGTTGAGTGTGGGGGAAGCTCTGAGGAGGAGAACCTCAGATCTTCACATTCACCGACTGTTCAGAGGTTCTCCAAGAATTGGGTGGTTCCAGCTATTGTGGTGCCCTCCTTCCTGCTCAGGCAGGTGCAGCAGACCCTTCCTCCACACCTAGAGCAGTTCCTGCTTGTTTGGTCTGAAGCGAAGTTTGTGGTTGTGTTGTGCAGGAATCTAGACCACATACATTACAGTGTGTGCCACTGTAATTGTGTTGAATCTCTTGGAGCAGTTAAGGCTTTGTCTGGGCAGTCAGGCTTCTGAAAGCCACTGTGAAAAGGATGCATGGCATACAGGAAAGGGGTAACTTTCTCCTTGCTCGGTTCTCACGCGTGACCTCGCAGAAGTCCCCCTGGAAACACTGTTCAGTGTGTGGGAACTGCACTTCTCATCCTTTCCAAGTTGCTTCCAGCACCAGATGTCACAGTTACTGCTTCCATGAAAAGATGGGACAGTCTGCCTGTGGCTTCAGATACTGCAAGGGGATGACTGTGGCACAAGCAGGAGGAGTGGCACAGGTTGGGCTGTGTGCTGCAGTGTCCAGTGCCCCACAGACAACAACTGCAGTCTCAGAACTTACCAAGGGTGAGCCCGCCCTGAGGGGTGGCTCGGTGTGGTCCCCTCACTCGCAGCAGAGCTCCCAGTGCGGTGGGAGGCTGGTACTGAATGTGCCTTCTGACTTCTTGGCTCTGAAGAGGTACGGTTAAAGGGCTTTCTTCTCAACATTACCTTCAGAGAGCTCCTGTGTGCAGAAATCTCCTAGAGTTTAGAGGATGCCAGGACAATAGCAAGAAGCCATTGGTGTGGGGATGCCTCAGCTCTTGGGCTTCATTTTAAGAATATTTCTATACCAGGCAAAAGTTAGAGAGCAAATTGTTGAGAGCCACTTGGCAGTGATTATCTCAGCATTGTTCCTGAAGAGGAAGAATGACCCAGGCCTCATCCTGCAAGGGCACAGGAGGGACGGCAGCCATGCTGCCCAGTGCTGTGGGTGGCTTCTCTGGCTTCACGTCTGCAGCAAGTCCAGGGTGAGCGCTCCTCTCCTCCCACTGGCACGGAGCATTGGAGAGGACAGCCAGCGGTGCAAGGTGGCCTTCTCTCATGGCCCACCAGAACCTGCTGCTGATGTGCTGGTGGCATTGCTGCTCTCCATTGTTCCCCCTCAGCCGTAGGGTTTATTTGGGTTTCTGCATCCTGAGTGGGACAGCTGAGCAGTGGGTGTCCCTCCTTCTGCTTGGGTGTGAGTTTGTTTGTTCCTGGCCGTCGGGGTGATGGACAGCATTGCCATGTCTTCCAGGACAGTGACTGATGCTTCTGAGGAAGGGTTTGGCAGGAAAATTTCAATGGAGAGGCCAAGAGTTTATGCGCAGTAGGGTGTGCAAGGCCCTGTGACTCCATAAGGTGCCACTGCACCCCGAGGTGTTTCCTGCAGAGTCCTTGGTGCATCACTGGGGACCTTCATGTGCACCTTCTCTCTGTCCGGATACTCCTCCCAGAGCTGACCATTCCTGGCAGTGTCTGTAGAGGGATTTCTCCAGAACGTCTAGGACAAGGTGCTGTGGTATGCTTTAAAATACTGTGTGATGCTCAAGTGGTAATACAGCAGCACTGCATGTGACATTTGGCAAACAAATGCCAGGCGATGTATCTGGGCAGAGGTTCTGTGAACAGGGCAGGGCTCATTGGTTGTACAACTCAGAGTTGCATGTAGCAACCAAAGAAATTGTGATAAGCAAATGATCCCAGAGACTAGCTTAAGGGATGACAGAAATTATCCTTGAAGGAGTCTGGCTGATGTTCAAGAAGTGGAAGAACCTCTGCCCGGCAAGCAGAAACCTGAAGGCCGCCTCAAGATGCCTCAGTTAAGGGTTTGTGAGATTTTATCACCACCAGTGTGGTCTTGCTGGCCTCATGATTAATTCTGTTGTTACCACTAATGGTACAAGGTAAGTGAAAAGGCAGAGCCTCTGTCAGGCTCTTTGCCCAGGACAGCAATTGCTGAGGAGTTTTTGTGAATCTTTTCTGGCCCCTGGGGTGCCTGAGCTCGCAGTGTGCCTGGCCAGTGTTTGACGGAGAGATGGTTCACACAGCGAACAGTGGATGAAGCTGGCCAGGGGAGAAGATGGAGGGGAGGAGAGCAGGAAGAAACAGCAGGTTAATGTGGTCTGTTTGGTGGGTGTAGGAGGGGTTCCTTCTATTTATGGGACTAATATTTAGTTTGGGAGTCTGGGCAGGCTCCCACCTTTATCAGATGAGCAGGTAGCAGCAGTGGCCCAATAGGCCTTCATCTGTCTTTGTATGGGACATAGCACTGCAGCTGTGAGGTGGCAGGATTTGGCAGTTGCTGTCGGCATCTGACTTTTCCAAATGGGTTCAGTCACACCACATGTGGTGCAACATCTTCTGTCTTTCTGGAAAGGGAATGTGGCAGCTCCTTTATTGCAAGGGTGCACGATATGAGGCATGCTGGGTTGGACGAGTGATGTTGCCAATGACTTTAGTCGTGTTCATCTGAAAGGTTCCTCCTTCTGCGATGGTGGGTGTACGTGGCCAGTGTGCAAGAGAAAACGAGGAATGGCGGTGTGTTCTCCTGAATTCCCCAACAGCCCAGCTTGTTTGCTGTCATGCTCTTTGGTCAGGGTGTTTATGTCCAGAAAAGGTAGGAGGTTGTGAAGGTTGAAATGCAATTTTGGGCTGTTGGGCATCAGGCAGTGTGGTCCCAGGAACTGGGAGAGCTGTTCCTCATGTTAGTTTTTTGAACATCTGGAGACCGCGAGGGTCACAAGGGCCCAGACGGATGGAGGTGGCATTGCCCAGGCCTATTCAGTTTGGTTAACTGGCTCCTATAGCTGCTGTTAGGGGGTGACCGAGAAGTGACTCTGGCTGCCCAGGGATTCTTCTGCAGCAGCCCAGGGCTCTGGGTGGCTCCTTGGTGTCCACATGAGGTCACTGCTCAAGAGAGCAGGTAGCCTTTGGGGACTCAGCATGACCAGCATGGGAAGCCTGCCCTGCTGCCTGCTGGAACAGCCGTGGACAAACACTGTCCCTTACAGCTGGGTTCTGTGGCAGCAGCAGGCAATGGGGATTGTGAGGTTGGGTGTTCTGCAGAAATCCTCCCTGTTAATACAGGGTGACACAGTCTGAGCCCCAGATGTTGGCATCAGTCAGAGGAAGGGTTTGGGTCTCACTAAAGCCCTCCAGATATCCGCGGGTGGAGAAAGTTGCTTTCTGGACTCTGACCCTGTCCCTTTCTCCCTTCTTACAGTGGCTCAGAAGGTGGTGGCTCTACGGAAGAAACAGCAGCTTTCCATCGGCCCCTGCAAGTCCCTGCCCAATTCACCCAGCCATTCGTCTGTCTCTGCGGCCTCCATTCCTTCCGTTCATATCAACCAGGTGGGAAACTGGAATGGGGAAACCCAGGGACCCCACATGCTTCTCCATACTCCCTTAGTTCACTCAATACACAGCATGTTTAACCTAGCCTTGGACTCGCACTACAGCCCTGGCGTAGCTTTTGGAAAAAGCAGATATTTGTCACCTTGGTGCTTCTGCCCATAGCCCAGAATAGCGTGATGCTTGCCCTGAGGTCAAACTTTGTATCTAAACCATTGGGTCTGGCTCATGGTTTCCAAAGATTGTGGTGTGCTTCCACAGACACTGGCGGCAGAGCCGTGAGCAGTCTGCAGGGAAGCTCCTGGGCAGAGCAGAAGGAGGTCTCTGAAAGGGGCCTCGGTCTGGCTGCCCTGGCCAGGCAGGCAAGCCTGGCTGGACACAGCTGCCCATGGTCCTGCTCCCCCTGGAAGCGGGAAGCTGATGGTGTTCCATGCATATACAGATGGGCTTCTTAGGGGATGTATTTATGGAGGGGCAAGTTCGGTGGTGAATTGAAGGAGTAGTGCGGAGGAGGAGGTTCTCTTCCCCTCTGCCAGAGGAAGGGCTCTGTGCTGTTCTTCTGGCACAGTGTTAGCTTGGCAGGGACTACCAAGGTCTCCATGCCAGGAGGATGGTGAAGTCAGAGGTGTTTGTTTTGTGACTCTGGAGGACCAGAACTGATACAGGAGGGGCAGGTCAGAAACCAAAGCAGGCTGCCATGGTGAGTGGCTGGTGGAGGAGATCCTTTGGGCAGCTGCCTAATTGCATTAGGGCTTTGCTGCAATTTCCAGCACCCACATAAATGCTGAGCTGGCTCTCTGATGAGGAAGGTGAGATACTGGGCTCTGCTGCTCCTCAGGGGCAGTCAAGCCAACAGGTTCCAGCTCTGAAGCAAGTGGCATATGAAATCACAGGATCTGTAGGAAGGACTTCAGGAAATCTGTCTGCCTGGCATGGTGCTGTCAGACTGAGAAACAGCAAGTGTAGCAGCTGGGTTTATGGAAGATGGGATATGGCATAGCTGGAGCAGCTGTGGGCCCCTTGGCTGCCTCAGCAGTGAGCAGCACTTGAAACAGTTTTTGAGGAAAAGAGTAGCTAAGGACTCAGAGGAACATGTAAAACTGAAGAAAATGCAAAGCAAGTTTAGCAAAACAAATTCCACCAGACTGACACTTCTTTTTTCATAAGGGGATTGGTTTTGAACCTTAGGGTGTATCTGAGCCTCTTAAGCCCCAGGAGGACTTCTGGTACACCACCACAGGGGAGATTGTTCCTGTACAAACTTGAGTAGTGTCTGAAGCCACTAGTTGGACCCTTACATAAAGAATTTTTAAATACCTACGTGAAGTTTATACCTGACTGTATAGGCTTCTAAAGCTGGACTGTGAGTAGGTGTGTACAGATTTTTGCAGAGACCTATGCAAGCTTCCTGGTGCTCTAGGTCACCTGGACCCCAGCAAGTTCAGATAAAGGCTCTGTGTGCAAGAGAATAGGCTAAGCCCTGCTGACAGCCAGAGCTGCCTGATGAAGCTACGTAGCTTTCTGATCAGATCTTGCTTGTGTCCAGCGGCCTTGGGATACAGGCAGAGTGAGCACAGACAGCTGCTTGCAAAACATACACAGCCATACCATCCCCTGCAGTATGTCTGGATATGGGTGCTTTTTGAGAAGTTTACTAGGATGCATCAAAGGTGGAGAGCAAAGTCCAGGGAAAATGCAGATTTGAGTGTACCGGGTAATTTGAGGATTTTATTAGCAGACAAATTGTAAACAGTCAGAGACTGGTTAGGAAGGATAGGCAGTCTGCACTGAAAGGGGGAGCAGGGCAGAAGATGGCCAAGGGCAGCGTTCTTCAGGGAGGAGCTGAACACTTGTTTAATATTTTCTTCAATGTCCAAAGTATGAGAAATGGGTCCTAACAAATAGGTACTAATGGCACTTGCTGTGCCAGGCAACGTGTTTGTAGTGAAGCTAAAAACATGTTCCCTGTGTGAGCGGTGTGGGAATACCAGACTCATTCTGATTCCAGTCGTAAGTATGCATTGAAACTGGTGTAGGAACAGCAAAAAGCAAGTGGAAGGCAAAAGAGACCCTAACACAAGAGGAAGTTAAGGACTTGGCTTGTTTAGCTGAGGAAAGCAAAGGCCAAAATGGAACAAATCTAACCTCTAAAATACACAGCTGTGAAAGGAAAGAACTTCTTAAGAAAAGAAGGTGCTAGAACAAAAGGGGTGGATTTAAGACTGGCCATGTGGAAGAAAAGTGTGGCCATCAGAAGAGGTTTCTAACTGCATGTCATGAGCTTTGTTAGAGGTTTTTGCTCAGAAACCTCCCTGCTTTCCTTTCCTTCCTGCAGAGTACCTTTCAGCCCGGTTTGCAGACAACATCTGTGTAGAGGTGAAAGCTGGTTCCTTGGCTCTGAGGCAGGACCTTTACTCTCAGTACCTTGCTGTGCTCCTGGGGCTTTGCCGGAGGGACCTAGGTAGTTCTGGTGGGAAACCAGAGCTGTTAAAGGGAAGTAATGCAGCATGCAGCTAACAGAAAATTGCAGCTAAGTGTGGGGCCTTTCTAAGCAAGAAATATTTATTGATTGCCTGGGTTGTAGCAGCATCAGCAGTAATGATAGGCCATGTCCTTCTGGAGCTTCCTCCCTCTGTCCTCCCTCCCCCCGTATATGCTCTGTGCCTGTCTAACACTGTGTCCCTCCTGCTCTCAGCAAACCTGGATGCCACAGTGAAGATCAAAGTTAATTTCTGTTCCCTGGGTCTTCTGTGGCCCAGCCACAAACCCTTTCAGTTCCCAGTGACCTGCTGCAGTAATCTTTGCTGTGGTGTTTGCACATCTCTCTTCCATTACAAAAAGCACTTCTCCTAAAAATAGAGTATGAAGTAATGGAACTGGTGAATGATCATAAAATGCTGTGAAGTATTTCCCCGTTCTTGCTTGGGCTCAGGAATGACGTTCTGGAACTGCTTTCTGCTGTCCTCGGAGAAAATCCAACTGACTTTGAGAAACACAAGCTTACTGATTGCTGATGTTTCTAACACAGACCTGGGCAGAGCGACCCATCTGGTGCATACGGGCTTGCTGCCCATGCAGGAGGACACACATCCAATAGTGAGCACAGTGACCAGGCAGTAACTGCAGCAGGGATGCAAAAGAGCCCAGAATCGCTCTCAGGAGTGCGCCGTGATGGTGGTGACGCACCAAAGGGTATGGTTTCCAGCATGAGCTGGAGCAGCTGTCCCTGACACAGGAGAGAGCTGGATGCAGACAGCTCTGGAGTCCTGCTGGGCACTGCGCTCCAGGTCTGGGCTGCAGAAGTGCCAGAGCCTCTGGGGGGCTGGGTGATGGTGGCCTCTGCTCCTGGCACTGAGATAACCAGTGGGGCAGCTCTGGGAGGAGATGGACAGACTGTACACTGTCAGGAAGGATGAACAAGAGAGTGACAAGGTCTTTGCAGAGTAGTGTTGTGTTCTGTCTTTTTCTACCTGAGGGTATGGGCCTCTCGCCAAGGTTTCCTACTTGCATTCGCAAGTGAGAGGGTAGGAACTGACGCAGGGAAAAGGATCTCAAGGAAGGGTTTGGGAACACGGGATTTAACATGGAGATGAGGTGGAAAGAAGCCAGACAAAGAATACAATTAGGAGCTTTTGTTTGCCTTGTACCACAGCTAGGTATTGGTGCATGCAGGCAAGACACACACACTGGGACAGAAGGATCTCTTTTTCTTCTCAGTACCGCTTGTGGGAACAGCGGGACTGGCATTTGCATCTTGAGTGCTTGGCCAGGAGGAGCCCTTGGGAGCCTGTGCACTGCTCTGTCCTCACAGGGCCTGATTTTGGGTGTCGAGAGGTGCTGCCTGCAGCTGCTGGCTGTGTGTGGTGGCAGCATTGCTCTGTCCCTTCCAGGCAGTTATGGCATCTTGGGCAGCGTTTCGTTCCCCTTAGCAGGCTGCCTTTCTGACGGCTGTTAGCAACAGCATTCCCTTCCCCCTGGATCGTCACTCTTCCCTTCTGCTGGTAGCTACGGTTTAGGTCTGCCTCCCTTCATAGCTTTGTGCCCGGAGAGTTGATCGTGCCATCTGAGAGGAGAGGAATGTTCTGCTCGGTGCCTGGTCTCCTGGCCCGTGCAGGCAGGGACAACTCTGTCTTCTGGAGCTGTCAGTGAAGGCAGCACTTGTCTTCTGGAAACAGGAACAAGTGGTCCCTACACAGGATTGCTTATGGCAGGCAGGAGCTGGGAGCCAGCCCTGCCTCTTGTCATAGTCCTGGGGACATCTTTTCTGGAAGTAGTTTGATGCTACTAGTTGAGCCAAACTAACTTTTTTGGAAACGGCCACTGCTTGTCTGGTCTTCTGACAATCTGGCCAGTCCATTGCAATTAGTGGGAGAGGAGAGACCCTAGAGGACCCTGGTGATTTTGTCACTCATCTGTGCAGACAACTTACTTCTCCTGGTGTGAGGTGGTGGCTGGTTTCCAAACCTTTGTGATTGAGCCAGGTTCCCAAATTGGCAGGGCTCTGGGACAGCGGTGCTGTGCAAGGTGTTTTGGTGTCCTTGCACAGTGGATGATCCTCTTTATGAAACAGTTCTTGAACCAGCCAAAGGCCCCAGTTTCATTTCTGCCTTTGGGAGTTTGGGGTTTTTTGCTTTTATTCCACTGCGGTGCCTGGTGCCTCAGAGGACACTACTTCCATCAAGGTGGAGAGGAACGGAGCTGTAGTAGCAGGTCAGCTGTGATCAGGGTTTTCCGCCAGCACTCACGAGTGTGCCAGACATGCTCATCAGGTCTGTGACCCTGAGTACCGTGTTCAGCATCTCCCTGGTCCTCGCGTGGCAGGAGCCAGGGCCAGCCCCAGGAGTCCTGCACGCTCCCTTGGGGATGCCAGGTCTGTCCCTCAGGCCTTCCTAGTGGCTCATGGGATGTGGATCTGCACCCGTTTGAACAGACACCTCAGATGCCCCAGGACCCCAGCTTTCCCCCAAGAAAAGCTCTTGCTCGCCTGCTGGTTTGGGCTCTCCTCTCTGGTGTCCTGCCCGCACCCATCACTGGGCAAGCAGGTTAGATGGGTTTGGGAATCCCATTTCTCCGCTTGGCCTTGACTTCTACCCTGCTCCCTTTTCTGGCAGCTGCCTGTCCCTTGCCTGCAGGGTATGGGTGGGAGTTTCTTGGGCCAGTGGATGCTTGCAGTACTTGCAGAGTTATTCCACCTGATTTCCTTACTGTTGCTACCCCTTTCTCCATCTTTCTTCAGGGACTCTGAGATGCGTTTAGGAGTACCCCAGGCTGTGGGATGAGTCACCGTTGCCCATTTGCTGTGGGACAGAAATTTGTCTTTCTGCCAGGGAACTCATTCCCAGCAGCTGGCAGGAGGTAACATAGGCACCCCACACCAATCCTTGCAGGCTGGTGGAGTGAACTGCGTAGTCCCCCGGGCCCTGGGAGCTGCTGCCGGCCCCCGCTGCGCTGCGTGGGTGCCCGGGTGTCCCTGGCTCTGCTCGGCTGTCCTCCTGGTGTGGGACGGCCCAGTGTCACAGCTTCACTCTGCTGGCCTTGGCCTGCGGTCCTGCTTGGGTTCTTCAGTGACAGCAGGAAGTGCATTTACCGAGACTTTAGTAAGAGAGCAGATGAAAGAGGTGGAAAATTACAGTTTGCAAGTGAAATGAAACACAAATGGCAGCTCACCTGTGCTCAGTAGCGAGTGCTTCCCTGCCTGTCGCAGCACGTTTCAGGAGAGTTCAGTGAGCGCGTGTGTCTTGGCAGCTGAAGCAACGGGTGTTTGCATTTCCTCCTGGAAGCCCGTGTCCCGTAGCCTGCTCAGCCTGCGATGCTCTCCATTTCATGGTCTGTACACTCCTGGCTTCATCCCTGTTCCTGTGCAGACACTGAGTCGGTGGCTGCTGTTCATTTGCACTCTTCCGTTCAGAGCCCTTCCCAAATTTCACTCCTTGTTCCACCTTGTGCCTTTTTATGCCAAGAGTTACTACATCTTAACTTCAGCTGAGTTATTCCCTGCTGAGGCACCCTATGGCACTATCGATATTCTCTGAAGTTCACAATATTCACCCATTACACACTAATGGGAAGGACTTGTCCCACATGCTTTTTACTACGTTTTCAGCTTCTGCTGCATTCTTAGATTTCAATAGCAACCACAGGTGGTTGTTCAAGTGGATCAGCAAAGTAGCTGCCAGGAGCAAAAATAAGGTGTTTGCCCAGACCTGTCATCTTGTCAGGGTTCTCCCACATCCCTGCAGTTTGTTCTGGGTCCCTGGATCCCTAGTGAAGTCTTGCAGCAGTCTGCTTCAGTTGAGCAGTGCAGTGGCTCAGGATTGCCTGTGTAGCCAGAGGCTGCACTGCTGTCTGCCTTTGGGGGAATTTCTCCTCTGCCCCCAGACTCACGGGATGGTACCAGTCCTCACACTTACCTTTGTAGGTTGGTGCAAGACATCCTCCAGCCCCAGTACCTTTCCTCAGGTTTGGGGGTCTGTGGGACACCAGCAGGCTCAAATGCTTGTGTCCTTTGTCACTCAAGAACAACAATAACCTTGACTTGTCTCCAACACTAGGCAAACTTATGGGCTAAGGAAAATGATTCCAGCCAGGCAAAAATTACGAACAAGGTTACAGGGAGTATGTAAAATACAAACCGCAATTTAGCAAGATTTCTTCCTAGGAGCTTTAGCATCCATCACCTAACATCCACAGGTTTGTCCCAGCTGCTATGGCAGGAGCTCAAACTCCTTCTTCTGAACTTCAGTTCAGCCTCTTCTGAACTGAATCCTTCCACAGTCATAGCTTCATAAATGTGCTGACAAGGTTACTGAAATATGCAGAGCTTAGCCAGGAGACTACCTCAGAGTAGTTTCTGGACTCCTGGCAGCCTTGCCTGGCTTACCTTCCTGGGCAGCAGGTTTTCTGTGTTGCAGCATCGGCCATCTCTTCCCTCACACTTGGAATCTTTTTCTTTTTTTGGCATGGTTCACACATTATGCATCAGTTAAATACTGATTGTACACGCATTGTTATGCCTGATCCTAAACTTGACCTGTCTCAGCAAATTCTCTTCAGCTTGGTAGCCCTAGCTTTCTGCATCTGTTCCTTCATCACAGCATTTGCAGAACACTTTTTCACACAGTGTTGAATCCATGGTTTGCAGGAGGTCTCTGTTCACAGTGCAGAAGTCACTGGCCGGGTGGCACATTACTTCGCTTCTCCATGTCCCTGGTGGTCCCCGTTTCCCTGAGACATGGCAGCAGAACTCCCTCGTTCAGTGCGGGGTTCGTCAGCTGGATGGCCTGCGGAGAAGCTCCCTGGTGATGTTCACCTCTCTGGATGGAGTGCCTGGCCTTTTTTACGCACAGAGAAGTACAAGCAGACCGGGTTCCCACTCCTTCTGTGTTTCAGGGCACCAGAAGCTTTCCTGTCTCCAGACAGGCTTGGGACAGTCCGAATCCTGTACTGGTAGGGAGGCCACCTACTTGCAGCAAGGCTTTCCTGAAAGCCACAGAGCAGCCGCATGGCCTCCAGCTCCTCGGTTTGAGCCACACGTGCTGCCAGGCTGGCAGCAGGTAGGAGCTCAACCAGTGAGTCCCTTTTGGTACGAGGCTCCCTTTCCCCGCTGAGCAGTCAGCAGGGCTGGGCAGGCTGCAGAGGATCTGTCGCTTGGTGCTGCCCTGTCTCCAGCATGGTGTTAGGGTCTCCCAGACCCACTTGGAGACAGCGGCCTTCAAGGACATTTTGTCAGCTCACAGGCTTCACCTCCCCACTGTGGAAGGGTGTTTTGCTCTGGCTTCAGGCAGCACCGTGCTGCAGGCAGGCTGTTATGGAGCTGCTCCAGAGCCTGGGGTAGCCCTGGCAAGTAGGGGCATTCTAACTTCCCAGAAGCAGCTGTCAGCTCCCTGAACGTGGCCATGAAGGAGGTCCATCTCAGAGTCCTTCCAAAGCAGGATTTCCCTGCGGCACACTTGGCTGCCCTCAGTCAGAAGTCCCTTGCTGTGCCTCAGAGAGGAAGAAGTTGGGCTGATTCTTGGATGACTCTTTCCTCTCTTAAGAGAAGTTCTCTTTTGTGTGTCTTCTGCCATTTCTCTCATCAAAGATGAGACGATCCATAGCTTGAGTGAAAGTGCACCCTTTCTAGGAGACTGGGCTGTGGGTCGCGGTCGCTGCTCTGCCTGCACAGCTTCTTTCATGCTTCTAACGTTTCTTAACTGCTTGTCTCAGAATAAAGCTCAGGTTCTTGGAGCACGGCATGCACATGCGGGTGTTTTCTCACTGAGCACCTCTGGCAGATCCTCATCCTGCATGTGGTTGCACTTTCTGCTCTAAGCAGTAGGTGGGAGTGGAGGAAGCCCCGAGGCTGTCAGATGCTGCTGCTCTGTGAGCATATGAACTGGGAGGAGGTGGGCTGCTCCCTGCAAGGGGTGCCGGAGCTCTCCTAGCCTTCTAGGAGCAGCTTCTTCAATGTGTTTTTGAAATACTGTTCAAAGATCGGCAGAACTGCCAAAGAGAGCTCAGGCTGGCACGTGCCTTGTCGTAGTAAGACGTCCTGGGCTGCAGATCTGAAATGCTTTTGTGCAGGTGTTGCTCCTTGGGACCTCTTGTAAGCTCATTTCCAGGTTGTTGCCCGCAGAGGTTGCGTGAGCAGAATGCGAGTGAGCACCTACTTGTCTGAAAGAAATGCGTTGCTGAGATGGTTGCACAAACTGCATGGTTAGATCTTCCCCTCTCCCTGAAGTCAAGCAAGTTGTTAACGAAGACGCAGTGTGTTGTCCCACATGTTCCCAGACATGGGCCACTGCAGCCAAGGCCACGGTGGTCCACAGGCTCAGGAGGTGTGTGCCACCCCTGGGGTCTGCTTGGATAAACCTCAAAACCAGCAGCAGAGATGCTTTTTACATAGAGCGTGAGCTTGACTTGTGGCAGCCTGTGCTTTAGGACACCAGAAAGGCGAAGGCTTGAGTCCTAGTGACACAGATCCCTGTTGGTATCGTAGCTGTCATCGTGAGACAGGGAAGGGACCAAGTGGGACTTGGAGCCAGGCAGGCTGTGGGCTGCCTTACAGCTTCATGTCCGATGGCCTCTGTGGAGAGGAGGGTTCCCACCAGCAGGCTGTCCGAGGGATAGCTACACCAGTCCTGTGTTTTGGAGAGGGAGTGTGCTGAAGTATCCCCAGCCGTGCCCCTCCGAGAAGAGAGCCAGCTGCTGCTATTCAGAGCTGCGTGGTTCATTGCTGCCTCTGTGCCTTTGCTCCAGCCTGTGTGGAAGGGCTTCCCTGGCTGCCGGCCGACAGCCAGCAGTCAGGTCTTTCTGTCCATTTGCTGCTCTTCGCTGTTGGTGTCAGAATTTTAACATTTTACCAGTAGAAGAAACTAGAACAGAAAGAAGGGATGCGGCTTTCCCAAGATCCCCCGTTGGGCAGGAGCAAGTGCATGCCCCCATCCCAGTCCTGTGCTGTACCTCCTTGTCCCCGGTGCACGAGGCTTCCTAGGTGGAAGGTGTTTCTGCAGTCGTGCCCCGGGCAGCTGCTTGTCTCTGTCTGACTGTCCCATCTCGTTCTGCCCTAGGCCACCAATGGTGGAGGAGCCTTCAGTGACTACTCCTCCTCTGTGCCCTCCACACCTAGCATCAGCCAGCGGGAGCTGCGGATTGAGACCATTGCTGCCTCCAACACACCCACCCCCATCCGCAAGCAGTCGAAGCGACGCTCCAACATATTCACGGTAAGTGACACTGGGGTTGGAGGAGCTTTGGGATGAGTTTTCTGAGGGTCAGGCAAGGACAGGGGAAGGGAGTGGGTCCGCAGCAGTCTCGCCCCACAGACTTTCGTGCACTAGTCTCTAGGTGAACCTTGCTGTGCTGGCCAGGGAGGGATGGGTGGTAGGGGACACAGAGCGGGTGCGTGGGGGGTATCCCCGCAGGAGTGTGCGTGTGCAGCAGGGAGGGAGGGAGCCTTCTGCGTGCGCAGGGACTGTGGTGCCGAGAGCTGCTTCTGGTGGAGGTGTGTGTGCATGGGGGAGCACCTGAGAGCAAGCCGTTCCTTGCACACATAGGAGTGTGCAATGGGGTATGCTTGTGTGTGTGTATAGTGTGTGTGTGAGAGCAGAGCTCCCCGATCTTTACTGGGGAGAGCTGCACTTTGTGCGTGCACAGCACCAGTGACCTCTGCTGTTCCTCTCCTTGGGGCCGTGTCCCCTGAGCGTGGCACAAAGCCCCTGGTGACTGGGCCTCCTGTTTGGTGCCAGCTGTGCTGTACCAGGTGGTGCTGTGCAGAGCTCAGCACGTGGCACTGGGCCCCACTCGCTCCAGTACCCAAACCCCACATCTGTGTGACTTGAGCAGTGCGCCTGGGAACTGCTGTGGGGCATGGAGGGAGGGGAGGCATTAGGGAGCCAGCAAAGCCATGGGCCCCAGGTGATACAGGGTACGTTTGCAGCTATTATCTCTGCTGGTTGAATTGCAGCCTGCCTCTCAGCATGCTCTCACACCATGCACACACCTGTCCACGCAGCGTGCACACAGTCCTGCCCACACACTTACCCTCGCTGTTAGCACAGCCCGTGAGTTTCCCCTTGCTGTTAGTGTACACATACTCCTAGTCCCCGTGTCTAGCGTAGATAGCCTGTGTTCCCCATGTAAATGTGCTCTTCTCCCCCTGGTACCCCTGTAAATGTGCTGGGCTCAGGCCTCTCTCCTCCTCATCTAAATGTGCTTTCCAGCCACCATTGCTCAGTACACCCATGTCTGCTGTCTGTGGAACTGGCCACCACAAAGTCCTTGTACGTGTTGCACCATGTTACCCTGTGTGAACAGCCGCCATTGCTCTGGACCCAGACCACATGAATTCACAATGTCCCGTGCCCCATCCCTCCCACTGCACTGTTGGCACCCCAGATTCCCCTGACTCCTTGTGCTGGGACCGTACCCATCTCCCCCAGCTTCTGACATCCTGGAAGCATCTGCTCTGATGTCCTGAATGCTCCATGCACTCCCCACCGTCTGCATCTCATATGCCTCCCGGTTCTCCGGTTCTCCGTGTGCACGTGTTCCCAGCCCCCCCGCAGCGCACGTGCTCACCCCCGCTCCCTGTGCTGCCTGGCAGGTAGGCTGTCCTCCGCCAACCTCCTCCTCCCAGCACACACAGCCCCTTGGAGCAGATCCACTGCTCCTGACACATGGTTGTCTCCTTACTAGCCCTCCCCTCCTCTGTGTGCTCACGCCTCCCCGAGGATGCCCTGTAGGTCTCCTGTTGTCGATGGTCATGCTTACTGTTGTACTTCAGTGCTGATGGATGCTTCTCCTCCCTGCCCGCCGTTTCTCTCGCTCATGCTTGCTGCTGTGCACCAGTGCACGTGGGCGCTCATGCACTGCCACCCATCCTTCTGCTCGCCTGCGCACTGACGGGTTCTGGACTCGCCGTCAGCTCATGTTCATGCTTCTCACTCCTCCCGGAGCCCCATGCTCAGCTCACTTGGTGTGGGCACTCGCTTATGGGGGGAGGAGGAGGGCGGCTTGCTGTGGGGCTTACGCTTATTTGCTGTGGACGTCATCATCCGTCTAGGACTCTCACTTGCTCACTCATTCTGGGCTCAAGCTTGCTTACTCTCGCTGTGGGGCTCACCCGTGCTCATCTGGGCTCGCGCTCACTCGCCGTGGTGCTGGGGCTCACGCTCACTTGCTTGCTCTTGTGCCTGTGCACATACATGGCTCACGTTGAAGTCTTCACCCCATTTGGTCGTGGCAGCAGCAGCAGCTCCCGACACCTCCTCCCTCAGCGCGACAGGGCCAGGAAGAGTAGGGAAGGGAAAGGAAGGGAAGGGAAGGCTGTTTTTCTGCCGCTAGCTTTTCCCAGGCAGGCAGCGTAGCTGTAGCCAGCAGCCCCCGTCCTCAGGGGGTCCCCCAGGTGGGCACGGGCCTCTCTGAGGTCCGGTGCTGGGCAGGGCCGTGCTCCGCTCAGCGCCAGGAGCAGCTGCAGCCCCAGCCCCGACCTGTGCCTGGCTCCTTTGCGTCCAGTCCTCCTCCTCCTCCTCCTCCTCCTCCTCCTCCTCCTCCTCCTCCTCCTCTCCTGCTCTCGCTCCCCTCCTGCTCCCCACGCCGGATCGCGCCCCACCGCCCCAGAGGCGGGGGTCTGCGTGCCGGAGACCACCAGGTGGAGACAGACTCTGCCCGAGAGGCGCCCACCCCGTCCCCGCTAGCTGGAGCCCAAACCCCGACTGCTGCTGCCGCCGGCGCCCCGCTCCGTGGCCTGTCTGTCTGCCTGTCCGCTGGCGCCCATCGCTGACAGACTCGTGTCCGTGTTCTGAGTATAACTTGCCAAACTCTTTATTCTTTCGATATTTGCAGATATGTGCCACTGTTTCCAACTTTTCATCAACAAAAAGGCCTTTCCAACTCCTTCCAAATTAGAAGATCCAGGTGGTTACACACGGCACCTCTGTACAAATTCTCTCACTTTTCATTGCCTCTCCAGGGCCGGATAAGGGATGGGCACTGGGATTGATCTAAGATTAGAGGCTCGCCCGCCCTCCAGCCAGCATGGGTCCCCCCCTCGGAGACACGCAGGAGCCTTTTAAATCCCCCCAATGTAAAGTCTAGGAAGCGCTGAGACGGCCTGCGCCTGCACTTTAAGCTGGGACATTTCTGGGCCTGCTGGATGCTGTCTAGGCACTTTCCATGCTCGGGGATGCCAGGCGGACGACCCTCATGGGATGGGAAGACCTGCAGACCCGCCGGGACCGGGCGACAGCAGCGAGTGGAGCTGGATGGGCCAAAAGACGCTTTGCTGCTGCCTGCGGGAGCTGCTGTTAGCGCCTGCTGCTAGCACTCAGCTCCTTCCTCCCTACTGCACCTCCTGCAGCCTGCATGGACTCCTGCTCCTCCTCCTCTTCCTCCTCGCAGCAGAGCAGCCATCTATGTCTCTTTAGTTTTCTTCTCTTTCAATCTCTTTGTTTTGTTCTGGGCCCAAAAGCAAGTGAATCGGTGTCCCAGGCGCATGGGGCTCGTGTCCCTTTCTGATCCAAAGCACATGGGGCGCTCCCGGACTGAGGGGGTGTGTAGGACACTCCAGAGAGACGCTGCCGCTGCCCTTCTGCCATTGTTGTGATTCTGAATGTATTGATTGTGCTCCATGCCGTGTATGACTTGATATTTTCCTCTGTCCTAAGCACTTTGAATGAGTTCTGCTCAACAGACTGTATATTTCATATTGTATTTATTGGAGTTTGCTCTCACTGCAGCCGCCCTCGGGGGCTGGCAGGTTTTGCTCTCAACTCTCTAGACGTGTGATAGATATTTATTGTCCATGCTCTTTTGTAAGGGGCTGGTATCTCTGCCCGGTGACCTGTGCTACTTTGTATGGTGCAAGTGTGTTAACAGAATAAATCTGTTGGATTAGTACAGGTGTGAGTTCCTTCACTGCCTTAGCCTCTCCTGCTTCCATCCATGCTCCACCTGCATCCCATGCCATTTCTGTCTGTCGCCATGTCCTGTGTGCCCCCGCGGGAGGGGGGGGTCAGAGGTAGCCCCGTTCTGCTAGGAGGACAGCTCTGCTTGCAGTTGTGGGGGGAGAGGACAGCTTGCCAGGGGCAGGTGGTGGGGAGGCTGGGGCTGGAGTGTCCCTAGAGGGGACGGGCGAGATGCTGGCTGCTCCATGCGCTGGGAGACCTGGCCTGGGGGAGAGTGGTCTGGTCTGCTCTGGCAGCCCGCTGGGGATGGTGGGGCCATGCGTTTCTGTCTCCCGTGCTCCTGCCTCTAATGGACCTGTGTTTCTTCTCTTCCAGTCTCGAAAGGGCGCGGATCCGGAGCGGGAGAAGAAGGTGCCAGAGTGTAAAGCGGACAGTATCGGCAGCGGGCGGGCCATTCCCATGAAGCAGGTTCGATCCTCCTCCCTTCACCCCCATGCAAGAGCAGGCTCCCTGGGGAGGTGCCGCGAGGCTTTATGGTGTGGACTGGGGTGCCTTCGCTGGGCACGAGGCACGGGGGAGCACGGAGGAGCTGGGCGCCCCTCGGCCCACCCGACCCGGTGTCTTGGGGGGCTGCACACCTGCCTGGACCTGAGGAGCACTGTGCTGGGGGTGCTGGTGTGGACCCTGCACCATGTGTGGGTGCTGGGTGTGGAGCGGGGGCTGCTCCGGCCAGCTGGCGGAGCCGTTCCAGCAGAGGGCAACCGTGCCACACGCCCGCTCCCCGGGCCCCCAGCTGCAGACCCCCGCTGCAGTGCTCCTCTTCCTCTTCCTCTGCTCTCCCCTCTCTTGTCCTATCCCTTTCCTCTCTGCTCCTGCTCTGCTCCTGCTGCTGCACCACACCAGCCCAGCTGTCCTCCAGCAGGACAGGGAGGCTCTCCTCATCAGCGCAACGGCAAAAAGCAGCAAGCACAGTGCCTGCGCCATGAGCCGCCGTGAATCCGAGGATGGCAGCTGCTTGCTCTGGCAGCGGTGTGTTCTACTCCTGCCTCCTGGCTTCCAGGGAAGCTCGAGCTGCCTGGAACCAACCCTGACCATTGCCTGTCCCCCTGTCCATCAGCTGGAAAAGCAGTGACGGGCAATGTCTGAATGAGCCAAGTGGTATGGATTGGGTGGATGGTGTTTCCAGCAGGATTCCCTTGCACTACTGGCAAGACTCATCCGTTCACTGCTTTGCAGCACCTGGCTGTGCTTCTGCCTTGCACCCTGTACCCCCTGTTGTGAATCCATTTTTCTTCCTCAGCTGGCCTCTCTCTGCCCCATCTGCCTACACACTGCTAGGGCTGAGCTGCTGTGCACATAAGGCCGGTTACGTCTCTGCATCGCAGGAGCATTGGGCAGTGGGGCGGAAGGGCAGAATCTGCGTCCTGACCAGGTACTGTCTTCCTGGTACCGTTTCGTGCTGAGTATTCACTGGGGAAAGAGATCCCCAGGAAGGACTCGGTGAGCCCAGGCTGACTGAGGAATGGGATGGTGGGTCAAAAGAGAGAAATGCTGCTTGCTGCTGGAGCTCCCAAAGCTTCCCGTCCTTTCCAGTTCACGTAGTAATACTGTGAAAGGTTTGCGAAGGGCTGCTGTCAGTGCCGCTGACAGGGGAGTGCAGTGGAGCAGTGCTGGAAGGAGGGCTGCATTTGGGAGGGCAGCGTGCTGAAGGTTGGCTCTGGGGCTGGAGAGGAGCACTGGCAGGGGAAGCAATGCTGGGTGCCAGGGCAGGGGCTGTGGGGTCTCACACATGGGGGCTCTGCTTCCAGAGTGCTAAAGGCTTGCACAGCCCCAGCAGGAAGGGGCATATCAGCTGCATGCCAGGTCATGCCCCTTCTCTCTGTGGCATAGGTCCTTTTTTTTAATCTCGGGGTTGGAGAAGGGATCAAGCCTCCTTTAACTCTTTCTTCCACCGCTTCTGCTGCTGGGGTGCTTGCCCCTCTGTCCACACTGCTCCTCTCATTTCCAGGCAGAGCTGGCTGCCTCTGCACACCCTCTGGTAGGGGCTGTGTGCTGGAGACAACGGGCATGCCCAATCCAGGACCACTGAGCACTGACCTAGAGGGCTGTGAGGTGCACAGTCCAAGCCCTGGCTCTGTGCCATGTGTGCTGCCTTTTGGCTGCCCGTCAGCATGGTGGGTAGTTGGTTTGCGGTGGCAGCGCCTGTGCGATCTGCTTTTGAGTCAGCCCAGCATGGCAGGCAGGGGAAGCAGTGGGCGGTTGTTCCGTGGTGAGGAAGGGGAGGCTGAGAGCAGAGCAAATGGAGCCTTGAGCTAGACCTGACTTGGCTCCCCAAAACTGTGCTGCTGACTGCAGGAGGTCTGGTTGTGGGAGCATTTCCATGGCCTTTGGTTTCTGGAACTTTGGGTTGCTTTTTCCAGGATTTCCCTTCACTCAGCACAGCAAGATGCTTTCTTTACCTGCTCCTGTGTCTCTCTGTGTTGCTAACTGGGCCTGGACTTGTCCAGTCTGCTGGAAATGGCAGTGTTTTAGTGCAATTATTAAGTCGTTCCTTGCTGTAGGCAGAGCAGTGCTGTTACTGAGTTGAACAGGTGGAGAACTGAGGCAGACAAAGGCCTAGGTCTGCAAAACAAAGCTTGAACATCGTTCCTGTGCTTTGCAAGAACAAATAGGTGCCAAACTACTTGCCTGGTTCAGGACTTAAGTGAAGGGACCAGTTTGCACGGCAGCAGCTCGCCAGGAGAGCCTGGAGCAAAACGTTACCTTGTGAGATCTGGGTCTGTGCCCGGGCTCAGGACTGGCACCTCCTGTAGCCAAAACTGCAGGAGGTGATTTCACAGAGGAGATCCTGGCAGCCTTTTTACAGGAACATGTACTGACACTGGGGGAAGCAGTGTCTTGTCAGAAAGGTAGGCGCCAGTTTATGCGAATGGCTCTCCCTCCTGGGCTCTGACTGACTGTGTTACACCATACTGGAGCTGCTGGCCCTGGGGCAATGCTCAGGCCACAGAGCACTACTGTGACCTGTCTCTTGAGATACTGTGGCACTCTGAAATTGCTGCCCTCCCACTGCTTGAATTAAACAGTTGTGCTACAGCATCTTAGGAAGACACAGAGCTTTGTTCCTAAAGGAGAAAACAAGCCAATATCCACAAGCAGGTTATGGGGGATGGGGTTGATGTAAACATGCAGTGCGGTAGATCCAGAGTAACATCAGAGGAGTGCTGCAGTTCTGCACCATCCCTGCTGTGGCCTTTCGCCAGGTCATCCCTCCAGGAGGAGTGATGACGTGGCACCACCAATGTGAAAAGGAGCAAAGACTCTCAGGAGCTGTAGCTCCATATCACAAAGATTCGGGATAGGTGATGATTGCTCTGCTCTCTGATATGGAGCTGCCCTTTCTGGAAGATCATGGAGATCTCGTTGCTTGCCATCTCTTTGAAGGGTAGCAAAAGAGCAGGGCTTTTAGCTAGTTTTACTCTTACGTGGTCTGGTGGTCCTGCCCAACCATAAAAAGAGCAGTGAGGTCGGTCATTTTGAAGGTTGTAGAGTGGCAAACATGCAGGATCTTCTGCCTGGGTGCTTGGCCAGTTTCAGACTGCTTTGCTTCCCTCAGCATGTGCAACTGCTGGGCCGACGGCAACAAATGCTGTGTTTGGGGTGCTGCAGCCACGGGTCGATAACCTTGGGAGCGGTTTGATTCCTCTGCTTGGAAGAACGAGACTGGTGCATGCTTAAATGACCTAAAAGTAGTTGAAGTCGGCAGGTGATGTGGAGCAGCAGTAGGGGCAGTTGCCCTGCAGATTCCTTCAGCGAGACCTGTGGCTGTGATCACTGTGACCGGTGCATGATCTCTTCCTTGGACTCTGTGGGAAGAGGACTAGCACTAGGGATTGCTGGCAGCTTTGTTTGACTCTCGGTGATTTGGGTTTCTGCACAGAGCCAAGTCTGATGTCTGGGAAGGCTGACCACGAAGTGGGAGACTGGTTGTGTGTTGCAGAAAGGAGAAATGTTGGGTGGACACTTTGCTTGGCTGAGAAGGGAAATATGCTGCCATGGAGGTGTGGTGGCTGGCTGTCACTTGTCACTACCTTCTCCAGCACAGCTGAGAACAACGCCTCTGGGTGACCTGCTCTGTCTCCCTTACATCCCACGCACACCTAGAAGAGATGGAAATCCCCAATGGGACAGGTGAGACCATGGATGTTGGGGCCCCTCTATGCCTAGGACAGCACCTCCTCTCCCTCCAGGCTGCAGAGCCAGTGCCTCTGCTGGGGCTGCTCTGCACTGTGGACTCAGGATCCCTTTGCTGCAATGTCCTTTCCATGATACGTAGGTTCAGCTGGTCTTGCAAGGTCGGAAGAGCTTCTTCGTAGCTGGACGCTTGTCTCCAAAAAGTGGGTTAATTAGGCCAGGAGACTAAGCTTCCCCAGCTGTTCGTTACTAGGAATGAACTCCTAATTGCACATGTACCAGATTCTTTCTGGGAAGGCTGAACTGAATGCACAGGCAGCCCAGGGGTCCCCAGGTCCCTGGCCCGGCTCAGTTTGGGCCATGCACTCCAGTAGGGCCCAAGGCGGGTGACTCCTCCTCCTTGGGAGCTGGGATCATGCTGGGAGCTTAGATTACATTTAAATTGCCATTTGCATTTTCCAATCAATACGCGACTTTACAATTAAGTTTGGTGTTAAAATTCTTAGCAAAAAGTGAGTGGAAGGGAGATTTGTGGAGTAAACGAGTCCTTTGGGGGCCATCGCTGCTCCCTGCTTCATTACGCTGCATATTGCTGCTGCTGCTTTTACTGTGCACCACCACAATCCAAACACAACACAGAGACACTCGTGCTGGCCGACAAAATGCCGGGAAAGAAAGGAAAAGTGGGGAGAGGAAGAGGGTTGGGCTCTCTTGCCTGTCGTCTCTGGCAGCTTCTTCCCTTTGTGCATGACTTCCAAACTTGTGAAGAAACTTGTGGAAGAGTTATTTCTTGTAAATCTTTCCATGAGAAGCAGAGGGAGCTTGAGGTGCGGAACCAATGTGTGCCAGTGTGGGGGTCTCAGCAGACCTGAGGAGCCCGGCCAGGAATCGCATTGGGGTGCGTGCACAGGAGCACACCGAAGACGTGCGTGGAGGGGATGAGTTCAGCTGTGGGGATGCGCCTGCCTCTGGTGTGTTCTCCCGCATTTCACCTGGCTTTGTCCTCCTTGCCATTCTCACTTCTCTCTGAGCTGCTGTGGGGGCTTTCCTCCAGGAAAACCGGGGTTCTCTGGATGCTGGTGGTCCAAATCTTTACATTCCACCATCAGAAAATAAGAAGTTGGGCTACAGAGTTGTAACCTTGATGCAGTCAGCACAGCAACACCGTTAAAACCTGGAATCCTCTTGGCTTCTGTCCCTTGCCTCTTAATCTCCAATACAGCAGTGAACAACAAGTCTAACCGAGCTCTATCCCTCGATTCAGCTGTTTCTTGCAAATGTTTGGCCTTAAGGGCCCCTTCCCCTCCCCCCCATTTTATTAGATGTTTACTTAGACTGTGTAGTTGCTCCCAATTTTGGACTCCTGTGCCTTCTGGCTTGAAAAAATGGGCTGCCAGTGCTCGATTCTCTGTTTCCAGGTCTGGTTTTGCTTGTGTTTCAATTTGCAAAGTTCCAGATTTGTAGCTGAACTAACTGCAGCTGAACTCTTCTCTGCAGACAACACATTTTTGGGGCTTGATAGAAGATGCAGCAGCCTGAAAGTGCTGAAGTAGGTATTTTGTAGCACCAAGGTGTATCAAGTCGAAGATGCATCAAGGAGAGGAGAGGCAGCCAGAGTTGTTTGGCAGTATGTATTGGCAGGTCAGACTGTAGAACTGAGCCAGGTTTAAGGCCAGAAGGGATCATTATGCCCAGAAGCCAGAGAATTTCACCCAGTGACTTTGAGCCAAATTTGTAACTTCAGCCTGGTCTGGGGCAGATTTATTTGAAAGATACCAAACAAACATTCTCAAATACAGAGAATCCACCGTTTATCTAGATTAGCTGGTGTAATATTAAACTGTCTTTATATGTGAGGTGGAATAATCATTTTCATACACGATGTGGGAGATGCATGGTCCAGCAGTGGTGCTAGAGAAGATGATTTCGTGTAGGTCAGAACCAGAGCAGAGCCAGCCGCAGCCTGGTGTTGAGAAAACACAGGTACTGCTGCTGTGTGTGAGGATGTCTTACAAGACCCAAGAAGCAGTCTTGCCTCTGGCACGGTAAGGCACTGAATGGGCTGCTGCGTCCCAGTCAGGACACTGCTCTTTGAGCTCTGGGACAGCCAGAGACTCTCCGGGTTAATGTTTTCAGAAGCGCATTCTGCAACACAGGAGCGAGATGTGGGCCTGTGAGTCCAGAGGAAAGAATAGGGCATCAGGTGTAATTGCAGTCCTCAGATAATGTTAAAGGCTGCTGCAGAGGACCCAGGACCACTCTGAGCAGTCACTGCGACAGAACAAGTGCTGCACTGCCTTTTCGTCATGGAGGTGCAGGAAACATCAGGATCCGATCTCTGGTGGGAAGGAGCACAGTCTCCGTCACTGGTGGTTTTTATGAAGAGGTTGGAGTGATGTGGGTACACCTGAGCCTGCCCTGGGCAGGGATGTGGCGAGGTGACCTCCGAATGCTCTTCAGCCCTGCTTTGCTATGATAATATCACACCTGGAGGTAATACTGTCTGCCCTGTCTGACCTGACAGTCCACTGCCAGGTTGAGTTATCTTCCTAACTGAACACCAGGAGCTCAGGAAGCACTCGGCAATGGTGCTCTCCAGCCCAGTGAGCCCACCCTGCAGGGTGGTCTGGTAGTCTGTCCCCAGGAGCAGGACCTCGCATGAGCTGTGCTAAAATCCACGCTGTTCTCAGGAGCCCAGTTTGCCAAGTGATATGAGGCAATTTGCGTTAACGACCAGCCACTGCAGTGATTTATGCTGTGCTGTTTCTATGTTACCTTCAAGTTTTCTGCTTTTGTGTTTTCTTCAAGCTCATTTGGGGAAGACATTGATTAAACAGTGTGAATCAAATGCAGATTGGCTGGACCTCTATACAAGTACTTCTGTTGGACATGGATTTGCCATTTATGATTACACTTGTCTCATTTATGATTATGTTTTGAGACCTTTCACTTGACCAGTTTTTACTCCGTACATTAATGGCTTTATGGATTTTGTACATTTGGTTTTTAATGGTGTGTACTGCTCAGTTAAAATCCTGACAGAAAACTAAAAATGCTGTGCCAACACAGTTACGTTGTCATCAGATATTGACATCTTACCAAAAGTAGGATCAAACTTCTTTGATGACCTATTTCTGCATTGATTGGCATTAGTTACACTGCTGTCCTCTCATTCTTTGCTGATCACTTCTTGCGGTGGCTTTTCCACAGTTTTGCCCAGTGTAAGCGCCAGGCTACATGGCCATAATTACAAGGGTCATTGCTTTTCCCCTTGCAGATCTTGGCAAAGCATGAGCTTTCGGACTGCTGCCATGTTCCAAGACATGTTAAAATCAGCACCTTTTAACCGCTGCTGAGTGAGCTCTTCAGCTAATTCTCTCGGAGCTCTTGAAGGCAAGGGATCAGATCCCGCCACCAACACAGCTTAGCTTTTGCTGCTCTGTTTTAACTTTCTCTCCCTTGCACGAGTAGGAGGCGTTTCCTCTTCACACTGTTTGTTTCCCAAGTACTGAACATAAGCCGTCATGGAGCACTTCTGCCTTTTCTGCATCATTTATTGCCGATTTCATGGTCACGTCTGGCAGCGTTGTTAGCCCAGCATGTGCCAAACCCTACAACTTTTTGTTGTGTTTTTCCATCATGCAGGCACAGCAGCCTCAGTCTCTAGGCAGTGGGACGGGGGCCCCAAATATGCTGAGGCTGGCAGGACAGAGACTTTCTGTCCAGGTTTTTGAGGAGGTGCTGGCCTGGGGCCCAGATTTTTGCCACGTTAGGAACAGCCAGTCTGGATGTCTGTCCAGACAGTGCTTTCGGAGGGCCCCGGCCTGACAGTTGGTGGATCCAGCTTTTTCCCAGACTCTGTTGTTCATTCGTACTTTTGTCCCCCTGTGCTGTCCTTTTCTCCCTGCTGGCAGAATACTTGATGTTCTCTCCCCAGTCCCTGCTCCAGAGCCCTTGTGCCTGGCTTCTTGCCCCATCTTCCTTCTCCCCCTCCACCTCTGGTCTTACCTGGTGCATGGTGAATTGCTGCTAGAAGCAGATTTCCTGGGGTGGCTGAACTGGATGGGGAGAGGGTTAAGAGGGTCCAAGCTGTGAGCACTGGTTCAGATCAATGGAAGTTAGTTCTGGGTTGGGCTGGTGGGAAGAGGGAGCTTCAGGGCATGTAAGCTGTGCTGGTTTTGGCTGGGGTAGAGTTAATTGTCCTCATAGTAGTTAGTATGGGGCTGTATTTTGGATTTGTGCTGAAAACAGTGTTGATAATACAGGGATATTCTGGTTATTGCTGAGCAGTGCTTGCACAGACCCAAGGGCTTTTCTGCTTCTCATCCCACCCCACCAGCAAGGAGCGTGGGGGGGTACAAGAAGTTGGGAGGGGATGCAGCCAGGACAGCTGACCCCAACTAACCCAAGGGATATTCCAGACCATAGGACATCATGCTCAGCATATAAAGGGGGGGGGAAGAAGGAAGGGGGGGGACGTTGGGAGTGATGGCGTTTGTCTTCCCAAGTCACCATTACAGGTGATGGAGCCCTGCTGTCCTGGAGATGGCTGAACACCTACCTGCCGATGGGAAGTCGTGAATTAATTCCTTGTTTTGCTTTGCTTGTGTACATGTCTTCTGCTTTACCTATTAAACTGTCTTTACCTCAACCCACGGGTCTTCTCACTTTTACTCTTCTGATTCTCTCCCCCATCCCACTGCGGGGGAGTCAGTGAGTGGCTATGTGGGGCTTAGTTGCTGGCTGGGGTTAAGCCATGGCAGAGCACAATTGTTTTCAGGCCCCAGGAGTGTTCTGTGCCTTAAGACGACAGGATGGGTCTCCTGTAAAGTCCTGATGGGGAAAGGGGGTGAACCAATTCCTCAACTGCCCAGGACTTGCTTTACCTCCTGAAATGTGTTCCTAGCTCCATTTGTTTGACATGTCTAAGAAAGAATTGCAAGCAGGCAAGAGAATATGCATCCCTCGTGAGACCTGTATCTTGGAGTGCTGTTCCATTGATTGGCCCTTGCCTGTCCCAAATTGTCCTTGCCTTGACCATCCCTCTGGCTGTGCTTTTGCTGATGGAAGAAGGTCTGGGAGCACTGTGGTAACAGAGCAAGCAATGTCAGTTGGTGGTGAGGTTGGCCTCTGCCTTGTGTTGACACTGTCCTTCAGCAAAAGTATTGTTGCCCAGAGAGAGTGATTTGGGGCAGCAGAATATGTGATAGGTCCCTCAGAAGATCTGGGCATCAGTACTGGCATGTGGAGATGCTCATCTCTGAGAAGGGGGGTGCTGTCTGTGGAGACATGCTGGGGGTGTTGAGGAAGGGGGTGCAGCCCTTTTCCTACCAGTCCCAGGGAAAATGCTTTTGGGAAGGCTGACCTAGAAGATGTTTTCTTGCATCCTGATCTTCGTGTCTCTTCAAAGACCAGTCTCCTACAAGGGGCAGTGCTGGAGCTGAGTGGTAGGTGCCTGGGCCAAACAAGGTCTGAGACTCTTGACACTTCTCTTTTAGGGCATTCTCCTCAAACGCAGTGGCAAGTCTCTCAACAAGGAGTGGAAGAAGAAGTACGTGACGCTGTGTGACAACGGAGTCCTCACCTACCACCCCAGCCTGCATGTAAGTACTGTGCTGGGTTGGGTAGAGGAGTGGGGTGGGACAGAGCAGTGTCCTCCTTCATGCTGTGGCTCCTGCTGCAGGTCCTCTTGCAGATGCCACAGTCATAGAGAGTTGCTTGGGAAGTGTTTGGCAGCAAATGAAAGCCCCAGGCTCCTCCTGCAGCAGGGCCCTGTACAGGGCAGGCCTATTCAGCAGAGCTGTTTTTCACCAGGGTCTGGAGGAAACCTCTTCCCTCTCACGAAGGCTGTCTCTGCAGTGCCAGGCTGGGTGGGAAAAGCTGATAGGAACATGCTCCACACAGAATTATGCTAAGTAAATGCATCTTTCTTTTTGCTGTTTCCCTTGCTCAGTCCCTTAAAGCAGGGGTTGCTGCCTCCCTGCATCTGGGGTGAGAAGCAAGCGGAGAACTCCTTGCAGCCACAGCTGATGGTGCCATTTGGGTGTGGAATAATTTTCCTGGCTGCTAGGTATTGGGTAATGGAGATGAGGTGCCTGTGCAGAGCCTGCCGAGCTGAGCTGTCACTCGATGCATCTCTGATCCCCTTCACTGCTTGTCTCAGGCGCACAGCTGCCTCCCCATCCATCTCTGTCGCCTCCCCACTGTGGGGCTAATGACTTCTTCCCCATTCCCTCTTGAGCACAGTTTGCTGCTGAGACAGTGAGCCACGGACAGACACACCTGTGACGCTGAGGCCACAGCACCCTCTGCAGCGAGGACGTGCTGCAGCGGGACAGCCGGACAGCGGCTGGGGGGCACAGGGTGGAGCTTGGGCGCAGGGTGGTTTAGGGGGTGCTGCAGCAGAAGAGCAAGGTGTTGCAGCTCCTGCACTTCCTGAATGCTCCTGGACCCTCGTTTGTCCCTGATCTCCTCGCCCCAAGCCTCAGAGTCTTTCTCCTCATTTCTAACCCTGCGTCTCTAACTCTAACTTGAGCTTGCAATGCTCAGTCATCCAGCTCCTGAACCATCGAGCCTTTTAACACTCCTATCCTTACACTGGAAAGCCAATCATTGCGTTTCCTTTCCTTAATTTGTGGGAGCTTTGAGAACAGTTATTTTTTTTCTTTTAGTCTTTGATCCCTGTACCACACTGTGGTTCTGCAGTTCCCTAACTTTGTAACCCCATTTTTTGGTCCTTATAGAACCAAACTGGGAGGGAATGGCTGCTGCTGCTGCCTGCTCTGCGTGTGTGCTCACACGCGTGTGTGGGTTTATCACATTTCCGTCGGAGACATCATAGGCCATTATTACAATCAGCTGTAGAGGCAGAGTAATTTCTGGGATGTTGTTTAACCGCTCTCAGATGATGCTGCTACACACTAGGTTTCTCTTCTTTTTACACCATTTCTTCCTCAGGGGGTGATCTAGATTGATGTCACTTGCTTTCCTTACTGCACTTCTTCGGCGTTTCATTTCATTACTACGTTGCCCCAAGCAAAAATCTGCTTTGCTTCCACCTGGTGCTACTGGTGATCCACAGCCCGTTGCTAAGAAAGGTACAAGATGGGCCTCTCCTCCCCTAGGTTTCACTGAAAGCTTTGAACCTTGCACCCAAGATAGGTGTTGTATTGCCCTAAATGTTTACCTAGAGCAAGGACTAATTACGTGTGGGCCACAGAACGCAGAGCTGCTTGCTGCCCAGCTCTGGCTTCTGCAAGGATGTGGGGGGGTCTGCATGCTCCCTCCATGGTACTGCCTCCCTGAAAATTGGGAAAAAGAGCCATGACACTACCATTGTGTTACATTTTCTACTGCAATGCTGACAAAGGCTTTGCTGAGCAGTGTGCTGTTCTGATTAGCAAAGGCCCCTCTGCCTTGCCTTGCCTTCCCTCTGGATATCTGGTTTATGACCTGCTTGGAGGGGACAGATGCAGGAAGGAAGCCTGGAGGAAGAGATGGTCCAGAAGAGGATGTCCCATTATGTCCTCTCCTCCCCATCTTCTAGAGTGAATCGGTAGGTGCTGCGGTGCGTTTGTCACCAGGTTTGTCTCCCATGGTTTGAAGCAAATTCCCACGTCCTTTCACAGGATGACACAAGCAGAGCATGTTAGGGTTGAACAGTCTGGGTCACTAATGAAACCTGTGTTCCTGAGAAAGGGCACGTGCTTCTTTGTCACTTCCATTTGTGGCAGCAGCTCTCAGGCCAGCAGGCACGTGGTGAGGTAAGCTGCTGGCAAGAACAAGTATGCAGATCCTCAGTCAAGGAGGCACTTGGTGTCCTGAAGTTCCTTCCTTGATACGTGAAGTCCCAGATACTCCCCTGCCTTGCTCAGGGTGAGCCTGTACTGCCACATGTCAGGGATGGCAGAATTCAGGGTGCAGCAGAGGGGTCCCTGAGGGCATGGCTGAGCACTGCGGGAAGAGGGTCTTTCCCAGCCCATGTCTGGATGTTCAAGCCCCAGGGCATTTTTGTGCTGCTCTTGTGTTCCCAGTGGCTTTTCCCTGCCATGATTCAGGGCAATTTGTGCCTAGACTTCTCTTCTCTTGCATCTCTGTTATGTTCTCTCCCTGTCCCTCTTGGGATGGGTGTAGGTACCTCAGGGATCAGCAGCCCTGCCTTTCTTCTTTTTCCTCTGGTAGACATATCTTCCCCAGATCTGCCTGTGACCCACTGGATGATTACTGCATGTCTCTGGCTGGGTCATACTTCTGATTTTGTCAACCAAAAGCTTCCCAGCAGGGCTATTCAGCTGCTTTTGGGTGTTTATCACTTGACCTGTTTCTGGGTCTGTATCTTGGCACCTCCAGCCCCACTTTGAAGTTTCCTCACTGGGAGTCAGGCTTAAACTGTGGGTTTGTAGTTACAGGTTGACAGAGAGTGCTCTGGTGAGCTGGGTCCAGCCCTGAAATCGAGTGTTCTGTGACTCCTTGATGGAAGCGTATCTGCCTTGACTACCAGCCTGGACCTATGCTTGGGTCCTAGGGAGCTGTATGTTACTGCTCTCAGGTGCCACCTCTGCCTCCTCTCTGGAACAGTCAGTGGTTTCAGAGACTTTGCACGCAGGATGCCTGGAGTTGAAGGAGTGGGCAGCAGCTCTTGCTGAAGGCAGGAGTGCCTGGGGGCCTGATCCCTGGATTCAGCACAGCTTTCCTTGTTGCATCTGTATTTTTCTTACCTTTCTGTGAGTGTGTTCAGTGACAGGAAAAGAACAAGTTCTATGAAGAGACCGGTGAGGTTTCCTATCACTTTCCCCAAAGCCTTGGAGAGTAAATGCTTCTGCTCGTGAGGAAGGCGTATGTGGTTCAGCCCAGCTTCGCTGGCCGGGCTGTGCTGTGCTGCGCAGAGCTAGAGAGAAAGCATCTCCCATTTTGCAGCCAGTGGAGCCATTCACACAATCACCTTCTGTTAATTCTATCTGCAACATCAATTAAATTGTTTGTAGAAACTAATTGAATGTGGCTTAATCACACATCTTAATAGCTTTCCACGCTTTGAACTCGTTGTTAATTCCAGTAATAAAATGAAATGAGAGAACTGGCTGGGTAATTAGCGAGGAGGCTTGGGAAGAAATTGCTGTTTTATAGCATGTAATAAAAGCAGTGCGCTGGTGACCGCTCTCTCCGGCAGGCAGCCGGCTACCGCAGCAATTGTGCTGAGTTAGGGAAAATCCTCCAGCCCCTCTGAGATTCCCTGCCCAGGGGTGCCACCAGGCTCCCACCCAACCAGGAACAGCTTGGAGTAATATTTGGTTGGGCTAGTTATCTAGGAATTGCCTGGGGCACCAAAGGGTGTGTGCGTGTCATTTGAGGTCAAGTCACCCAGAAGTTGGAACCACAGAAGGGTGTGCTGCCACGCCGCCCCATCTCTTGGGCTTGCTGTGAGGACTGGATGCCTGCAGAGGGGTCTGTGGAAAGGCAAGAGTTCAAACCAACATGTTGAGGTGCTGCTGAGAGGTTGCAACCCTCAGGTAGTCACCTGAGGCCACAGAGCATTGCCCATACAGCCCCCAGTCATCTGCTTCTTGGAGCCAAGGATTGGGAGAATAGTTGCTCTTAAACTGATGTTCATGTCTTTATCTTCTTGGATTTGGAAGCAGACAGGGACCAGCTCTGAGTTAATCTTTTTGGTGACCTCCTTGTGAACTGGAGCAAGCCCAAGCCTCCCTGCAGCAGCCGCAGTCTCGCCCTGGACGGTTGCTGCCACTCCTCTCCCAATTGCAGTGCACATCCCCAGCACAGAGAGCCGAGCCGGGGAGGATGCACCCATGTCGCAATTCCTACCAGAGCCTCTAGCTCAGCTTTCGGTCCCTGCACCCTTGAGGTCTGCCCAAGAGCAGGGCAGGGCAGTTCCCCTCTGTGCATCTCTCTGGAGATCACATTGGTCAGGTCTTCCCCTTCTGGGGGCATGAGCCCAAGGAAGAGCCAGCCGCATTGGAGAGGGTTAGGGGAGAGCTGCAGTGCCCAGTGAAGCAGGGAAGTGGTGGAAGACACAGAAAAGGACACAGCTCTTGGGAGGGTCTGGAGGTCTGCAGCCTTATTTTGGCTGAAAAATGAGATGCTATTAGGAGACAGGGCAGAATGACACTAAGAGTCTGCACATGGAATTTTTGGTTGTATATAGTCTACCAGAAGAAATGGTGGAAGCACCAAGTTTCGAATAATTTAAAGCTATGCAGGTGAATGTACAAGGGAGCTACCCTGAGTTGTGTTGTCTGGGGCTTGAATTATCCTAGCTGTGACCCAAGAGGGAATTTCCAGGTATCCCATTACTTACACTATACTATATTATATTATTAGCTGTTATAGCTGAGTGCTGTGATTAAAAAGACAACGGATGACAGGGAAGAAGAACTGCCTGCCACCTACGTGCTCTTTTGCTCCATCTAATCTCTGATCCCCAGCCAGGCTTCCACAAATGGGCTTGTCATGGCATCTGACTGCCCATGGCAACATCCCGACGTTATTCATATCAGAGCTGACTAGTTCTGGGCACTGAAAGTGAGACCTGGCACTTCTCCGGAGCCAGTTCTAAGGCACCAGCTAGTCATGGGAAGAAGGCAGGTTGGAGTCAAGGCTTTGCATCCATTTTGTCAGAAAATGGCTGGATGTGGACACTGGGGAAGTTGTAGGGTCTTTCACCTCTAGCCCACCTGACTTGAGACTTAAGTATAGTGCAAAAGAAACCAGCATGTGATGAGCTTCCTGGTCACCTCCAGGTTGCTGGCTGACTGTTAACCAGTTACCGCATGGATGAATGGATCCAGGGTTTAGTTTTGATTATGGGGATGAGAGGGGAGCTGAGAGTGGTGGGCCAGGGTAGGGCTGATCTTGAACCATTCTGCCTCTGCTGTAGGATTACATGCAGAATGTCCACGGGAAGGAGATCGATCTGCTGAGAACTACAGTGAAGGTACCGGGCAAGCGGCTACCCAGGGCAACAACGGCAGCAGCACCCAGCGCTAGCCCCAAAGCCAATGGGCTCGCGAAGGAGAGGAGCAGCACGCAGCTGACGGGAGGCACAGGTAAGAGTTGGTGTGGGTGCCACAGAGCTGACAGCCATCCTTCCCTCCAGTGCATCAGCAGTGCCTTGCTTTGCTGAGCTGGAAACAAAAGCTGTTCTGGAGTTTCTTGTTTTCACCACTCTTCAGGAGTGTCTTCGGTGGGTGTTGGCATTTCTGTGCGGGTCTCAGGTAATCTCCTGTGGGGATTTTATGCTGGTTAGTGTCCAGGACAGAAGAAAGAGTAGAAGGGCTTGAACTAGTGGCATGAGCTCCCCGAGAGGAAACAGTCAAGTCTGATAGCAGAGTTGCTGTGCGTGGGGGAAGCTGTTGCTCCCTAAACCAAAGGAAATTTCAACAAGGGATGTCTCTTGATCCCTGGCAAGTTCTCTTCTGTTTCTTTGCTTTTTTGTGGCCCCCTTTTTCCTCCTCACTTTCCCTTGGAGAAATAGTAATGTGAGGGGTTTGTTTTGTAATTATTATTCTTCTGTGTCCACATTCAAGAGGTGCAGCTGCCACAGAGAGTGGTGAGAGGAGATGTGGTTGGGAGGCTCTCTGGTTTCTCACAGAGTGCGTGCCACGCTGCTTACTGCTTCTCCTGCCGCAGGAGGTATCTTGCCCTGCCCAGGGGAGCTGTTGAACTTAGAGCTTTCCTGCCCAAGTTTCCCAGGGCATTGACATGCCTTTACTTTGTCCTCAGGGTTGGTATCCTTGGCCAGGATGGACAGTTTCCACACGCATTCTTCCCAGCCAACTGTTGGCAGCAGTCTAGTATAGCAGGGTATGGGTACCTCTCCACTCTCTGGGATAACAAGGGAGTGCTGATAATGCTGGTGATAACAAATCCTTCATAATCTGGTACTGCACGCTGTGCCACCAAGAGTGAACTTGGGTGTCCACATCTTCGTTTCTGTTCAGTCCTGCTCTGCACCCCAGTTGCATCCTGCAGTCAGGGTGTTGTCGGCACTGTGCTTCACAGCTTTCTGGAACTGAGGACTCATGAGATGGGGTGCAGCTGGAGTGAATGCCAAGAGCTGGCTGGGGTCCTCAGCATCACACACAGCATAAGGAATGCAGAATGCTAACATCGCTGTGTTCATGTGGTGCCAAGTGTGAAATAATAAGCCCTTCTGAACCCAAACTGCTGTTTCTGTAGAGTCAGAATTAGTCTGCAGACCAGATAAACTGCCAGTGAATGATTGCAATTACTGTCTTTTTTGACCAAGGATGTGCAACTCTGCCTGTTTTCTGCCATGGCTCTCCACTGTACACTGTCATTTCTTCACCACCACTGTACACCCTTAGCATGCCCAAGTGTGGTAACAATTCCTGCCTCCGTACACAGGCACTTCTCAGGCGTGCATTTCTAGGGTGCTTCGTTTGAGCTCCTACTTAGAGAAAGTTATCAGAGCTGTAGGAAGAATTGAAAGACAAACCACAGAAAAGTTTATGCTGATGTCAAACCAAATGCTCACGTAACCCTGTATCCTGTGTTCAACAGTCATCTCAGTCCTGTTGGGCTCACAAGAGCAGATTGAGATGTGACTTGATTACTGATTACTGCTGCTTGGAAAACCAGTGCCTAGAAGTGAGCGCTGTGCAAGGCCTTTCAGTCTGGTTGACAAAGCTTGAGGAGACGCAGTGTGTAGAGGCTGAAGTTAGAGCAATTTAACCTTGAGAGGAGATGTAGTTTCCTAGCAGGGAGGGTAATTAAATGTTGGAATAGTTTATCTGGAGAGCTGGTGGACTTAGCACTGCTTGAAACCTTTAAAATGAGATTAGTTATCTTTCTACAAGATATGCTTTAATCCAGCTCATGTGTGTGTCACTGCATGTATGTGTGCAGGGGATCAAACTGGATGGATACAATGGTCTTTTCTCATGTAGAAATCTATGAGTTTGAGATCCCCTGTTCACTGTCTTCTCCCTGGGCCCCTGAGCAGAACAGCGCTACTGTGCTACCCAGAGCACATGCATCAGCACGGGGCTCAGCATTAAGACAGTAACCTTAATCAGATTTCGCGTATCTTGGCTTTGGGTGGTTGTCTGCTTTGGTCAGAAAGGTTTTTTCTCCTAGTACACAAATGGTAAGATGTGTTCTGAGGAATTTTTTCAACTCACTCTGATGCCTCCAAGACTGATTGCAGTTGATGATGCAGTCGCCACGGTAAGTGCGCTGACATGACAAAAATCCTCTGAGGTGACTTGCTTATATCCCTGTGTAATGCAGAGTCCTGAATTTGGGGTCAGTAAAGAAACTGCCCTGCTTCAAATTAGCAGGGACTTCGCAGTTTTGCTGCCTTTGGAGCTAGGGATGGGACTGGGGTCCACTGGGCATCTCTCATCTAATACATGCTTTGGGCAGCTGGAGAGGGAGCACCTCAAAATTTGCAGTTCTCTGCCAGTGCACAAGTTCATCTTCAGAGGACATGAGCTTTGGAGACCTGAATGATTTGCTGTCTTACACCATGAGTGTCTGGGTAAAACCAAATGGCCTGTGTTTAGAGTTCAAAGCAGGTGGTCCATGGTTTCTTTGTGACCTGAGCTCCACCAAGGTAAGTGAGTGTGCTAATTAATGTCCAGTACATGCACAGTCCTTACCCAGGGGCAAGAAAAGTAGTAGATAAAGGGGAGGAGGAGAAGAAAAAGATAAAATATCTCACGCTTCCCTGTATGCGGATAAAATACACATATGCAGCACTCTGGTGATGATTCAAAATAACCTCCAAAGTAGGTACAGACAGTACAACTTGGAGCTAAATAAAGTAAGAATGGGGAAGCTTATATTTGTGAAACCCACAGGACTCTGAGCTCAAAGCATGATTGTACCCCTGTATTTAAACCATTAAAGAAGGCAACTTTACTGTAGTCAGAGTTGGTTTTATTTTAGCTTGCATGTGTTCCCATTGTAAACCCTGTTTTCAGAGGCACAGAACGTTGTCAGAATTTGCAGCTGCCTTATGTCCACTTAAGGCTTACTTTTTGTGGAACGTATATGCAAATGTGATGTTGTACATGCCCAGGGAGTTTGTGCAGTCTCCCTCCTCAGAGATAATCAAAAAACGTCCAGACACAGTCCAGGGCAGCTGGCTCTAGGTGGCCCTGCTTGAGCAGGGGGGTTGGACAGGACGACGTCCAGAGGTCCTTCCAACTTCAGCCATGCTGGGATTCTGTATTCATTTTGTCAATATTAAAAATTTCTCTCCAAGAGCTGTAAATCTTCAGAGATTTGATGCAAAGATTGCCTAGAAGCAGAAGTTTTGTCCTCAGTTAGAAACTTTTTGCTTCCTAATCCCTTGGAAAATATATTGGGATTTGATCAAAGTTTTGGAAGTTGGTTACTGAAAGCTCTGGAGCACCTAATCTCCTCCTGGGCTGTCAAGAGCTCCTGGCAGAATGGTCTCTGCTTTTCTGTGATATTTTTTCTTCACTTTCCAACTGTAATGTCCTCCTAACTTTCATCCTTGTATGAAATTTTACTGGTAAAGAGACTATCCAGAGACAGAAGAGTAGCTGAGGTCAAGCACAGGTTCTGTTAACAGGTTTAGAGCTAACTAAATGCAAATAACCAGCATTAGTTCATTTACGGCTGAGCCCTAAATCAAGCCCTTCAACATCAGGAAATCCTAAAGCTCAGGCAACTGGCCCGTGTCACCTCTGCCAGCTTGCACTCCTTGCCTGCTGTGCTAGTTGCAGTCAGTGCTGTGCGCAGAGTTAGGCCTGACCAAGCAGACCAGCCTGGGAAGCAAAGTCCCACGCCTGGACCTTTGTGGGCTCGAGCGGCATGTTCTTCATCCATGTCTCGACACAGGGTTTGCTGTTTGTGCATCGTGCTCACTGTCTCCCCGGTTATGTCCTGGAAGACCAAGCAGATGCCTGGGAAGTGCCAGCCAAAGGGAGCTTGTCCAAGAACATTTTGGATATGCCTTCCAGAAGCAGCGCTCATATACCCAGACATTTCCAGGGCACTTTCTTGCCACCTTCTTGTCCCCTAGGTTTTCTTTGGAGACTGGTTGCAGACTACCATTGAACCACTTGATCCTCTGACATGATGGTTCAGTCATGCTGAGCCATTGGGTGTTCCTGGCATGGTTCTGGCTTATGGCAAGGACTCTCATGGACAACACCCAAGGAAGCAGTGCAGGCTGGCACACAGATTTGGGCACAGGTTTTGGGGAGAGAGAGTTACCGTGTGTAGGCAAAAGCTTAGTTGTGCCACGGGGTCTCAGGCTGGAGGGATGGTGGTGTTAGCCTGCACATCTCCAGAGGGACCTCTCTCGGGGCTGGGCGGGTGGCCAGGCTGAGCTTTCCATGGTGGAACAGCACCTCAGCTGCTTTGTGCATACCCATGGCTGGCACAGGTCGGGGTCCGGTGTGCACCAGGCAAGCCAGGAGAGGGGTTCACCCCAGTGCACACTGCTGTCTTGCTCAGTACCCCACACTGGCACAGGTTTTTAAGCAAGGGCCCTGATGGCTCTTGTGTTCTACTATAAAAAGAATCCCTTTAGTGGCACAGGTGTGGTCAGGGACAGCAATGAAATCATTTGTCTGTTTGAGCCATCCCTCCTTTGCCTAGGGCGGGAGGGTGTTGCATGTATGTGCTCCAGCTTCCAAAGTCATGATCACAAGACTTCTTTGGGCCAACCATCCTATGTCAGGAAAATGAGTGGCCTTATCCTGGGAAACAGGCAGGGAGGAAAGGGATGTAACACTGGATTCCTGGAAAGCTGCAAGCGGGGGAGGGGGGGGGACTCGCCTTTGTGAGCATGCCTGAACAAAACATCTCGTCACTTAGATGAGAATATATTGTGACTGATGTGCGTGAAGGCTAAGAATATGTTAAAGGTATAAGCGATACATGGATATAGATATAAAGAGAGTAAACGCTTCTTACAATTTGTAAAGTGTTACTCAATATAAAAACAGGCCAAGAAATGCTTTGAGTATCAAAGGCACCAATGCCTCACTAAGCCATCGGTACTGCGTTGGCATGAAATGGGAGCACAGGCAGGCCTTGGCAGAAGGAGAGATACACCATGGACAGATTAAGGTTACACAGGGAAGCACGCCACGGCAGAGATAAGGCTGGTTGTCAGCTTCCATGTCGGCTTCGGCATTTGGATCAGTTAGCTCTCTGATGGAGGGGGTGGTCACATGGATGCTTAACTCCAGCTTTTGGAGCTAGATAAAGGTGCAGACATGAAGTGGTCTTGCTGATGGATGCTAAGACAGCATTACATGTTTTTACTCTTCATAACAGTTTCTTCCTGAACTTGGAGTGAAAAGTCAGATGTTTTAGCATCACTTAGTGAATCTTTATTTTACATTTAAGTCTTCCTTCTTGTTGAGGCAAGGTGAACTAGGTTGGAAAATTCAGGGTGCACTGCACAGTGGTAACTGGTCAAAATAGAGCGGGAAGCACTGGCACTTCTGGCCAGCTGCACCCTGAGACGTGAGGAGGGAACCCCACAGCAGACGGCCAGTTCCTGGCACAGTCTAAAGGCCCTGTGCAAAATGGGCACTACCTGGTGTCCGTCTGGGGAGAAATCCTCTCGAGCGGGCACCGGTCAGCACCTTCCAAATGCACCTGAAGCCAACAGACACCCACGCTTGCGGGTGCTGGTGGGCTTCGGTAGTACGAGCCCTGCCATGGCTCCATCCCACACAGCTCTGCCCGTGCTCCCGGCACAGCCGACTTCCTCTGTCCCTCCCCTGTGTCTGTGCCACAGCCGGGGCTGTTCCTGCGGCGGCCCCGGCACAGCCATGGTGGGGGCAGCCGTGAGCTCTCCCACTGCCAGCGGCACCCCCCTCTACTCCCCACCGGCAGAGTGAGGGCTCCCGCCTGCCCTCGCGGCAGGATGGTGCGGGACGTGGCGGTGCTGCCAAGCCTGCGGCATCTCCCGGGAAGGATCGACACCATCAGCCATCACCAGGGCTCGGGTGGTGGTTCGCGGGCCCCCCGCCTCGGGTACGTGTCCAAACCGCTTGCGCCTCTCCGGTGACAGCTGGAGCTTTTAGGTGACAGTTTTGGTGTCGGCGCAGCCCTGGTGCCCCAGCTGGCTGTCGGGCACCCGCGCCAGCACTGCGGAGGCTGGAGGGGACCGCGGGGCGCACCGGGCCACGGGCACTTGGGAGGGTGCCATTGTGCGAGGGACATGGGGCGCAGACCCGGCCTCCCGCGGGCCGTGGAGGACTCGCCCACGTCCCTGTCCTACCGGCCCCATCTCCCTTCCTTCCCCCCGGCCGGGTGGGCTGTCCTGCCCCCGTGGCGCTTTGCCCTGCCTGGCCGGTGCTGGGCATCCATGGAACGCACCACCCCCTTAGGCTCCGTTACAGTGCGCATGCATGCGGCTCACGCTAGAATTGTCCCGACGGACTCCATCTTGGCGTTTTCCAATTTTTGGTATCTTAACTTTGTAATAAAGATGGTTTTTTTCCCTTTGATGCATTTTTCTAATACAGCTAAAAGACCCATCCTTCTCTGAAGAGCAGACCACCTGCTCTTTATCTGGTCAGCAGATTTGTACCCTCAATCTGGTGAAGGACCGGGCCAGCTGAACACTATTACTCTCTAAGCAAGCCTCCTGTGTCAGGAGGTAGGAGGGATCGTTGGCTGAGAAGACGCTCGGCTGTTTCCTGGGCACTTGGGGCACGTTGGGATGTAGGAACAAGGCACTTGTTCCCACAGCCGGTGGATGTGGCTCCTTTATTCCTGACCTCTCTTCTGCCTGTGCTCTCCTCCTCTGCTCGTTTCTTCCTGCCCTCGGCTGTTCCTGCCTCTTCCACCAGCAACTCCATCCCCTGCTCCCTTTTCCTCCTTACCAGCACTGCCGGGCAGCTGGTGATGGGCAGCGTGAGCACAGAAGAGGCGTCCTGGTTCTCTGATTCTCCAGACCTAACACTACAGCAGCACCGGGTGCCAGGAGAAGGAATTGCTCATGCCGCAAATCAGGCTGCATAGAAATAGGCACATATACTTATCCTGTTCATGTCAGAGACTCCCAGAGACTTTGAAGGATCCATCTGTATTTGTCTGTTTGTCTGATTTTCCACAGCTAGAAATGAGACCACCAAAAGCACCTAGGTTAGTCAGAGCATTCCTGCGTCTCAGTTTCTGGGTCGAATGTGTCCTAAAAGGACAGTGATACTTGCTAAAGGACTTCATTGAAACCACTAGTAGAAGTTCTCCACGAGCGGTGGGAACTGTGGAGACTCCTGAAGTCTCAAAGGAAGAGCACAAGTGGGTACTGGCCTTTGGAGGAAGCTGGGAAAGAGTTCTTGGCAATTACTGCTCAGTCTTGTAAATCCCTGGTCAGGTGAGATAGTGCTGGCTGTGGTCCAATGATGGAAACGCCTGTGTTATTCTGGGTTTCTGGACTAGCGCAGTACTGGGCCAGATGCTGGGCATGCCGAGCATGGGCAGCTTCCATCGACCGCAGCTGGAGTAGCCAGTGCCCAGCAGTGCCCAGATGAGCTCTGGGCATGTAGCTTCGCAAGGTGATGCGGGCACCTCGCCAGCCAGAGTGTGAGCAGCACCTCGCAGTGTCTCCTGTGCCAGGCAAACCCAAGTGGTGTTTGGGCTGGAGAGGGCAGGAAAGGGATGTGCAGATGTCACTGCCAGAGCTTAAGGATGCTGTTTTCTGGGTATGAATGGGCTGTGAGTTTGGAGCCTGGCGGCATGTATTCACTGCACGTGTGGCAGTGCTGTTTCAGGTGTCTTCTTCAGATCCCTGCAGGTCCTCTTCCCACTGGAATATCGCTTCTCTTGCATGCTTCTTCAGAGATCCCCAGATGTATCTTTGCTGTAGTTCAGCAAGCTCACCCTTTCTGCTTCTTTGCCCCATCTGTATCTCATTCAGTGTGTGTTTCTGGCTTGAAGAATGAGGGCAGCTCTTATTCAAAGTGCAGACTGGATGAAAAGGAATTTTTTTGTGGGGAAGGACAGATGGTAGCACAAGAAAAATACAGAGACGACGTCAGTCAGCATGAGAGACTGGTCTCAGCACAGCTGCAGCCCTGAGTTCTTGCTTTGCAGAGGTTTGTAGGGACCTACTCTAAAGCAGTCAACACAGGGGAAAAGGGCATGGAGCATACTGCCTGAAAATGTGGTATGCGATGCCCGTGCACGTACTTACATGCACACTTAACATGGGCACGCACAGAGCACACGAGCCTATTCCTTGACACTGCATTGCAGCTGAGCAATGTAAAAGGAAGCCAAGCAGCTGAACACTGGAAAACCTGCCTTCAAATGAGAAGTTGAAGCGTAAGGAAAAATCAGCAGAGATTGCTGAGATTGTTGTGGTTGCAAGCCCCTCATGAAGGCACAGTTTCCGACAGCAGAAGGCTGTCTGATCTAGCAGGCAGAAGCAGTGCAGATGCTCTACCTCAGCCAGAAATGCTGAGCTAATGCAGCAATCCCAAGTGAGATTTTTCTGGCCAGCATTACACAGGCAGCCGGGCTAGGTGGCTTAGAGATGGGACTAAAGCAAACAAAGTGTGGGAGAGCCAGAGCATGGTATTAGGGGAGGAGGTCAAAGGAGAAAACTCTAATTGTCTCTGCGGTGGCTCAGTTGGGCCTCTCCAGCTCACTGAGAACCATGAGCCTTCCATGGGATTTGCTGCCAAGCAGTGCGGGAGAGCAAAGATTGCACCAGTGTCTCTGGTGCAGAGGAGGCCGAGAAGAATAAGCCGAGTTGGTCTCAGTGCAGGGGTGTGAGCTTAAGCACTGGAGTCTTTTATGTGAGGGAAGAGCTGGAAGGGGCTGATGCTGCTTGGTTGCCTTCACCCTGAGGAACAGCCCGCATGGCCTGACACGTGTGTCAGGGCAGGCTGCGTGTGAGCCCTCCTCCTCCTGCTGCAGGATTGCTTCTGTAGCCGACGGAAAGCATTTCCTCAAGTGTGTCCATGGTGGTGAAGGCACTGCTTGGGCTGCAGTGTCTTGGCTGATGCTTGTGTTTGCTCTGAAGTGACGAGGGTCCAGCTGTCCCCTGGCTGAGTTCCGAGTGCTCGCATTGATTCACAGCTCCGCTGGCCGCAGCCAGCCGGCCGGGCTCCTCAGGCACCTGCAGGAGAGCCCTCGGTGCGCTGTGCGTGGGCAGCTTGCCTCTCCCCTCGGCTGTTGTGTCGGGTGGGGTGATGGGGACCCTGTGCTGGACTCGCTCAGCAAAGTGCCTGGGAGCCCAGCCTGGGCTGGAGATCGTGCTGGGTTCCCAAGCAGCTGCAGGATTTTTGCCGGGTTCATGCCGACGCCTAGCAGCACGCTTCATTGTCGCTTCCATAGCGGATAGCCTGGGGAGCATGTTTGCCCAAGACAGGCAGGAGGAAAGCACCTTGCCATTGCTGGCGCCTGCTGGGCCACTGGTGCTGGGGGAGCGTGGCAGCGGTGGGGCCCCCCCTCTGCCAGGCCGGGTGCCTGTGTGCTGCCCCCCGATGCTCTGCCTCTGCAGAGTGAGGGATTGGCTCCCCCAGGCCGGGGTTGCTGAGCCTGCTGTGATCATGTCACGTCGGGCTCCGTCGATGTTAACATCTCATTATCTTTGTTACTGTAATTACATTATCCGCTGCTTTATGCAGAATTATTCTCCGAGGACTAATTGATGGATCCATGTTTAATTCATTAATCATTAGCATCAAATTCGACAATTACAGTGCACACTGATTGTGGAATTTCAAATGTAATGAGGGAAGAATTAACAAAGAAAAGGGAAAACCTGTTTCCCTGGCATACTGCTGCTCACCATGGGGGACAGTGACATTGAGGAAAGAAGAGGCAGCAGAGAGCAGGGTGGTGCAGGTCATGGCAGATAGGAGGCTGGTGGGATCATCTTGTGCCTTTCTCCTAGTTGTGGCTGCACAACATATTCTTTCAGGTCAGAGCAGAGTCATTAATCTCCTGCGAAAGAACGAGTATTTGGGTACTGGGGAGGAAAAGCTCAGAACAAAGTTCCCTGCCCTGCCCTGACAATAGCCCGTGGGTGCAGGAGCAGCGCATCCCGCCCTGCCATGGCAGGTTTCCAGGAACACCAAGAACATCCCCAGTGTTCTCACACTTTGCAGGGAAAGCCGGCTGGTCAATGTGTGGTGTCTTCAGAACGAGCTTGCTGCCCCCATGATTCACCCATAATCCTGTGGCTGGTCTGTTCCCTGCACAGTGCATAGCACCTGCTCTTAAAATCCATGGCTACCTCTCATCATTTCAGTATTTCCTACTCTGAGGCAGGAATCCTGTAACACTAGTCTCTTTATTTTGGTACCCATGAACTAGTTAGCAGAAAGAAAGCCAGAGCAGTCTTTCCAGTCCTGCCCCATCAGCCAGTGGATCTGCTCAGGACCAGGGTTGGTGCAGTATCCCTACACAGCTGTTTCAGTACCAGATCTGGATACGCTCCTTCCTTCCCTCCAGATGTGCTACTGCAGGGTCTCCTTGCTTATGGAAAAGGGCAGCTTCTGCTTCATATTTCGGTGGTCCTTGCCAGTCTGAGGATGTAGACAGGCCTTCCCTGGTACTTTGGGTTGAGTCAGTTGAAGAGCCGGGGATGCTCGGTTTTCTGTTGTCACCCGACTGAGACATTGGAACTGGCTGCCAGCTCGTGCCCAGTCTGCTTCAGTGCGGTGCAGTTTGATTTAAACGGAGGTTTCCAGCTTGGTTTGCCTGGCTGCCACAGCTGCAGTCATGGCAAGCAGCTCCACAGACAGTGGCAGCAGCAGCTTCTGAAGCTACCGGGCTGTGTGCGCCCAGCCAAGAGACCCACTTCCAGCCAGGCTCCTTTCACCTCCTGCAGCGTGGGCACTTCCCCGCAGGCAAGCCCTGCCGCAGCAGCCCGGCCTGCCCGCGCTCCTCTCCAGGGCTCCCTGCAGCCAGCGGGCAGGCACTTCCAGAGGGACTGGCCGGGTCTGATGGTTCCTGCGGGAGCGAGGCGGAGGCACGCTCCTCTGAGCTGGGACGAGTGCTGCTGGCTGGGAGCCTGGTGTTAAACCACAGCTGGCCACGATTTCGGCTAGCTCACTTTGCTTTCTGTTGAGTCTGACTGGCAAAGTTCAACATTAGTTACTGTTGTTCAGCCAAGGGCCAAAAACTTGGACGTGGTGACACCAAAGCTGAAAGGAAGAGGGCAAGGGTCTGTCTGTGGTGTTTGTCAGTGTGGGACCTTTATCCTTCCCAATAATATGTTAAAGGGTTGTTTGTAGTCTAAAGATGAAGCAGAGATCAGAGATTTAGTAAAACTTACCTGTAAGTGATATTTTGCATCATGAATCATGTATAAAATACTGCAAATTCATATGGATATTATAAATATTATAAATTCACTATAACATTCATATGGTAACATCTTACGAGTGTTTATCTGGCTGCCTGAAGTAGGAGCATGAATCCAAATGTGAGGTTGGAGCCATTGCATTAAAGGATTTGCATTGAGTAGAAGCTAGAAATTGTCAGGACTTCATGGGGGAGAGAAGTGCATCAGGAACCTGAAGGGATGACATGAGGCAGGACAGTTCCAGCAAACCTTGGTGCCCAGTCCTTGTGGTGGACAGAAGCCTGAAGAACTGAGATATGCTGGATCAGCTTGAGGCTTTATTTGCTAGGTATATGCTAGATTTAGGATGAATTTCATATTTCCAAGCATTGTAAGTCTGTTCTCTCAGCTATTATTATTTCTTTCTATAGAAGGAGAACTGAGGCAAAGAGAAGATAGAGCCAAAATTGTCAAAAGCATCTGCTAACTATGTGCCCCCAGTTTAGAGCCTAAGAACTGCTTTTTCTTTCCCAAGAACTTAGCCTTTTTTTAGCCCTTTAAAGTGTAGCTGTGAGCAGTGAGCTCCTGTTTATCAGTCCTCAGAGTCTCCACCTGGGAACTTGGAACAGGAGGAACACATTATTAGTGGCTGTTTTTGACAAATGTTAGTATAAATGACTTGAATAGTAGCTCTGGGAATTTTGCAGCGGTGCATGGATTAGATCCTTTGCCTCCGAAGGAAATACTCGGCTCCTTAGCCTTGAGCTGCCCCTGCTTTCCCTGCTGCCTTCTGTGTTGTTCTTTTGGGCACCTTGTTCCTGCGAGAAATCTTTCAGAGGTCTTGAAGATAGCAGACCACCTCACTTCTTGTCATCATCCCCATCGTCCTCAGGTGCATGCTGGCCCAGCCTGCCAATTCACCTCCAGCCCACTGTCCTTCACGTGGGCAGGACATGTGCAAGCACCGGCCTGTGCGATGATCACTTTTGTGTCTCAGTGAAGCGGCACTTGTGTAGAGCTGTTGGTCGGCGCCACCAAACTGTGCTGAGCTATGTGTCCACTGTAGACCAAGGGGATGGGATTTTTCGAGCAGCAGTGGGTGAAGGCGTGCTAGCTGCACTGTACCCAGTGCCAGGGGTGCAGGGAGTGTACTGCAGTCGATTTCCAGCCTGGTCTGGGGAACTGGATGTCCTGCAGTGGTTGGAGCATGTTAGGCGCAGTGCTGCAGCAGGTATTCTTGTTTAGTTTCACCTGAAAGGCATCCATTTTGTGTGCTCGGAGACTGCTCAGGCACATGAACCAAAGGCGCTGGCCTGGCCGGTGCAGACTCTACTCATGCTGTGCTGCCTGGCCATCGCTCCCTGGGCTGTGTGCCGAGGCAGAGTGTGAACGGCACTGTCCACTTGATCCAAGTCCTTCCTGCCCCCAAAAAATCATTCATGTGGGCCTGTTTTGAGCGCAGGACCTCTCCCAGTGACTCCCATGGCAGGGTGGTCAGTTGGCTGATGTAGGGTTAACCCCTTGGTTTGCAGAGGTTTACCCGTGGTTGTGGGTTAGTCACCACTGGCTGTTCCTGCACAACCTCTGAGTGGGAAACTGGTGATTCTGGGTTGAGTGTCCTCTCCCTGCTCAAGGGACTCAGATACCTGTAACATCTTTGGTGGTTTACAATATTCCGTACACCATAAAAGTGTTAATTTTCTGTATGTTTTACAGAGTCCGTGAACTTCGGCTTATCCCCAGCTTTCGATAAATGCCACACGGTCTCTGCGGATGTGCTAGTAGACACCAGACCAGGAGCAAGGTGCTTGCCAGCTGTGTCTCTAAAGGCTGGCCATCCTACCCGCACCTCGCCGGCTGCCAGGCCCCAGGGTTATGCAGGGCCCTGGCAGGTGGGAGACTCAGCTTGTCTCTTTGGTTTTGTTAGGGACTCCAGGGGCTGACTGGCAAACTGCTCCTCGCGGTCTCTCAGTTTTTCCATCTGTACAACAGGAATGGCTACGCAGAGCATCCTGCTTCCCAGAGGGGCACTGCAGCCCTGGCACTGCGACGTGGTCCCATATCCTCCCCGCAGGTCCCAGGGACAAAGTACAGTACTGTGTTGTGCTTCCTAAATTGCTAAGCAAGGCTGCTGTCACAGGGTGTTAGAGGATGTGCCATGTCATGGTGGCAGTAGTATTTACGATATTGCAATGTATTGCATCCTTAGGTTTTACCACAGTTTTGTCTCCCTTTAGAGGGCCAGCTGGCTCACTCTACCTGTAGGTAGGCAGTAGAATAATTTTTCCAGAATGAGTCTGCCCTTGTGGGAGGAAGGAGATGCTTTCTACTAGGGATGAGATCAGCTACACTAAGGTGTTTGAGATTTATCTGGCATGGCAAAGGTGTATACCAGTACTGCAGGTCTGAGTTGGGGCATGCTGTGGCACATCAGCTGAAACTGCTGATCTGTTGGTTGTAAAGTGGAAAGGCACACTGAGCTGCTCAGCTGAGATATCCTGGACTCTGCGTGAATATGCAAAGTTGTTACTGAGTTGTGCAAATTGGATTGTGTTTGCACCAGCCAAGAGAGGAAAAATGTGGGGGTAACTGTGAGGCAGAGCAGCAAGGAGCAACTCACATGAAATCCGTTATGAAAACCCACAGTCTGTACACAGTCCATAGCAGCTCCCTGCCTGCCTGTCCACGTTCCTCCAGAGCCTGTCCTCATTACATCTGACGACCATTTTATCTGCACTGGAGCTATTATGTGAAAGCACTGGTAGCCTATTCAGTCATATAGAAAAACTATTACTGTTGTATCATTTTCCATCTTTACTGGTGACTCTGCAGACGTTTGCAGAGATGCTACCATTCTCAGATAGTTGATGACCCAGCTATCTTTTGCGTATTAAGTAGCTTCATCTGTCACGTTTTCCAGAAGGGCCTCATGCTCCCCTTGTCAGAGCATGACTCCCCTATGGAGCTGGTGAGCCAGGAACCATGGCTGGGAGCAGAGCTGCCTGCTCCCACCATTCCTAGGAGCTGTAGAACCTGTCACCCAGCTGTGAAAATGAGGTTTCAGCTCCTGCCCAGTGGCTGAGGTTCTGTACAAACATGGGGAGAAGGGCAGCACCTTCTTGCTTCAGACCTGCTCTTTTTCTTGCGGGCTTCCTTTGCCAGAAATCTGGCTGCCGTTCTCTGTTTTGACCCACCAGTTCCCAGAGGTTTCTGTCCAGAACCTGTTCTGTCTTTGCCCCTTTTAGAGAGGCGCTCACCCATCCCTCTGCTTTGTATGTCCACACCCAGAGCCTTCCTGCTTGGGAGGTGTGAGCACTCAACTCATTGGACTTGTAGGCTGGGCATCATGGACACACTTTATTGTGACTTTTCTCAAAAGGCACCTTGTCTGGTGTGTGACAGACTGCTCTGGCTGTTCCTCTTCAGTTTTCACCGTCATCCACAGCTGTCATCCAGCGTATCCAATCCTTCTACCTTTTATCCTTTAGACCATGGCCATGGCGTGACTCGCACATGGTCAGCAGTCATGTTCTCTAGGAGTATGCAGGGTAAGCATGCTGGGGTACAACTTGTACCTTTGACCTCGGGCTTCACTCGGACAGCAGAGCATCGCCCAGGTGGGCTGCCATCGCCTGACAAACCCTGTGCCCAGAGGAGATGTAGGACCTCCTCAGGTCTCCGCTCCATCCTGCCCTTCCAGGGAGCCCAGCCTCTACAGCCCCAGCACCCCTCACTCCCATCTTGCCTCTAGACACAGGGCACGAGCCCCAGTGTCCCCACGAGAAGGACCCGCAGCGCAGGCCTGTTCTGCGGAGCTGGCCACTGGTGTGAGAACATCTGGCCACGCTGGGCCCAGTGATGCCATCACAGCCCTGGCTTTGCTCTGCATCCCTGGGGTGGGCTGCCCTCTCCCTTGTCCAGACCAGTGAAGGGGTGAGGCTCTGCCCCAGTTGCCAGTGCTCAGACCCGTCTCCCCACATGGAGCTCCTGGTCCTTGGGACGAGCAGCACCATTAGCAGTGCGGGCAGGGAGAAGCTCGTGGGAGGAATGGGAGCACGGGAGGGAGCTGCCAGTGCTTCCTCCCCTCCCCACCCTGACTCTCTCTGCCCTCCCTGATGGGAAACCAGAGATTGATTTTCTCCGACCCAACAGTATAATCACTAACCCTAATTAGAGATAATTACTGGGACTTGATACACTTATTACTTGCTAGAACACTAAAGGAGCTGTGCATTGCAGGGCTGAACAGGGAAAAAGGCCTCAGAGAAAGTGAGGAGGAGAAAAGAACAAGGCAGACAGAACACTCTGATGATCAGAGCCCTGCCCAGGGATGATGGAAGTGCCGAGGGAAGCCAGATGGGCACGCAGCTTCGTCACACAGGGGCAGCAAGCCAGCCCCATCGACTGCAGTTGTAGTTATAAGCATCCTGGATTTCTGAACATCTGGCTCTGGGTGTCTTGCACAGGCCACCTGGAAAAATGAAGAGGGTATAATTAGTAGCCACCTGTGAAAAATCTCCGTATAAATAACTTGCCCCACGTTGCCAAGGAATACTGGGGCAGCAGAGTAGCCGGTATTCTCCTGAGGTGGACTGAGGACCTTTTCCAGAAAACCATGCTTTCTCTTCCACACAGACCACGCTTGTGCTGCAACAGGGAAAGGGGCAGGGGAGCAACTTGTTCTGGGTAACAAACTCGTGCCCTTTCTGCTGTCACCCAGTCTTCCTGCCAGCTCATCCCTTCTTGAGTGCAGGCTGCCACTCCTGGTTTGAGTCCCCCTTCCAGATCTCTCCTTTACTGCGCTGCACTACAGGCACATGGGGTCGGTGGCTGGGGTCTTCATTCTGTTGCTAGACAGCGAGGTGCCCGAGAGGAAGGTGCAAAAACCTATTGCTAGCAGACAAGGGGTAGAGTCATTCTGTTACGGGCTTGCTCCAAATAGAGCAGTGCTTGCTTTGTTCCCTCCTAGGGACCTGTGCAGAACTTCGAGCTGATCCATGGTCTCTCTTGGTATTGTGCACACTGGGTGGTTGTGTTGCTGTGTGCGAGGCAGCCTCTGTGGGCGAAGCAAGCAGGAGTGTATAAAACATGTTATGAGTGAATAGCTTTAGAAACAGAAGTTATGTAAGAACTACATATATAATACAATATAATACAATTCTAGCATAAGCTGAATGGCCTTTTCAGTTGCTAGCATTCGTGAGCTGTGTGCAAATGCTGGTTTTTCATCATTCACTGCAATACTTGTCCAGGTCCACACTTCTGCAGCAAACCCAAAAAGTTCTGGGTCTGCTTTCTTCCTTCCTGCAATTTTATATCAGACTCGGCTTCCTGCTTCTGACTGTAAATGCAAATGGTGATTCGTATCGTTGCAACCTGTCATGATTATCTGTCTCCCACCGCTGTCTTGGTGATCTCTTTTGGACTTTTCAGCTGCACAGTATCTTTTCTGGTTTGTATTTTAAACAGTATTACTTGTACATTTTCTGCAGCTTATGATTTCAGGTTTCTACCGAGGCTGTAAGTGACACCTCTGGTCATATTAACAGACCAGGAGAGAGATCCGAAACAAGGACCATTTTTCCTTCCTCCACTCCCCACTGCTCATTCCCAGCACTTCGGTTTGCATGTCTCAGAAACAGTTGCTGAAGTATTTCATTATAGCACATTGGAGAGTAAATTACATTATTGTGGTGATAGTCACTGAAGGACTTAGCCAGGTGACACTAAAGCTTCCTCAGACTTTCTGAATCCTACTGGTTCAAAGAAGCCCCCATGGCGAATGCAGTAGTTACCCTCATCTAAGCAGATGAGGAGAATGAATCACAAAACTAAAATTCAGTAGTGGCTTAGGTAGAAGTAACCTTGACTTTGTTGTACTGGTGTTCAGGCAGAGTAAAATTCAAATCAGAAATAGAGAGTATTAAACACAGACATACACAGACACACGCACACAAAAATATATATCCGAGCCAATTTCACAAAGCTGAAAGCAATTATGAGCCAGATCATTTGGGAGAAAGAACTTAAACAGAAAAAAAAAAAGTGAAGCATAATTAGGAGTTTTTAAAGAACATTTTACTGGATACCAGAAAGTTAAAATCAAAAGGAACGTTGCACTGCTGAAAAATGTATTAATCTGGGTTAAGAGGAGACATAAACTACTCACTCTCTGTCCAGATAGTGAAGAATGCACAGGAACAAAAGAAAGTGGAGGGGAGCAAGCTGCATTGTGCTAACATACTTTGTACATCTGTGTATTCATATGTATATAAAAAGCAATAAAAATAACAGCAACATAATAAAGTAATCGATAAGTATTGAGCAGCAGTTGAAAGCTCCAGTAGGTCGGTAGTTGATAACACCAGTGTGGTCCTGCATGGCCAGCTGGAACCACGGGTGGAGGCTCTCTCTGCCATTTAGCCCCTTGCCAGAGCTCTGCAGACTAACATCCGCCGTGAGTGATTAATTATGAGCAGCCCTCAAAGTGACCCTTTTGGCTTTGTGGGAAGCATTCCAGCTCCTGACGTTCCCAGACTTGCTCTGGTTACGGCTGCACAAAGGTTTTATTTCACCATTTTATCTGGGTTCATTGCTTGTGGAGAAGTCGTGCACCTTGTGCCTGCCCAGCTTCCCCAGACCACGCATAGTACCAATCAAATTTAGAGAAGAAGTTAAATACATATAGCAAATTATGCTGTTGATTAAGAACTTAGAAACAAGAGTCAGCACACCACAGTGGCTGGGTAGAGCTACCCGTCACCTTTCTCTATAGTGGCATCAGTGCCTCAGCTGATGGAAAGACCGACACTGCCTCCCACATCTGAGAATTGCTTAGTTTGCGGACTTCTGCCCCAGTCTGTCATCTCTGCTGCCTTTCTCCTAGAGGGAAACCTCTCTCTCCTTCTCTCTCATAGCTGCTTTACTTGAAAAAAAGACAAATCTTGCATGTCGGTTCCTCCTCTAATGCAGATCCAGGATGTTGAGCTCAAAGCAGCTCCTGTGTCCTCCCAGGTGCTTTTTCCTGTTCTGGTCTCGGCGGTGCAGTGTGGAAGTGCAGCAGGGTCTCTCTCTCCTTCACCACCACGCGATGTGTCTTGACTTTACACTTGTCTTGTGCCCTGTACTTGGTGAGCTTCTGCTGAAGTGGCTGCCTTCTCCACAGCATCTTGATCACTGCATGACAGTATTTTTAGCCTATGAATCATGAGAATAGTCACTGTTCATATATCTTACCAAGTTCCTAATCTTCAACTTTTACATGTTCCATGGAGACTCTACATAACACACAAATAGAAGTGATGGATTTAGTATCTGAAGCTCATTTCCCAGCTCACCTTCCCCCTCTTGGCTAGTTCCAGGAGCCTACATTACTATGGTTGCAGAAGGGGATACAGAAGGGGTAACCAGCAGAGTTAAAGATGGTGAAAAGTTTTTTTTCAAGTTTATTAGGAACTAGTGAATCCTAAAACCAGCATTCGTTCATTACTGTATGGAAATAGTAGAATGGTTGATAAAGAAAAAAAAAGAAGTGTTCAGTGAACACTTCTGTTTGCTGTCTGGGAAGAGGCAAGATGATATATCTTATCACAGAATGATGAATTCTTCATATTCCAACTGTAATTAAGAAGCATATTAAACAGCAGGTAGGAGATTTAGACATGTTTGAATCAGCAAGTCTGAATTATTTAATTCAGGAATTCTAGAAGATGTGGTCAAGGTCTTTCTGAAGTGTTGATGGTGACTGTTGGTTTTGGGATGGAGAGGACTTCTAGAGGGCTGAAGTTCATGGATTTCATGTGTCCACAGTATGAGAATGAAACTGATAGATTGGAAGGGGCTCAGAGAATAGCTGTAAAAACAATGAATGCTTGCCAAATGCACCTCGTGGTGAAAGATTCAAGGAGCTCAATTTGTTTAGTTTATCGGAGAAAAGGTTAAGAGATTATTTCAACACCATCTGTAAGTACCTATATAGGAACAAAAATTTGGTAATAGAGAGCTCTTTATCAGATAAAAATATACCAAGATCCAATAACGGGTAGAAGAAGCAAGACAATTGAGACTAGAAATAAGGTGCAAATTTCAACGGTGAGGGTAATTAACCACTGGAACTACTTATCAAGAGTTGCTGTGATTTCTCTGTCACTGACAATATTCTAATCAAGATTAGAAGATTTTCTAAAAGATACGTTGTAGTTCAGACAGGAGTAAATTAGTGGAAGACCTATGGTGTAATTTTATGCTGTGCAGAAAAGATCAGACAATCAGAGGGCTCCTTCTGGCTGATTCTGACTCCTTGTCCAAATGTGCTGTCACTAGCTCTCCCGGCAGATTTGCCTCTTCCCCACACAACTCTGGCCACCCTTCCTTGGCCAGTGGAGCTGCACGGTGAGCGGACAAGGTGTGCTCCCGTGGGCTCTGCGTGGGTGCTTGGTTTGGGCAGAGCTCAGGCTGGAGAAGGACCGAGTAGCTGCAGCTGCCTGTACTTTCTAGGCTGTTGGCGTGCTCTTGGTGCCTGAGGATTTTGGGGAGCAGCCGTCACTGCAGTACGTGTTCACAGGCTTCTCCGGTTTGCTGGGGTCCTGCTAAATCTGTACATGGAGTCGGACACCGTCTGAACCAGAGATGAGTCTGGTGTGTTGGCTTGGGACACCTTGGCTTATCTCCTGTGTCCCTGAGTTTTGGTTGGGAGATAGAAGTATAAAATGGTAACGGTGTCACGGTCAGCCCTTCCCGTCCTGCTGCAGGCAGCTTGGGTTTTTGGTCCTCCCAAAGATGTCTGGACTACACAGAGCTGTTTCTCCTGGTGGTTTGTACTCACTACGGATTAGCTTTGGTAGGAGCTGGGGTGTTATATAGTCATTTACCATGTGCATATGTCCAAAAATGTGCTCTCCAAATGCAGTGCTAAGACAGGAGGGAGATTCCCCTGTGTCAGAGCATCTGTGAGGCCCAGTGAAAGGCAATGGCTCCCACCATGTGCAAGCTGGCAGATCCTGATAGCCTTGCTAAGAAGCAGGGCTGGGAAACCTCGGCCGCCTGCGGTTTGGATCAGTGATTTCGCACAGACATTCGCTGTTGGCAGAGCTGGAAAGGACATCTGTCGTCTCAGAACATGCCCCACCGTGCTTGTGGGGCTACATAGGTGCTCAGCATTGCTGCTATCTCCCAAGGAGAACTTTGAAGTTGATGTCTTTCAAATAACATGTCTCCATCCATACGCTTCTTGTTGATAAGAGCTAGCCTACAGTTTTTGGCCTCGTGACTGGTAGGAATTGTTCGAGAGGAAGGAACGGACTATGTCCAGCAAAACAGCATGCAGTGCTTCATTCAGAAAACCAACCTGACAGAGACTCTTCTGGCTCCAGACCTGCTCCAGGGGTGGGGGCAGCTCTGGGAAAGGCAGCCGCGGGGTGCTCCCAGGACAGCTGCATTCCTGTATACATGGCAGCTGACCGCCCATTGATGGAGAGTGGTGAATTATGTCTTTACCAGCAGGGATTTCGCAGGCAGTCAGCTTAACCAGGCTCATTGGCTCTCGCCTCCCCTCAAGAACCAGTTGGTTTCTCGGAACTGAGGAGTTTCCCACCAGCTGGAGGTGGGTACCCATCCAGCCTGCTCCACACAGCCCAGGAGCAGCATGTTGGGGTCCAGAGCAGCTGCGGCTACCCCACACGCACAGCTCCTCCAAAGGGGAGGCTTTGAGACGTGCTCTGGCTGCGGACACCAACAAAGTATTTGAGAGTCAGTACACTAAGGTGACTTGCAGTAATTCAGATGTTTATTTGGAATAAATGATGAGCAGTTGGCAACAAGTACCTTAAAGTTTTGGTTAATGGATAGTGGTAACTGATGACTCTCTGCGACATGGTTTGGCAGGTAGTGAATAGCATTAATCTGCAGTGTGCTATTGGCCTACTGCAGTACCAGAGAAAATAGGGTTTGCTTCATGCCAGGGTGTCCTCACGCCATCCTGGGGTGACCTCCATCACCGCCTCACGCCATACAGCTGGCAGTCTCTGCTGCAACGCAGTGTGGCAGTGGCAGCCCTCTTCCTGTGCCAGAGCAAGACCTGGCACTTCAGAGAAAAGACCTGTGCTGTCCTTGGCCATAAAACAAGGGGGAATTCCCAAACTGCTGTCCAGCTTGTGCCTCTAAAATTCAGCATACCCCTTTTCCCCCGAACGAACCCAGTTTCTTCCATGTTGTAAGGGGCTGGCAGCAGCCAGTCTGCCCCAGGAGAGCAGTGCTGAGGTGGGGATGGGGTCGGTGGCTCCTTGCAGAAACATAACTGCAGGCAATTGTCTGTCCATGCCCTTAGCTCTGCAGGGCCTCAGGGAAGTCATGGGGTGCAGATGGTCGGGGATCTACCCTTCATGTTTCTGGGAGGCAGAAGAACATACAAGCAGCCTTAGCTGAGATGAGGTGTCCAGCCAGCCTCCTGCCTTCTCTGAAAACACCTGCCACCACTGCCTCAGCCTGTGCTCGTGGTGGCTTCATGCAGAGATAAAGAGCGCGTTGGGATAGTCCAGCTGAGAAACGATGGATGCCTGAAGAGCTGAGGCCAAGCTGTATCCACAGGATGATGCCCAGTCTTCTGCTCAAGCAAAAACAATGACCTCATCCATAAGTAATTACACTGTACCAGAACATAGCTCCAGCGAAGGAACCGAGAGCGAAGCTCACTGCAGACAGCAGCAACTGGTTCAGAAGTCTGGACTTTCAGTTTTCATGGGAGCTGCAAACTTCTCAAAGTGTTTCTTCTGCTACCAGCTCACTTTGCTGTGCACGACTTCTGATAATCACATCCAACCAAGCCATCCTGACCGCAGTAGGGTAGTTGGTGTGGAGAAGCACAGGCAGAGCAGGATTTAGCTGCCATGTGGCTATTCTCCTGTTGATCACATTTTAATGTTGAATAAATCCAGCAAGAGACAGCTCTTCCTTTGAGTTATCACCAGGCAGGAGTCTGAGAGTGTGAAGACATTTTTGTGTTGCAGTCTGCTGTGTGCATTCGCCAAAGGAGGATGAGCCTTTGGGACCCTGTCCCCTTTCTTAGGTTGAAACGGCTTTATTCCTGGGTTGACAGCATCCAACACAGCAAAGAGATTAGCCCAGGACCATAATCACTGGTATCTGTCCTTTGTCTGTTGGTGCGCAGAGCGTATCCATCTGTGCCGCTGAAGCAGTCTCTCTTCCGTGTCCTGGCCAGACTGCAGACACTCAGCACCCAGGATGTGCATCAAGGAGACATCTGGCTTCACCCAGAGCTTCCTCAGAAGTGGATGCTGGATGCTAGTGGTAGGAGGTAGAGCTGATGTGTCACAGCTTGGTTTGTTCAGTGCTGGTCAGGTTATTGTATGTTCAAGGAAGAGAAGGAAGTAGTCCTTTCCTCAATGAAGTTGTCAAGAATGTAGGTATTTCTGTATTACTCCTATTAAAAAACCATGTGACTTAGCATGTCCGTACACTTCGTGTTGCTATTACTGGCAGTCTGCAGTAGTTCAGGACTGCAGGTTGTAGGATGTGGGCAGGTGGGCTAATAGGATTAGTAGAAATGGAAAGTCACCTTTGTTTTCTATACCCATTCCACCTTGAATTAGTTTTTTTCAGGGTGGTAGGTTGTGCATGAGGATCTAGGTGAGGCATCATACCAGCTTTGTGCAGAAAGTGTGCGTTTCCCACTTATGCAAGACATACCTCATCTTGCACACATGGGATCACATTTGACTTTCCAGCCTCAGTGGTGGTATAGTTTGGTAATGCTGTGAAGAGGCAATACTTGCAGAATTCCTCCTCCTGTGGTGTGCCCAGTTAAGAGCCCCAGCCTAGTGCAAACATTCATGTCATTGCAGTGCAATCCAAATCCCATGGCAAACAGTATGTACTTCCCCAGTTTTTTCTGAATCAGTCCCATTAGTTCCAGAGTACATGTCTTTGCATTGTGTACTAAATAAATTTTGTTGTGGTTTTGTTAGCTCACTTTTCAAAATCATCTAGTCCTGTATGCCATCTTCATCTCCAGAATACTGGCAGTGCTTCCAACTTAACGTCACCAGGAAATTTCACCAGAACCCCTGTATTATTTTGCCAAATCACTGCTGAAAATACTAGATTTGTCCAAAGATTTGTCCAAAGATCCTCAAGTGACTCTGCAAATTATCTCCTTCCCAACTGGCAGTACCCCTTTTTGCTAACTCATTTTTGTCCAGTTCCCTGTGTGTCCATACCTTAATGAAGAATTTCCAGTTTGCTTTGATTCAGGTGTTTTACTGAAGTGGCCAGGCTGCCACACTCCACGCTGAGAAAAATGACATTCTGTTTTTAGGTCATTTTCCATTTACTGCTGTGTCATCAGTTAGGCTTTACTTAAAAAGGTATCATGAAGCCTTGCCTGCTGGTGAGGTCACACTAACATGTCTACATGAATCTCTTTTTTCTGGGTTTTTGAGGAAATAGTGATTGGGAGAGCTTTGCTTGGGGGACTGTAGGCAGGGTCAGGGAGAGTTCAGTTCCTGGAGGCTTTGGCTCAGAGAGGCAGTTAGTATTTTACATGTAGCCTTTTAATTCACCTTTCACTTTGCTTGCCTAATTTAAAGGGAACATATCCAGCGACTGCCGGTGGTGTCACTTCCAAAGGGACACAATTCCTTAGAGCTCTAGCCTTGTTGGGACCACCTTGCAGATCCCTGGGACAAGCCAGAGTTGCATGGCCAAGAGGTCCGTGAGCCAAGCGAGCGGCTGGGCTGCGAGGACATTTCTCTGCAGCTGGGTGAATCCAGGCAGCTGGGAGCTCCTGGAGAGACTGCAGAGGCTGATAGAAGCTGTTCCTGGAAGTCGTAGCAGCACCGTTTCATTTCAAATTGGGGCTGCTTCTTCGTGGCACACGCTGCTGGCAAGGCAGGCATCAGATTCGGGAGGCTCATGCTGGGCGCTGGTGCAGGGTCGGGTGGGCGTGCGTGTGGGCTCTGAGCGTGTGTCGGCGGCTTTCCCAAGCACGTCTTCTTCTGTACACACTTGGCGTCCCGCAGGCCTGGCGCAGGTCACGCCGCAGCTGTGGCCGCCTGCCCTGGCAGTGTGGTGTGCTCCCAGGGCGGCCGCTGGCAAAGCCGAGCGGGGCTGCGGGGCAGGCACTTGAGGTGCCTGGGGCTGCTGCTCTGCAAGTCTGACCACAGTATATTCCCTTCCTGCTGCCAGCACTTGTTCCTGCTGCCCAGCTTCACCCACCGCACGGTGCCACAAAACCAAGGAGGTCCATCGCTGGGCGCAGGTTTGGAGGGTGCCTTGGCCACGGCAGAATCACATGTCCCTGGCTCTGGTAAGGGCTGGGGCACCTGGGCGTCTGTGGCAGCCCGCGCTGCTCTTCGGAGGAGACGATGGAAGGGCACGTGCCTGCAGGCTTGGGCTCCCAGTATGGCTGGGGTGGAGGTGCAAGGGGCAAATCTGGGCTCCCTGGGGCCCTGCAGGACTTTCCCCTTTGCTGGAGGAGCTTCTCCCAGGCACTCTGCACTCCTGCTGTTTGCGTCCCTCTCCTCTACGGCTGTGGCAATAGACACGTGCTGTGTGCGCAGCCTGGCTTGGGGCTGGCGGGCACTGCCTGAGCTCTGGGGGCAGCTCGTCCTGTCCCATCCCATCCTGTCCCAGCCCAGCAGCGGGGTCCCCAGGACCCAGCTCTTCCCAGTCCCGGGAGAGCAGCCTTGTCCCTGCTCCAGTGGCAGCAGGCTCCCTCCCACGAGGAGGCGAGAGGAGATGGATGCGGCAGTCAGGAGCGGAGCGCCAGCTAATTACCCTTCCGAGTGTGTCTTGTAAATTAAGGGCTAATTAGAGGCAAAGTCAGTGTCATGGTTTTACACGTGTTTCTGTGGCGCTGAACAAGGGGAGGGAGGGGGAGCGTGCGGCAGCCGGGCTGGAGGCAGATGAGCCGGCGGCTCTGCTGCTCCTGCCCCACGGGAAAGGGCCCTGGCAGTTCGGGGCTGCGGGGCACCGCGGCCATGCGAGCTCTGCATTGCCGCTGCCGGGGCAGGCAGGATCTGCAGGCAAGGCTTACAGGTAGTCCCTACACAGTGCAGCAGAGAAAGGGGGTTTTTGGTCCGGGGTGGGCACATGGAAGAGAAGGGTGGGAGGCACCCACCGTGCTGGTGATGAATGAAAGGTGGTTGTGGATGGCAGGCATGCCTGATGCAGGGCTGATGGCCCACATTACCCCTCCGTTCAGCACACACCTTGGATCCAACTTTTGTAGGGGGGGATTTGGGCTTCTTGAGCTGTTGTTTCAGGCACTCTGCAGCTTCAGGCAGCACTCAGGCACCAGTGACATTCAGATCACATTTCTTAGGTTTTCATGGAAACAGCAGGGACAGAAACGTAACTTTATGTACAGAATCCAGGGCTCCACATGGGATTTTACAGGGCTCTGCTCTTTGTGGAGGGTGGCTAAGCACTGGAATAGTTGCCCAGCGAGGTTGTGCAGTCTCCCTCCTTAGAGATACTCAAAAACCATCCAGATACAGTCTGGGGCAACTGGCTCTGGGTGGCCCTGCTTGACCAGGATGACAGGATGACCTCCAGAGGTCCCTTTCAACCTCAGCTGTGCTGTGAGAGCAAAATGAGGCTGGTTTTACACAGCAAAGACATGGTCAGGTGAGTTGTCCTGGCTGCAGCAGATCCAGGTGGGGACCTGCTCCTGCAGGTGTCCATCTGCTCTCCATCCTGATTCTGTGAAAGGATCCCACTTACATCCCAGTCCCATGAAACAAGTTGCTCGGTCTCTCTTAGCCTGGCTCCTTGCATGGCCACGGGGTGGTCACCTCTGGCGAGGCTGGAGCAAGCAGACGGGTCAGGCTATGGTTGTGCATCCCATCAGCCAGGCACACTGCAGCTGGAGCCATTCAACGGGCCTTGCACTCATCCATGGACAGAAGGGCTGGTGTGGGAGTCCCAGCTCAGCATCTGCGCCTCCGGGTGTGGAAGGAAGAAACATAGCTTCAGAGTAGGGAAAGGGACCCTTTGCTCGCCCCCGAGCTCCCAGAGCACTTGCTCTACGGTGGCTGGAGCTGAATGCCCTAAGGGCAGGCATAGGAAAGTGCTTGTAGTGGGCAGGTGTAGGGTAATCTCTCTAGGGCAGCATCATCCTCCTTAACAGATTGCCTGCATCCTTGAACAGCAAGATTTTTGCTCCTTGTCAGAACTGCTCTGTATATTATTCTGGAAATTGTGTATATTCTTGTAATCCAGAAACACTTGACCCATTTTGAATCACTGAGTGATCTTGTCTTCTGTGATGGCCTCTGGTCCCAAAACCACTCCTTTCTTTGGGGTTCAAGCTCCTGGGCTCAGCCGCAGGGATTTTCAGCTAGTGGGAAGAGGCGTTCCCACCCACAATCCCCACCTTACAGACGTCTGTTCCCCTGCTTGTCCCTTTGACATCCTCCATGTGATTTTCCATTCACTCCTAGTGCCTCCAACATGGTTGTATTTCTTGCTCGGGACACACAAGAGGTGAAGTTAAGGAGTGAGAATGGACACGCGGGCTATGGGGTGGGCTTGTGTTTGTCCAGGTACCTAAAGGCTATAGTGAAAATTATGAGCAGACCATGAACTCCAGCTGCAAAATCTGGCTGGAGAAGGAGGCTGTGAGCCAAGATGCCTAGCTGTGCATCTCAGGGTGCTGGGTTGAAATCCATCAAGCTGGGTGTCCCTCTGAGAAGTGGTGTGTGCTGAGCAGTGCTCTTTTCTCAGCACCTTTGGGGGCTGATGCACTTCCACCCCTTGGGAGAGGAGAGCCAGACAGAGCCTGTCCTCAGGCAGGGCCACCAGGAGGGCATGTCACATCAGGTACAGGACAGCTTTTCCTTCTTCCACTGTGCTTCAGGGCAGCAGCTGGTCCGTGCTAAACTCATGTCTCTCTTGCAGGTGCTCCCCACTCAACCAGCAGTACCTCCCTGCACTCAGAGCGCTCCATCAGCGGCATCAACCTGGTGGGCTTCAGCTCAAAGCCAGACGGCATGCACCAGCGCTCCTACTCCGTCTCCAGCGCAGACCAGTGGAACGAGGCTGTGGCTATCCCTGGCAGCTGCCCCAACCCCTGTAAGTAGCACTTCTGACCCTGCTCCCCTCAGCTGCAGCAGGTGGGGAGGCTTATTTTGGTGATGGGGCAATCCTGAGCTATGCCCTGTGGCTGTGAGCCCAGACTTTGCTCACGGGTGTCAGACACAGCCCTTGGGGCCTTGTTGGGACTGTCCACCTTCGTGAGGGTCAGCTGGCAGCGTCCAAACTGGGGGGAGAAGCTCTCTTGCCGAGCACGGTAAAGCAGTCTCCCTCCAGTCAAGGGATGCTGCTCTGAGGACTTCTCTGACCTCTCTCCTCCACCTGCCCCACTCTCAGCTCACCGTGCAAGGGATAACCGTTGCTTTCCCCCATCTCTGCTCCTCGTCAGCAGCCCCAGCTCCCAGATTTTGGGGCAGTTGAACGAATAGGAGTAATTCCTGTCTCTGGAGCACACACTGAGCGCCGCCCGCCCCCTCCCCCCACGCTCACTCGCTCTCTGTGATGTTTCAGGACAGTTGAGTGAATTAAAATAATTCATACATTTCCCAACGTAGCCACTTTGCCGAATTGGAAAATAAATGCTTTTGTGCTGCATTCATCACTCCTTCGTTCCTGGCTCTGCCGCCGCACTAAAAAAGCAGTTAAATGCACATCAAGAGTGGAGGAGCCATTTCCATGCCTGCTCGCCCCTTGTAGTTCTCATTAGCGCGGCAGCCGCCCCCCCGCTCGGTCCCAGGGGCTTTCGCAGTTTAAAGAGAGCCTCTTTATGATCATTACCGGAGTCCGACTGTGCGGGCGCCATTTGCAGCTGAGGAGGCTCCTCATTTGTAACTGTGAAAAACTATCAATTTCAGCGCGCCTGATGCAGCGGCTCCATCATTGGCCCCATCAGCTCCCTGCTGGAAGCGAATTAATCAGACTGTTACTGCTGATGGGGCAGCACAGGCGACGGGAGCGGAAGGGCGCAGCTCTGAGCATTAATGTGCCGGCAGCCCCCCCCTCCCCTCGCCTCGGACACAGGGTGCAGCAGGGCAGCCTCCACTCCTCCAGCACCGGAGGAAGCGGGGTGCGAGGGGGGACCGCCGCTCCGCGCGCTGCTTCGGACACAGGCGCATCTGCTGGGATGCTGCAGGACCAGTCCTCGGGCCGGGAGAGGGGTGCCCCACCACGGGCAGCACCTTGCCTTGACCCACTGGAGTCGTGCAGGCAGGCAGCAGAGCCTCCATGCTAACTGCCGAGCGTGCCCTTGTACGCGCAGCAGCGGGGTCTGCGCTCCCTGGTGCAGGTGAGCAGACGGGCAGCGCTGCAGTCCGCACGCACCTTGCCTTTGCACAGGTGAATTTTGTGGCACAGCCCTTCCGGACAGCAGCTGTCTGCCTGGATAGCCTCCTGCCCCAGGAACCATCCAAGCAGGTCTCGTCTTCCTCCCAGCAGTCCCCCTGAGGAGCCCAAGGGCCTAGCATGGCCATGCTGTGCATTTTGCCTGGCTTGGCTCTGGCCTGAGTGTCACAGGAGACCAAGACAGCCTCTGCTCCCTGTCCACGGGAGGAGCCTGCTGCGCTTGCAGCCACCCGAAGCAATCTACCTCTTTCATGCAAAGTAACCAGGAGACTGACGCAAACGGGAGCTGAGAAGCTGCTTCTTCTCCCGGTGATGTGGAGGGGTGAGATGTCAGCTCAGTGCTAATTGTGTGTCTTGAGCAGTGAAGGCTGCTCGTCCACTCTCAGGTCCCGCTGCACTGTGCTGGACCCCAAGCCCCGTGGGTCGATCCTGCCTTGCCCTGCCCTGGCATTAGTGGTCCACAGACACGTCACTGGGCCGGCCGTGCTGAAGGGCCCGCAGGATATGAGGGGCAACCGGCCCGGCTGTCCCGGGAGCCTCCTGGAGCAGCCTTGCAGTCCATCACCCAGCTCACAGCTCACAGCACCATCACCACTGCGCTGGTGGGAAAAGCAGCAATTTCATACCTCCCAGCATCCGTCTCCCGTCTGCAGAACCGCTCAGGGCTGTTGAGGAAGGGCTGGGGCAGGTGGCGCCCCTGGAGCAAAGCCCTGGCCCCAGGGAGGTGGCGAGCCCGGGCTCCTGTCCCGGTCAGCTGGAGCAGCCCTGGGCTGTGCACACACCAGGCTGGCGGCTCTCTGGGCTGCGTACCTGCACAGGCAGCAGCCAGCAGAAAAAGTGGGTTCTCAGTGTCATGAGGGAGAGGGCTTCTGGGGGGACAGGCAGTGCGTCCTGCACGGCTGAGCAGCATGTCCGCCCCTCTGCTGCAGGGCTGAGCTAAGCCGAAGCAGGCATGCCTTGCATCTGCGCCTGAACCCTGGCTGTGCCACCGTGTCCGTGCAGCCCGGGTCTGAGTTCTCCGCTGTTATTTCCAGCTCTAAATGGCGTGGCAGGATGAGGAATATTCCTCTGCTCAGAGCAGACTTGCAGGCGCGTGCAGAGGGTGCAGGCTGCATTCACGGCTCCTAGGGACGGGCTGCCTCCTCCAGTTGTGACCTGGAGAGCACATGGGAGAGGGGTGGGACAAGCTGTACAGGCCATGTAAACACACTCCAGCACGTTTTGTGTTTGTCCTTTACGGGAGGACCTCTGCGCCCACCCGTGGAGAACCAGGGGCTGCCTGTAAGGCCAGCTGGTTCGGAGGGAGGAACCAGGAGGTCCCACGCCTGCCTGTGGAAGGCTTCCCATGGTGAGATGGGGACCTGGAAGTCCTTGGGTGTGTCAGAGGAGCTCACTTCTGTCCTGCTGGGAAAAGAGGGAGAGCAAGCAATACCTGATCTTGTAGAGAGAGCGTGTTTCACGTTCTGCCCCTGCCCCATTGCAGTCCCATCCCTACCCCACTGGGGGCCCTGGAAGCCCCCAGCTCTGTGTCTTTAGCTGCTAGGTGGTAAGAAGAGCAGGGACGTGGGTGATCTCTGCTCTGCGGAGCGTGAGATGTCAGGCTCACCGCAGCCTGCAAGCACGTTGGCAGGAGCTGCAGAAATGCATGAACCCTCTACAATGAGCGGATGAGCGGAGGGGGGCAGGATGCTGGCGGTGCATGGTTTGGCCCGGAGGGCATCCTGGTGAGCAGGTGGGCAGCAGAGGTAGGCTGGATGCACCATGTGTAGCCTCAGACGAGAAAGTTCAGGTCCCCTGTGGCATCCAGGCTGGGAGATGAAGGTGCCTCACACCTGTTCCAAGTGTAGTCCTGTTGAAGAGTATCAGTAATTTATATTTATAAAACTGAAGTCTGATTCTATTAGATTTATCTCTCTTAATTGTCAAGGGTGAACTATTTCCCTGTGGATAAATAGCAACAGAAACACCCTACTAGTGTGTGTCAAATGTAGTAGAAACCAGAGATAGAAGAGCTCTGATGCCGCATCCGTTCCCAGCCTTGTGAGGAGGACACCAGCTGCATGCCAGACCTCTGCATGGGGCAGCTCCTGGCCACTGCCTGTAGCCCTCTCTGCCCCATTGTTGGATGTTTGTGTTGCCACACAGAGACAGACCAAGCCCCAGAGACCAAGCCGGGCTGAAACAGGAGAGCAGAGGCTAGGCTGGAGTGGGAGAAGGGCTTGCCAAGTCACAGGCAGTCCCCACTGCTGGAGGGTGCTGCCCTTGTTAGATGCTGTGATTGCTTTCTTAATTTCAGGTGCCACAAAACATGGAAATTGGAGGTTAGGACTTAGCGGGAGACACTGGCTTGCTGCAAAGAGGACAGCAAGCTGCCCAGGGCAGAAGCAAGCTGGGAGCGGAGCTGCCATGTGTGCCCTGTGGGCGGGTGGACACTGGAGAGGCAGGAGTGTATTTCAGAGAGGGTTAACAGTGCAGCGAGGGCTCCTGCGCCTCGTTGCCTTCCCCGGAGTCTGCATTTTTATGCTGATTGGAAGCCTGCGCTGTGTGTGCTGCTGAAATTGAATGTCAGGCTTTTGATTTTGTTGCTGGTCTCTAATGAAATTTGACATTTAATGGTGAGTGCAGCGGCAGCGTGTGTGTGTGTGATCGGAGCTTGATTAGCGCGCTCTAATTGACAGTAATTAGGCAGCTCCCTGATTGTTTCTAATTCTGCTATTAATTGTAAGGAACAGTATGATTGAGGATAAATTTGGTGCGTTGCTGCTGGGGATGCAGCTTCTTCAGCTCCATATCGGAAGCCTATTGAGACCATCATGCTTAGGTTCCTAAGTGTGGCAACCCCAGTCACCTCGTCTGGCAGAGCGGTGCCGTGGGGGATCGATGCTTCTGCAGCAGTACTGCAGATCCCGGGACCTGGATCTGCACCTGGGGGGCCGAAAACACCTCCTGGGACTGTCCCTTCCCAAAACGCACGCATTGCCCTGTGAGGACACTGCCATTGAGCAGTATGCACAGGGACGTGCGCCGAGAGGCTGGCATGTCGGGCTGCCCCCAGTGATGCCGCTGTGCTTGTCCCGGCTACGTAGGTGCCAGCGCTGTCTCGGTGTGATCATCCCGGATGAATCCCAGTGCAGAGTGTGTCCAGCCTGACCCTGCCCAAGGAGCCTGCCAGCCCTGAGCTGGAGTGGGTGTCGGAGCTGCCCCATGCAGCGGGGCTGAGTGCGGGTGCTGTCCTGTCTCATGGGTCTGTGCATTTTGAGCCAGGCAGAACATTGGGGCTGTCTCCAGGACACTTGGTTGTCTCTAGAAAGAACAGACTGTCACTGTCTTGCTGTACATTACTTTCTTTATCTTTGTTCCCAGCTAACGGTACTGCCGATTCTCTCAGCTCCAGCCCAAACATTTCCAGTGCTGCCAGCCCGAAGCTGGAGCCACCTCCATCACCACATGCGAACAGGAAGAAGCATCGCAGGAAAAAGAGCACAGGGACGACCCGGCCTGATGGCCCCAGCACAGCAGCAGAAGGTAGGAAAGGTCTTCTGCCTGGGGGGCACCTCTGCGCACCGGGCACCCAGGAGTCCTGCCGGGGCTCGTCAGGTCCTGGGGCTTGGAGCGCTCCTTGTCCGAGCCAGCTTGTGCTTAGGCAGAAAGGAGCAACCAGCCCCTCTTGATCTGCCCTTGATTTCTCACCTGCAGTGGAAGCAGGACTGCCATCATGCCCATGACTGCATATACTATTAGTGCTAATAATAATTACTAACTGTGTTAGCAGAGCAGAGCACACCACATAGTTAAGGCGTACTTGACTATGCTTAAGGTGTGCAGACACTTTCTACCACAAGAAAGAACCTGTTTCTGTTGGCTTGTAAATTTGCCAAACTCTCATCATTTAAAAGACCTATGCTGGCCATCCGCCTCAAGCTGAGGGTCTTTTGGAAAAGTTTATCTACTTCAGGAAACCAGCTGAAGACGTATACATTGCTTTGCCTATGCTAAAAGTACTGATGGTTTTTCTGTTGAGATATTTTGGTGTCTCTGGTTTTTGAAGAGGGACCCAAGCTTGGCAGGGAGCCTGCAAGGCATAGGGAAGTGCATTTTGCTATGAAAAGCCATCCAAATTTGTCCAGGTAGAGAGATCAGCTTGGCAAACATGATCTCCAAAGCCTGCATCTATGATTAGCCTCTGTGGGAAAAGTGATCCTCAGTCTTTAAGATTTGACTTTATCCTAGGTCATCCTGTCCCACAGCACTCAGTAAGCTTTTGTAGTAAACCAAAATAAAGATTTAATTCAGATGGCTAAAGGCAGGGGGAGAGGGGTTAAGTACAAGTGTTTGAAACTAATAGCTACTGTAAACCAAACCAGAACATTTTAGCCTGTACATTTGTTAGCCTGTACCTAACAAGGCGTGCTGTGGCTGTCCTGGCATCTTGCTCCAAATCACAGGTCAGCCTGTAGTCCAGCAGCCGAGGTTTCCCATGGCAGAACAACTCTTCTTAAGTTTTCTGTCTTAGAAATGTTGTGGTGATGATCTGCAAAGGAGTTTGGCAGTTCTGTTGTAGTTATCTTCATCTGAAAACCACTGAGTTTAGGTGTCGTGGTTTAACCCCCATCCAGCAACTAAGACTTAGCCTTTGCGTTTGTTGATTCAGGCATCTTGAGCATCATTTGAGTCTATAATAGACACTGGATGTCTCACAGAAAGCAAGAAGTATTATCTGTATTTACGTTTTGTTAAACAACTGATGCGTTCTTAGCTATGGGTATATGTTGACTCTTCAGACACATTATGGCCCTTCCAGACATCAGCTCTTAGTTTGCAGTTCTCAATCCAGTGCTTTGGCAAAAAGAAAGAGAGACATGTATTCTTTATATGTCTGAAAAGTGGGATACCAAAGAGTAGAATGACTTTGCACCTACACGTGAGACTAAGAAAGCATGTGCTAAAGTACTGTGTCTCATCCTGGAAATAATACTCCAAGAGAGCATGGAAATACTGGGCAGAGTTGTAAAGAAGGTCCCAAAACAGACTTGGGTCTGATGAATGTATTTCTGATGAATGTATTTATGATGTCGACATTAAGGTATTCAGCTTACCAGAATGAAGACTGAGAAGCGAAGGACTGATGTTTTCAGTACTTACAGAGAAAGAAGTCTGGTCCTGCAAGGCTGTTCAGCATAGCTGACAGGTGCATGAGAAGGTGCAGAGGCTGGGATCTCAAGTTACACAAAAGTGAATACAATTTCTTAGTGGAAAAGGTAATTAAATGTGGGCACACTTTTATGGAGCAGTAATATGGACTAACCACTGCTCAAAGTATTAAAATTAAATTAGTCGCTTTTCTACAAGACATGTGTGATCTGGCCCCTGGCAGAATTCCCTGCCCTCTGCATCGAGGTGGGCAGACCAGCTGATTGTCACCCTCCTCCTTGGATGCCAAATGCATGAATCTTTGAGCCATCCCAGTTTTTTTGTCATTTCATAGGGATTTTTTGGGGGGGGGGGGGGGGCGGGCACCTT
>NW_010972436.1:30298024-30319763 GCF_000737465.1 Haliaeetus leucocephalus
TGGTTTTGGTGCTGCGGAGCCACTCACGGTGAGCACTAGACTGGAGTCACAGCCAGGTCACTGTCCTGCATGGCAGCCTGCATTAGAAGTGGAAACTGGCAGCAAGCAAATAAGAGATAATGAGCCTCTCTGTGAGGTCCCATCCTGATGTCTTAATGGTTGGTGATTGGTTCCAGCTGTGAAACTGGGGCCAAGCATTGCCCCACATCATGGGCATGACTGATGACTTATGTCATGGACTGCTGTCCATAAGTATGTCTGATTCTTCCTTGAATCTCTTTTAGCTGCTTTTGAACAGTTACAGCAGTTTTTTTCACAGCAGGATAATCTGAGCTTTTTGCTTTCGCATAGTCAATGTGGTGAAAGTGTAAAAATCGCTGTTCAGAGAGCAGGGCTGCCGTGCTGTGTGGTAGAGCTCCCATCCCTTGTGGTGCTCATCCCGCTGTGCAGGGTAGACTGTCTTGGGAGGAGCGTGGGGGACAGCCCAGCGACCGGCTGTGCTTTCCATGAGCTCACACCAGCGTGACCACGCCAGTGTGGGGAGCACCGCTGCTGGAACCCCCCAAAGCCGCCTGCCAGGAGACCTCAGCAGCTGCATCGGGCCAGGCATGGTGTCAGGCGCAGCCCTCCATCGCAGCGTCTCTCCCAGGCACTAGGAGCAGCAGCAGGGGAGAGTGGAGGAGCAGGCGGCTTGGGCTGTGGCCAGGCTGCCTTCGGATGCACCCAGCCCGACGCCTGCGTGTGCAGGGCACGAGCGTCTCAGGTTAGCATCCTGGGAAAGTTGGTGAGGTCTGGGGATAAATTGCCATCAGTTTATCTCATTTAGGAGGTAATCAGAGCCAGGGACGTGCGGAGCAATTGAATCTTAGTTGTTCTGAAGTATCATAAATCAAACGAGCTGTTGCTTTTTTACATGGTCGCATGTTAAAGAGAGCGCAGTGTCAGGTTGCTAGGGAGCATCAGCAAACTATGGCAAGCGTGGTATTGGGCTGCCGGGGATGTCACCAAACTGGAGAGTGCAGCTCAGGCTGTCAGGGAGCACCCACAGGCTGGCAAACGTGGTGTCAGGCTGTCAGGGGACGTCGTCGCAGCAGCCCCGGGAAGAGCTCATCACCATGGTGGGGTTGCAGCATCAGCCTGCAGGGACGATCAGGAAACTCTGCCCAGCAAAGCGCTGCGGCCAAGAGTGCCCCGTCCTGCCACAGACAAGCCCAGAGCCCCCGCTGCTGCCGCACCTCCTCTGTGCCAGGACCTCTGGCTCCTGGTTCGGGCAGCCGGGAGGGCCCCGGGGAGCCACCAGGCACATCTGATGGCAGCAGCACCTTTGCGACGCTCCCTACGCCAGCATCCCCATGGCTGCCAGAGCTCCGGGGATAATGAACTTCTCATGTGCTTAAAGAGTGATGCAGGGTGCATGGCGAGAAGCTGACAGCCCCTTAATGTGCTTCTCAGTGGCGGCCAAACGACGCGGTTTTGTCTTTGTTTTTTAGTTTTAAAACCCACGGGAAATTGATGGCCAGTAAAGAGTTGTGTTGGGGCGATGTGCGTGATTAATACCAACTGTCAGGGGCTGTCGGAGGCTGATCTCGGCGAGCTGGGAGTGCAGGGCTGAGCTGCGCTTACCAGATTGCTGGGGATTCCAGCTGCTATTGCTCAGCTCCTGCTGCCCCACGCAGCTTGTGTCACCCGTGCGCTCCCTTCCACCAAGGCTCTTAATTCAGTGCTAACAAGTCACTCCTGCTCATTACAGACCCCGCAAGCTCCCTGCTCCATCCTGGCAGGAGGAAAGCAGCCTGTGCCTGGGCATCGCCACGCCACAGCTGGTCCCCCATCTCCATCAGCTCCACACCCTCCTCGTTCTGTGGTTCCTTGGGGGACCTTGTACAGCTCCGTGTTGCCCCTCTTGTGCACACCCATAACCCCGCTGGTGCATCTTGCAGCAAGCCTCCACATGCACCATGAAGCCCACGCCGTCCATGCCGTCCCTCCTGCACCCACAGTGTGACCCCCTCCGCCCCCAGGGCATGCATGCACCCCGCATGGCCCTTCTGCTGCCTCCCAGCCCCACTGCGCTGTGTGCAGACGCTGCACCCCATATGGCATCCGCCCCCCCAATACATAGAAACAACACTACTGGTCCCTTGCGGTGACACCCTCTGCAAGTCACAGCGTGCCCTGCAGTGTCCCTCAGGAGCACCTTCTCTTCCTGACACGCAGACTCAACTGCCTTTGCTGTCCTTCCCCACACGTGCCCGCACGCACGCACATGTTTGGTACCCCACAGCGTGTCCTCTGTTGTACAGCTGAGTTTGCCCATCTCTGCCGGTGTCGCTGCTCAGAGCCCTCCCCAGCCCAGCATGCCCCCTGGGGACAGAGCAGGCAGTGGGGTGGTGGGAACGTGCCGGCTCAGCTTGGGGGTCTGGGGGCACTGGGACAGAAGGCGCTGTGGGGTCTCCATAGCAATGTTCTTGCTGCGGCTCTCCTGGCGGCTTGTTGCTGTGGAGGGGGCCTGTCCCCGTTGCACTAATACAGGTTAGGAATATTGGGTTTAATGATCTGCAAAATGAGGAGGCAGCGAGCTGACATTTACGAATGGTGCTGCATCCTTCTCTTCCCAGACGCCTGCTAATTTGTTGATATCCCAAACACCTCATAATGATGTGGTACAGTGGCAGCTTGCAAACAAGCATCCCGAGGCTGGGGGGCCTGCAGACTGCCCTGCTCCTGGACACTCTTCACAGACTTGGCAGCAAGAGAGCAGAGCTGTGGGCCAGGGACTCGCTGCACCAAAGGCAGGACCAGCCCTTGGTTCCCTGCCATGTGCCCCCACATGCTGGAATTATCCCCCCCGCCTCTTCCCTGTGTGACCACCCACTCGCGAGGGCATCCAGAGGTACCTCTGCTACACCAGCTCAAAGTGGGAGAATGGATGGGAGGAGAAGGGCAGTGCGAAGGGAGAGAATGGATGTGACTGGGAGCCGGGGGAGGGGGAAGCGGAGGTGAGAAAGGAGACTTCTGCTACAAGAGCGCGGCGTGGCTCAGTGTGAGCTCTGCTTCTTGTTTTGCTGATGTTGAGTGGGATCCCGCTCCTCCTTCCTGGACCTGCTGGGATGCAGGGGGAGGCACCCTACACCGTCCTCCATGCAGGGCAGGGGCTGCATCCCATCTGCTCAGGGAAGGAGCCAGCTGGGGAGCCGGCTGGCATGGAGGGCTCTCCCTGCCTGGTGTGCTGGTGTGGAAGTGCTCCTGCCCATCCCCTGTGTTGAGCTCCATCCTGTCCAGCCCACTGGGGTGGGAAGTTCTGCCCTGTGTCCTGTGGGCTGGCGTGGGAGAGCTCTGTCCGGTGCCCTGTGTGGGGAGGGAATTACAGCCCTGTGTCTTGAGTGCTGGGAGAAGCACAATCCTGCTGTGCTGGGTGAGGAGCATCACACCGCATGATGCAGAGCTGGTTTGTGTCCTGGTGCTTGAGGGATAGGGGACCATCCTGCCCCATATTGCTACTAGTGCTCTGAGGGTGCTGCCCCAGCCCTGTGTGGGGGGCACCTTGCGTACATGTGAGGGATGTGGCCAACCTGTCCCACTGCAGCTCCCCGGGGAGGCACACTGGCCTGGGGTTTCACGCCGCACCCCAGGGAGAAGCAGGGTGTCCATGGGAAGGAGGTGGGAAGTGCCATTCCCTTGACTCCACGTTGAGATCCTTGCAGTGGGGTCTCTGGGCTGGCCTCTTCTGCACTGATGCAGTGTGTAGTCTGAGCTCTTCATAGAGCAGGACGGATCCCTGCGCCCAGCCGTGTGCTGAAGCTATGGTGGTTTTAGCCGCCCTGATGTACCACTTCTGCTCAAAGCTGTGCTTCCTCCCACTGAGAGCAGAGAAGGGCCTTGGCACGAGCCGTAAGGCCAACACTCCCGGGATGCCACTGCTTCCCTTCCTCTCTGTGCTGCTTCTACTCTCCAACATCCCCTGCTGCTTCTGCAGGTGACAGTGACAGATTCACTGGTCTGCTGGGCATCTCAGCTCTTGGGCCCCTTTGGGCAGCAGAGCTCTGTCCCACCCTGGCGTCTTGGTGGGTCTCTTCCCTTTTAGCTTCTTCCTTTCACTTTGTGCTGGCTCCTGGCAGTGCATAGAGGATGTCTCCGTTCCCCCATTTCTTCCCAGTCCTGTGGTGCTCATCTGCTGGCCCTGAGGAGATGCTTCGTCTCAAGGCTGGCTTGCTGGCAGTGGGGGCTGCTGGCTTCCCCCCTCTCTAGCACAGCAGGCTGGTGAAGGGTAACACCACAAGGGCTGATCACCTCGCTGCGGTTGCTGCAGAAGTCTTCAAGCCCACTCAGCTTGGTGACTCAGTTGCTAGTCAGGTCTGAGTGCCACACAGCCCTGGCCCGTCCTGGCAGCTGTGCAGTGCCCTCGCTAATTTTGCTCTCATTTGGAGCACTCATTGCTGGGCGGCGTTGGAGCTGGGTCATGGGGTTAACGCCCATTAGCAGAGCCGGCTCGCACCGAACTCTGCTCAGCAACTCTTCACGGAGCTCAGTCTTTAAAACATCATCAAAAAATCATCAAGAGAGAGAGAGACAAGCGTGTTCATTTCCACTGCCCACTAATTCTAATGGAGCTGGCGTAATGGACTCCCACCAGCACGCCTGCAGGCAGCCGTAGGGCCAGGGAGATGAGCTCTGCCTTCTGGCCCTGGGATAGCCCCTCTACCCCAAGGCGGCTGGAAAGGGCTTCCCACTCCTGTAGGAGTGGCTTCCTCCAGGACCTTAGCCCTGCTAAGTCTGAGCTGGTGAGCTCTGGGGCTCTTCTGGCCACCCTGGCCACCAGAAAGGAGCCTGTCCCCTGCACATGGTGCAGGGAAGGGTGTTCTGCCAACTCTGCTTCAACAGAGGTAGTCCAAATCCTTCTGCCTGTGTCCTATACTTTGTGCTACTCTTTCATCTGGCCAGAAATGCCCCTGCCACATCAGAAACCTGTGCCTCTCCCCAGAAAAATCTGAGAAAGCCCCTTTCCCTGAAGCTATTGCTTAAGTCTGATTCAACTTGTACGGGCCCCCCCAGGAGCTCAAGAACTCATCCCAGACCGTCCAAGAAGCTGGGCCTGCACGCTGTTCAAAGCTGCTCTGAGTTCTCGATTCCCTTCCCAGCTCTGCCAAATCCTGCGTGCGAATCCAAGTGAGCAATCCCGCAGCTGCCTGCTTTCCTGCCATAGCCATGCCGTGCTGAAGCCTCCAAGGAGGTCTAACCCGGCAGTGCTGTCCTGTGTTGCTGCAGGGAGAGAGGTGGTGATTTTGCTTGCAAAAGAAGCCTTAGTGTGGAAGAAAAGCTGTCGTCCTTTGTTAGCTCTTCCCCGGCTCTGCTGAGAGCAACAGGCTCTTTGTTCAGAGTAAAGCTGGAATCCATGAGGCACAAAGGAGGAAGGGGAATGGAGGTCCTGTGGCTTGCAAAGCCGACGCTAGGGCTTTGGTCTGACTGGGACTGCTGCCAGGGCTGGGATCGGGCAGCCCCATGCTCCAGGATGCCCCTGAGCTGTGATGCTGGGAAAGTCCATGTGAGTGGGGTTGGAGCCCCAGAAACCTTGCTGTTTGCCGGTGTGGGCAGCCCAGCAGGGACCCCAGCAGGCAGAGCTGCCTGCACCTCCTCTGTGAGCATCCTGAGCAGAGGACTGGGAGATATACAGTACCCCCTGCCCCAGCACAGCACCTGAGGCAGAGACACCTCAGAGGAGAACCAGCGAGCCCTGCGTGGGAGCCTTGGGGCAGGCAGGCACTGCAGGGCTGGCGTTTGCTGCCTCGTCTCTGCTGGGAAGCACACTGGCTCAGGAACGCTTGGGCTGGGATTCCTGCCTGCGTGTTTGGTGGGGAGGTACTGAGCAAGCGAGAGAAAGGAACAAGGAGGATGGAGTCATGTGAGCCCATGGCAGAAATCCCGTGTCCCAGGGACTGTGCCGACCTGCTTGCTGCTGTTTCAGTGGCAGCAGAAGCGGCTCAGCAGCAGGGAGCACTTCAAGTGGATCCAGTACTTGCCAGGTCCAAGTGGGCTTTGCAACACACTGACAGCTGCCACAGGTGGCTCAGACCAAGGGTGGGAGAGATTTAAGGAGAATAGGGCCCATTCTGATACATTGGGGTGCCCCAGGAGTGGCTTTGTTGGTCGCTGCTCCAATGGTGTGGCCTGATCCGAGATCTGGGAACTGCAAATGCTCCCTCAAGCACCTGGGCAGTCACTGCCCCCCAGGAAAAAAAGCCACTCTTTCCTTCCTGTCTCTTAATGCTTTGCCTTGGGCAGCAATTGGTTCTGCAGCTCTTAGGGCCTGATCCCTGCTCTATTGCAGCCTCCTGCAGAGGGAGAAGGAACTGTCTCAGAACAGCTGGAGCACTCGAGTCCCTGGACTGCAGATCCCAGTCACAGGTTGGGATGGTGGAAGAGGTGGCAGCAGCTGCTTGCTCACGGGTGGGCTGGAGCTGAGCAGGGGCAGGGCAGGTCCAGCTGAGTGCTGTGGTCGTAGGTTCCTGCGTCGCCTGACTGCTGGCTGCCATCAGTGGTTGGGTGCTCCCTGCCCATGTCCAGGGTCTGGCAGTGCTCACAAAGCGAATGGTGCTAGCTAGCCGAGGGGACAGTGGCTATTAGCCTGGCTGTTGTCTGGTTATTTCTTCTCCCAGTATTCAGAAGCTACCAGCTGTATATTTTCCAAGAATCTTGTTTCTGAGCTGGGATTTGGTGTCCTTGGAGCCTCCACAGCAAATATCCTTAGGGTAGGAGGCATGTTGCCTGCAGGGAGCTCCCCAGAGCAGGGACTGTGGGGTCTCTGCTGTGGCTGAGAGCTGGAGGAAAGGGCGAAGTGCTGGGCAGCCTTGATGTCCTGCTTAGGCAAGTGCATCGCAAAAAGGAGGAGAGTCCAGCAGCGTGACTGGCTGCCAGCACCTTGCAGTCTTGTCCTCCTCCTGATGCCCCAGAGTTTCTCCTTCCCAGCAGGAGAAAGGCAGTTGCAGACATCTTTCCTCAGAGGAAGAGTCCCCAGCTGATTCTATGGTGAAAGGAGTGAAACAGCCTCCCCTTCCCATCCGGGAAAGGCAAGCCAGTTGGCACTTCACCTGGAGAGCCTTTCTCCCCGGAGTTATTTGATCCTCCCAAGGGTCTGCTGGTGTGGAGACCAAGCCTTGCATTCCTGCACCAGTCCATTTCATCAGCGCTAATTATCTCCAAGCCCCCATGGCTGCTGCTGGGATCTGTGCAGGACACACCATGGAGTGGTCTCAGCCATGGCAAAGGGCAGGCTTCTTTCCAACTAGATGTCACTCATGCTTTTAGCCCCCATGAAATACAAGATCCTGAGCCCGCTGCATGAGTAGCATGACACTCTCCACCGTGGCACAGTAGCAGAAGCAGCATTTTACCCTCAGGTTGTTCTGGGGTAAGCAGCTGTGCATGATGGAAAGAGATAAGAGTTGGGTGCTGTGCCCGGTACTTGTTAATGCAGGTGGTGGTGCCTGCGAAGGAAACGAGAGCCTGGAGAGAGCACTTACAAGAGAGGAAGGGCTGCGCTCTCCCGCCAGCCCCATCGAAGCTGTCTTTCCTCAAGGAGACTTCCCATGGCTGCACCCATTTTCTGAGAGTGTTCGTTGACACGGTCTTGCTCAGCCAGTGCCAGGCAGCCCAGCAGCAGCTGAGGTTGACCATGCCCTTGGTGGGACCCGGCTGGTGGTCTCTGCGCCCATTCATTAGCTCTGCTGGGGTGCTGCAGGCTGCAGCAAGTTCCTCAGTCATTGCCCTCTTGCTGCTTCCTTCTACAGTAAGAGACTCTTCTGGCCGCAGCTTGCAGGGGAAGTTGGGCAGAAGAGAGGACCCCCTCCACTTGCCTCCCCGTGTCTGCCCCAGCGGGCACAGACCCTGCCAGGCTGGAGGCCAGCACAGCTCTGCCTTGCTGTGGACCAGGCTGGTCCCCTTGGCCTCCTTGCTGTCTCTGGAGCTGTGCAGTTGACTCCCTGCTTTTAATAGAGAGCTGGGAAGGCACATTATGGAGATGAGGGTGTTATTTGCATAACGCTAATTAGGTAATTACAAATCATTTTGCTATGAGCTGAAGCGTGTGCTGTGACATAACGTTTATTAGTCATTCCATTCAGGCCCCGCTTAGTTAAGTCATTTACTGCACTAACTACTGAAGTTGGCAATAAAAGGTAAATGCTGGTGGTGCTCGGGTGCAAAGATGAGACATGTAGGGCACCCCATGTAAAGCTGAGGTCCATGCGCCCACTCGGTGCAGCCCATGGCAAGGGCTGGCAGGGCAGAGCCCAGCACTGGCAGCCCAGACTGGGGGGGCGTTACAGCAATCAGAGCAGTAGCCAGCAGGGGAGACCACATTTTAAGCCTTGGTTTTCAGCAGGCTCTTGGTTGTTTTGGGGCTGTTTCCTTAGGCCCAGGGGGCCTGAGGTGCTTTCACACATTTTCACTGACCCCCATCTCTCTGCTCCTGGCTCTGCCACCCAGCGCAGAGGTGCCCGTGCTTTGACACCCTCCCTGGAAACGCACCAGGCAGCCTGCATTTGTAGGGATGCTAACACTTCCGTTTGTACCCAGCCTGTAAGTGCCTGGTGGTCTGAGCAACCCTTGGGGCTCACAAAAATTATCTTCCCTGAAGATGGAAAGTCAGGAATTTGTCCCCACGTGTTTCACGGCCAGGGAAGTGCTTTAATACTGAGGCTGTATCTTCTGGAGTTGCTTGCAGGGCGCAGATGCCGGTGCTGCACAGAGGAGAGGCTGAGGAGCAGGTTGCCTGGCCGTGCCCTCCCGGGCACTTTGCCCTGCATGTGTCCCCGCTGCCCACTGCCGTCCACACGCCTCATGGAAGCAGCTCTGCTCGGCCGACTTCCAGGGACCCCTGTGGCCACCAGCTTCCCCAGTTTGGGAGCCAGAGGCCATCTGCCCAGCAGGGCACTGAGAGGTGCCAGAGCTGAGAATGGCATCGCTCTTGCCTCTCCATGGCTCCTGCCTGGGTCTCTCTGACTTAATGCCTCTTTATGGGAAAACAGCAGCTGTGCCCTGTTGTGTGGGTCCGTGGAGCACCCAGGCACCGAGGGCTTCCCAAGCGGGATCCCTGCCCTGCTGCGCTCCTCAGCTGGCGATGATGCCCCTTCTCAATGCACAGGTCTGTGAAGAGCTGCCTTTGAGCCCACTGCATGGACCCTCTTTGCATCTCCTGATTCAGTATGCAGGGCCCTGTCCCACTAAAGCCACTCATCAGCAGGCACCAAGCACTCCATGGGCTCTTGAGGGTGATGGGGCTGTTTGGGGGGGGGCAGCAGCTCTGCGGAGGAGCTGATTTCACTGCTCAAGAGGTCAGCAGCTTTTTCCAAGGGTGGGACATCGAGGGCGTGGAGAGCAGGGCACAGACAGCTTCCAGGAGTCCAATGCTACACCCTCCTGGGTCTCCTGGCCCGGGATGATGGGGGAACAAGGCTGCGGGTGTTCGCGTGCGGCAGGAAAAGCAAGCCCACGCTACTAGAGCTGGCACGCAGGGAGCTGTGCAAGCAGCAGGAGTGATGGCCTGGCGCAGAGCTCTGGTTCCTCCCTGCAGGCACTCTCCGCCTTCACTTCCCGGTCCCAGTCTCCCAGGGGCCGCTGCTGCCGGCGATCCTGCCCGTGCACGGGCACAGCGGTGGCCCAGAGGGATCTGTCTGTCTGCTCACGCCCTGCGAGGCTGGCAGACCCCCTCCTTCCCTGACCCATGTCATGGCACACCTTTCTTTTCCAGAACCAGATGAGCCATTTGAGTTCATTATCGTGTCCCTGACGGGCCAGACGTGGCTCTTTGAGGCCTCAACGTCAGAGGAGCGAGAGCTTTGGGTCCAGGCCATTGAAAGCCAGATCCTGGCCAGCCTGCAGGGCTGTGAGAGCAGCAAAAATAAGGTAAGAGGCCTTGGCCGAGTTCTGCTTCGTTCCCTCCTCTCTGCCACCTGCTTTGCTGCGTCCATCCCTGTCCAGGCTTCCCTGTCTGTCCAGACTGGATCCCGACCTGATCTCTCTGCTCCCAGTCAGGTTTGAATCCCATCTCTGGGACTGTGCTCCACCTCAGGTGTCCTGTCACCTCTCTGAGCTCCCTGTCGTCTCCCCAGCCTGGCTCTGGCCCCACGGAGCTCTCTGCATCCCGCCAGGGCTGGATCCTGCGCTGTCCGCTCCCTCCTTGGACAGCTCTGCCTTTTCGTTCCCCCTTCCAGCCCACCATCCCCTGCTCCTCCGACACACAGTGGGCTAGGAATCGATGTTCCCTCCAGACCCCGTCCTCTGAGCCCCCGTGCTGGACACCACTCCTGCAGCAGAGCCTGCGGGGTGCCTGCTGGAGCAAGGTGCTGGCAGCTCCCCGACGGGCTCTTGGGCTGGTGATGAGAGGACACATGGCAGGGCAGTTGGCCTTGAGTAAATGGGGTTCCCGTGCATTTTGTTTCAGGCTCGGCTGGGCAGCCAGAGCGATGCGCAGGCCATGCAGGCCGTCCGCACCGCACGTGGGAACAGCTTCTGTGTGGACTGCGACGCACCAAGTAAGAAACAGTGGGGAGAAACTGGGAGGTGGGGCTGCTCACCCAGGGAGGGGAGAGGGACTCCATCCCAGCCACCTCCTCTCTTACCCCAAAGAGACATACACCGTGGGGCTGTCTTGTCCTCTCCTGCAGTGGGCCCATTCTTCAGGCATGGGCTACTGAGCCACCTGCCACGCTGGTCTGTGACCCCTTACTCACCAGCCTGGGGGCCTTGCCTCTCTGTGCTGCTGGGGCACTGGGCTCGGAAGGGATCCGCTGGGCAGGTGGCTGCAAATATGTGTCTCCTGGATCATAGGAGACAGGCTGGTGAGTGCATGCTGCTATTTAACTCTTCCCCCACTGATGTTGCTGCCCTCAGATCCGGACTGGGCAAGTCTGAACCTGGGCTCCCTCATGTGCATTGAGTGCTCTGGGATCCATCGCAACCTGGGCACCCACCTGTCCCGCGTGCGCTCCTTGGACCTGGACGACTGGCCTAGTGAGCTTCTCATGGTCATGACAGCCATCGGCAATGCCCTGGCCAACGCTGTCTGGGAAGGAGCGGTGGAAGGCTACCCCAAGCCCACCCCTGACAGCAGCCGGTAAGGGAGATTGGGAACTGCAGAGATGCTGCTCAGACAACCACACTGGGAGGCTTGAGGGCACCACAAGAGGTTGGGCGCAGCCATCCAGTCAAACAGAGAGGTGGGCAGGAATCCTCGAGGTACTCCAGTGTTCGGGGTCCTGCCTGCTCTCTGGGCCGTGGAGGCCCTCTCCCACTGTCCTGGTGGGCTAGCAGGGCTTCATGGCCAGCCATGGCCATGCGGTGACTGCCGGAGCTGTGGCTGGCTGCAAAGCGGAAGGGGTTAACAGAGATGGCTTGGCAGCGTTGTGCTGGTCTCAAGGGTGCGTCCCTTTCAGGCCCTTGTCTGTCCCTATCGGAGCGACTCTCCTGTCACTCATCCCAACAAGAGCCCATTCTGCAGCTTATCAACGGATAAGAGCGGGTCAGGGGGCGGCAGGAGTGAGCATGCTCCGCGCAGGGCATTGATGGCCGCCCGCCAGATGCAGATGGATAGAATGGCAGCAGATAGCAGCGGCACGGCACACATCGATCTGCCCGGCCCCGCAGCCCCAGGCGGGACGGACGCTGCCGCAGCCTTTGTTTGCACCAGGCGAGACGGCAGCAGTGATAACGTGCCTCCCGTGGCACTGGGCTGTCATGTGCAGCAGCTAACCTTTTCTTGCCGCTGGCCATGGCCCACACACAAGCGCGGGACAGAGTCGGTCCCCACGCAGTGGGCACACAGGAGAGTATGTAGGGGCACTAGCATAGAGGTGTGGGTGTTCCTTTGCACAGTGACAGGTGTGGGGTCTGGGTGTGGGATGCTGCTGCTGTACATGCATGGACATAAGTGCACAGTGTACGTAGGGAGCTATAAGGAGGTGCAGTGGGACAAGTGTGTCTCAGGCATCTGTCCGGAGCAGTGTGACAGAGCCCCAGTGACAGCCATGCGCGGGGGCGTGCACAGCAGGGGAGGTGCCTGCAGCGGGGCTATGCGAGGCATGCCTGTGTGTGACAAATGCTCACTGCTAACACGGGGTGCACTCGGGGTGACAGTGCTGGTATGCATGCCCCTTTGCACATGGAGCCCAGGCAGGTTGACCCACCTGTGACAGTGTCCCATCTGGCAGGGAGGAGAAGGAGCGCTGGATCCGGGCCAAGTATGAGCAGAAGCTCTTCCTGGCTCCGCTGCCCCAGTCGGACATCCCGCTGGGCCAGCAGCTGCTGCGGGCTGTGGTAGAGGATGACCTGCGCCTTGTGGTGACGCTCCTGGCCCATGGCACCAAGGAAGAAGTGAATGAGACCTATGGTGATGGAGATGGGCGCACGGCACTGCATCTCTCCTGCGCCATGGCCAACGTAGTCTTCACACAGCTGCTCATCTGGGTAAGACAGGACCTCGCAGCCTCCACCACAGCGTTTCTGGCCCTATCCCGGTGCTTCCCCACTGCAGCACCTCTCGGGACACCCCTCGTCCATCCTCCTCCCATGGGTTCCCCCACATGCCCACTGGCACTGCCCTGCCCACCCTGCCATCTCCCTCTCCCTGCCCACCCCAGTGCCATAGAGCCCCTCTGCCTCTGCCGGTGCTCTTGCTGTGCCGCCACGCCCATGCCCATGGGTTATGTGGCATCTGGGTGCCGCTGACTGGCTGCTTTCTCTCCTGCACAGTACGGGGTGGATGTGAAGAGCCGGGACGCTCGGGGCCTGACCCCGCTGGCCTACGCCCGGCGAGCCGGCAGCCAGGAGTGCATCGACATCCTGCTGCAGCACGGATGCCCCAGTGACAGTGCCGTCACCACGCTGACCCCCAGCCTGTCCCGCCGCAACACCAACGCCAACAACAATGCCTGCACCGTGGTGCCAGCTGAGCTCGGCTCCAGCCCCAGTGCTGTCTAGCTCCTCATGGGCCCTCCGCTCACCCCACGGCCGCCTTCCAGCTCTGCCAGGGGACCAGGGCCACAGGAGCGGGTCCGAGACCAGCGCAGCCGGGCTGCCCGCCGCGATCGCTCCCCCATCGGGACCCCCGTTGCGGCCAGGAGGAGGCTGGGGAGCCAGCAGCCTGCTCCTCTGCACCAGTTCCTGTGGACTCTGCCCATGCCGCTGGGGCGGGGGGCTGTGCAGACCCGGCACTGTCAGCTTGCAGAGGGGCTCCAGCACACCCCGTTCTCATGACCGGTACAGGGGGAGGAGAGGCAGTTTCTCTGTGCCCCCCATCACACACACATGTAGATAATACAGGGGCTGGAGGCAGTTCAGGTGTGTGGCCCTCCCCTGCACAGCTGGTACTGGGGAAGGTGATTGCTGCACCCGCTCTCCCAAAGAGTAGGACAGTTTGGGCACCTCCCTCCTGCCTTCCCTCCCGTGTCAGCCTTGCTGTGCACCCCTGGTGCAGTGGGGAGGTGGGGGGCAGCAGGAGGTGCATGTTTCTCCACTGCACCCCTGTGCTCCTCTCTGCTTCTCGCTGGTGCAGGAAGGGATGCGCTCACTGGTACCACTCCCCACGTGCTGAAGCAAAGGGAGCATCTCTCCCACGCAGCCCCTTGATGAAGGCCTCTCCAGCCTCCCTGGTGACCTAGAGGGGGAAGAGGATGGTCACCCTGGGATCCCCAGCTGTGTCTGTCTGTCTGTAGAGTCACTGTCCTTCCAGGTTCAAGCCCCAAAGCCATACACAGTGTCTCCATCAGAGCATCCCCGTTGGCTCCCGCTGATGCCCAGGCGGGGCTGGTCTCTGGCTGAGCAAGAGGAGAGAGGAGATGAGCATCTCCCATTGGTTTTGGGCCAAGCCTGCAGCTGAGCGCTGGCACCCCAAGGCTTTGGACGCTGCTGTGGAATGTCTCTGTCACTTGTGTATAAAATGTACATTGGAAATATTTATATGGACACTCTGTATATACTGTTTCTTTGCCATGAGTTGCCCTGTGTGTGTTATCTGCAGCCAAGGAGATAAAGGCCAATAAAGCAACCCACCTCCTGCCAGGCTGTTTTCTGTCTGCTGCCTTTTGGGCCTCCAGTGCAGCCTCCGGTCTGCTGCTTGCCTGCTCCGTGAGGTCTGGTGCATTTCCATCCCAGACTGACAAATGTTCAGCTTGTTCTCCTCCAGCTCGGGAGTTGGTAACAGCAGTCCTGTGCTGAACTGGGCCCCTTGGTGGACATGGCAGAGTGCTGGGATGGGAAGGGGAGATGTGTCAACCCCAGGCTCTGTGGGACAATGCAGGGACATGGCCCCGGAGGGTTGCATGGCTCTGGCAAGATCAGCAATGGGCACAGCAGAGGTGTGTGCTGGGCAGGGGACATGCCAGGTCAGAAGTGCTGGGGGAGATACACAGCTGGTGCCTGTGCACAATACAGTGACTTTGAAGCTGTGGGGGGAGGCAGAGATGGGCAGGGAATGGTGGGGCTGTCTCGGCAAGCAAGGAGCCTGGGTGGTTTGCTATGGCAAGAAGATGACTGCAGAAGCCTGGAGGTCATCTAGTCCCAAAGCGCAGACAGCCCCCCAAGCAGTGAAGGAAGCCGTGGGTCTCAGGCTTATCATCCCTGACCCCACATGCTTCTCCCAGCTTTTGGCAGAGCAAGGCCCCAGCGCTGCCGCTTCTCCTCTGGCTGCACCCAAAGCCATACCACAAGCGACAGTTCGGGGCTCCAGTGCCTGGGACTGGGCACAGGTCTGGTTCCCCAAGCCTGCATGGCAGTGCTGTAAGGAAAGGCGGCATTAAAACACCCCGGGCACCCCACCTGCCACAGGTCACCCTCAGCAGTCCCCTCCAGACCCCTGTTGCCTCCTCCCTGTGCCCTTCCCATGGCAGAGGGCTGCCTCACTGGTGGTGGCCCCTCCACCAGCCCCTTAACTATCTGTGTGTGCCGGCTGCGTGTGGCAGTGCCGTGGTCCCCATCCCGGTCCCGGTCCCAGCCGTCCCCGCCTGTGCCTGCCCCTCGTTCCCAGTGCCTGCTCTCCCTCGCAGCGCACATCGGTGCCCCTGCACTGGCCCCGGCCCCAGCCCCAGCCCGGTGCTGGGTTTGGTTAATTTCCTGGCGACTGCATTAGTGGGAATGGAAGCCGAGGGACGGCAGCTCCTCTGGGGCCCATTAATCATCCCCCTCAGACAAGCTGCCTTGATTACAAGTGGCAAGAAATTCATTAGGGCTGCGGCTCTGACAACTTTTATCTGCGCGGCTGGATCTGACTCATTAGGCAGCCAAATTAAAGCCATGATGGGCCCTGATGAAATTCACTGCTTGTTTATCTTGTGCGATCTGATACATCTGCCCATACATCATCTCCCGCACGGGATCCCGCCCGGCCCAGCCCCGGCGCCTCCCTCCCCATCCCAGCCCTGCCCTGACCCGCCGGGGTGCCCCTGGCCAGCGGCACAGCCTGCACCCCGCGCCAGAGCCAGCCCCGGGCCGGGGGCTCCAGGCAAACCCCTCGCCCACCCTGCACTCTGCCTTCGGGGTCGGGGCTGGGAGCTGTGGCCGTGCCAATAGGAGCCGCGGGAGGACAGCCCTGGGGCCACACGGCCCTGGGCAGCCCCTCCTGGGCCACTTGGTGCCCGTGGGGGTCTGCAGCCCCCCTCGGGGCACCCACAGCCCTGGCCAGGTCCTGCCGGTGGTGGCACCACTGCCAGTGCACAGCCCTTTGGAGACAGACCCGGTGCCCGGCTGTGCCCGCATCTTGCAAATGGGTGCTGAGGGGGGCTGCTGCCCCTCTGCTTGCACCCAGGGGAAGAGAGTGCCAGCAGCTTCCCCGCGGGCTCTGACATGGTCCCAAAGAGCCAAGACAAAAGCCCTTTTCTCCAGCTCATGAGCGGGCAGGCAAGGCCATCGTGGGCTGCTGGCACAACAACAGTGGCCCTGGTTTCCTTAAGGGAGGATGCACTGCCAGCCACCCCATACCAGTGTGCTGCCCCAGTGCAAGGGCCTGTGCTGGGCACGGGCAGCCTCTGGGCTGTGGAACACCATTCCCATCCCCAGCAGGAAGGGGTCTGCGCTGAACAGCAGTGTCCCTGTCAAGAAAAATAGCATGTCCTCATCTGGCAGTGGGGCCAGGCCTCAGCAGCAGCACTCCAGCCCTGCCCTGCCTTGCCCCAGCCCAGCATTATCCCACTGTTGGAGCACAGCTCAGCACCAAGGTGGCCCGCATGGCTTCACACGGTCCTGGACCAGGACAGGCTGAGGCAGAAGCTGCTGTGTCCATGTTTAGGGGCAGGAGTTGCTGTGTCCATGTTCAGGCTGCTGTCAGGGAGGGCACAGGCGGACCTTCCACTCTGCTCTGCACGCCACAAGAATGTGCCAAGGCAGCAGCACGGGGGGGGGGGCTGTCCCTGCATGATGCAGCCCCTAGCAGCAGCGGTGACCACACCAGCTCCTTGGCAGCACCATAAGGACCCTGCCACAGCCAGCCAGCACCACTCAGCTGAAGCAGTGGCTGCAGCAGGGTGTGGGTGCTGCAGGGCAGGAGTAAGGGATGCAGACTCATGCCATAAGCACATCCAGGGTGTGCAACCCCCAGGCTGGAAACTGGCCATGCCACAGGTCTACAACACTTCCCAGAGAGCCTGGGCACAGCAGACCAGGCCAGGACAAGCCCCACAGGGCACAACTTGCAAAGCCCCAAGGGCCCTCTCGCAGCCCTAGCTGAGCTGGCACAGCCTCCTGGCAGGGGGGGACATAGGTGGGCAGCAGCCATGGCATGGGGCAGTACTACCCAGCACTGAGGCAGCTGGGACCACACACTGGGTCCATGCAGAGGTGCTTTTAAAAGAGATGGCCAGAGCAGAGATCATGCCATCAGTCTGCACTTTTCCATTCCCAATCAGCCCTGCCTCTTTGAAAGAGTGGGCAGAGGTGTGACACAATGTCCCAGCTCCCTTGGCCTGTGCTTACCAAGATACAGCACCAATATGCTCCCACTACAGCACCTGCACCCTATGCCCATTCATGTCTCGGTATCATCTGGCCTGCCTGTAGCTGCAGAAGTCCACAGCACAGGTCCTCACAAAGCCCTCTGCAGGAGACGTCAGCCTGGCACCTGAGGACACTGGCACAAGCTGGTAGGCTGTGAAAGGGCCAGCATAGGCAGGTGAGTGGGAGCCCCTGTTTGGGAAAGGTTTCAGCAGTCCTGGCTAGCAAGGGATCATCAAGGACTGCAGTCTTGTGAAGTGCTTCATAGCTTGCCCAGCACCTGAGTGAGCAGCAGCACAGCAGAGTGTGGGTACAGTCTCTCTCTCCTCCTAAACCCCAATTCCAGCATGCCCTTGATAACTTCTTTCAGGTCTTGGCTCATTTTCCTTTGACACTGAAGATAAATACACCCACCGGGAGTTTGCATGCCACTGTTGAGGTCATCATGACCAGGCTAGCTGCTGAATCCCCTCTGCAGCTGCACCCTAAACTCTGTGTGCTGCTGTGGAGCTGGCTGTAAAGGAATTGGAGGTGGTTGGGGGGTCCTCATGACCCTTCCCAGGTGCCAGGCCAGTGGGAAGGGATATTATTTGTCTCCTGCCCATGTGCAGTTAGAAACAATTTATCCCCACCAGGATATAGGTTCATTGCATTGCAGGATTCCTGCAGTGATGACTTCTGGTCATCACGTGGTACTTCTGACCAAGGCCAGGAGTACAGTGAGCTGCTCCCTAAAGGCAACCCCCAGCAGCACAGATTCCCCCACAGCACAGCATTCCTCTGCCCTGCCTCAAGTCTGCTTGTACTGGAACCAGAGGGCCCATCGCAGCCACTGCTGCACACTAGCTTTGGGAAAAAAAGCCCGGCATGACCTCCTGGGGAACTCCTCTGTGAGCCCCTAGTATCCATGTGAGCAGCTAAGCATCCGAGCAAGTCCTGGAGAGGTTGAATAAACAACAGTGGCACCAGCACCATGTTGCGCCCATCAAATCTTCATACAAGCCCATTGTTAGAGAATGCTATGAACTAGCTTTGTTGCACTGAAAACCTTTTCCTGAGAGGGGACCACTGAGTGAATAAACACCCCATGGGATGCAATCACTACTCCTTTCCTAGTTCTTTAAGAACCATTGTCCAGGTAAATGCGTGGGTCTGGGTAGAGAGAATTCCCTTGTAAATGATGAAACTGTCTTCAAGAGGGCAAAATAAGTTTTGTTTGTACATATGTGTGTATATATATGTATAAACATATGTATAAATAAATGCATGTCCATGTATATACATATGTCTGTATCTACCTTTTACTCTGTGTATGCATGTGCAAGCATACACATGCACATACCCCATACAGATTTGGATATCCACGAAAGAGTTCCTCCCCCCGCCAGTTCCTACTCCAGGACACAAGACAACAGGCAGAAGGTGGTACATGGGAAATTCCATATAGCTGTAAGGAAAAAAAAAATACTAGGAAGGTGGTCAGACACTGGAACAGGGGCCTGAAGACATGGGATCGCCATCCTTGGAGATTCGTGAAGTCGGCTGGACAAGTTCCTCAGCATCTTGAGCTAACGGGACCAGATTTGAGCAGGTGTTGGACCAGAGACCTCTCAAGGTCCTTTCCCTGCATGGCTCTGTCATGCCAGGGTCTCTTTACTGCCCAGTTTTTTATTGTTGCTCTCCTCCCACCCACCCCAGTCTAAATGATGCAGCACCTATAGCCCAGCTTGTGGGGCATGCTGCACCCTCTGCCCCAGCAGCTCTTCTATTTGGGGAGGTGCTGCAGCCACTTTGTGCAGTGTGGGCAGTGTCATTCCGCACATTCACTGGTGTGTTGCAGTGCTTTGCTCTGTGCTGTGCAGGAGGCATCAGGCTCATTGCAATGCATGAGGTTCACAGGGGAGCTCTGTTCTGCACAGCGCAAGGAGCACTGTGCTATTCTGCAGCTCTCTCCAACACCCCCGGTGACAGCAGTGAGTCAGTCTCTCACCTCCATCAGCACCAGACTGAGCTGCACCTCTCTGCAGCACTTGCAGGTACATTAATGCGACAGTTTGCAGGCTGCGTTGTGTACTGGCTCTGGGACTGATCTAACTCAACAACAAAAAAAAGCCAAAACCCAAATAACTTCTAAGAAGCTGAAAGCTCCAGTTCTCCAATACAGTCTACAGGCAGTAGATGAACAAGTGTGCAGAGTGGGGGTTGCTTTGCACACAGAGGTCAGGTTGGCAATGGTGTGCATAGCAGGGGGGGGTAGAGTGGTGGGGGGGGGAGATGGGTTAAGAGCACAATAAACAGATGCTGTCACTGGCGCAGGACATACCAGACCACAGCGTCAGCTAGAAATGCCAAGTGAGAATAAGGGGGTTCTGGGACCCTAAAATAAAATTTAACTCCTTTCAGTGTCACAGCCCCAAGCCTGGATCTGTGGACATTTTTCCGAGTGCTGTGCTTAATCTTGGACTGCTGTGCCGTGCTAGGTAGCAGTGGCACAGACCCCTCATGTGGACACATTTATAGTGACAGAGCACTGCTTATAGGTGCACAATTGCTTTATCCCGCCTCCCTCAGCCCTCCCCGTCCCCCCCCAGCTGGCCTAGATGTACGTGCATCAGTTCATGTGCAGGAGCTATTGCAATTCCTGCAAATGGCATCTTATCCCCTTCTGCAGCCAAGTAGCATAGATAAGTTAACAGTTTCTGCCTCAGACCAGCCCAGACCCAAGGAGGGAGAAGCAGGGACTACCTGAGCTGTGGCTCTCAGGTGCAGGCAGCTCTACCACTGCATGAAGGGAACTGCCAGCTCCCCTGAGGACAAGGCAGCTGGGGTCAGCTGCCAGAGGACATTTACCTCCCCTGATCCAGAGTGAATGCCAGCAGATGTTGCTACCTGAGCAGGCCAAGCCCACACTGTGGATGCTGTGAGCAACGCCAGGCCAGGCAGTTCCTGAGGACAATTTCTCCTTTCCAGGTTGGTGGTGCAGGGGACAGAGGCAGAAGCCATCCTGCTGTGGCTGCAGGAAGCCAGCTGTGCTCTGCTGCCCCAGCAAGGTGCTCAGAAATCCAGGTCATGAAAGGATCCTGCAGAACTGTCTCAGGACCTGCAACAAACATCGCCATGCAAAGAAGCACCCACCTAAAACAACCAGGAGCACAGCTTTGTCCTAATGTTGCTGTTCTCCAAGCTGTGGCTGTCCCCACACAGGCCAGCCAGAGCCAGCAGCCGATGGGCAGGGAGAGCCACCCGCCACTGCTCTGAGTCTACAGGGCTCTGCAGGAGGACTCAGCTGTGCAGGCTGAGCATGGGGTCCACACTCCAGACTATCAGAACGCACCTGGCAAAGAGGGAAGGGCCATGGGGAGGGAGCACTCCCTGCTGGGCAGCATGGAGATGGGCCAGCCCTTGCTGTGGCATCAGGGAGGGCACCCCAGAAGCCAAAGTCAGCTCTGGCTGTCAGGGATGTTGCCCACTCTTACAAGCTGTCTCCCAGGGAAGGGTGCCAGCGACTAACTGGACTCTGTGTGACCCAAACTCCATATCAAACCTCGGAGCAATTGGCATCCCAGCAGCACCATGTCCCACACCCTTGGAGAGAGCCTTCTCCCTGTTGAGGAACCTCTGGTGGGATTGCAGTGAATGTTGCTACTACAGCACAGAGCTCCCTTGCCCCATGGGCTGGCTGATGGTCATCAAACCAGCGACAGAGGCTTTCATGGCTGGACACCCAGTTAGTAGTGGAATCACACAGTCCTCTGCACTGTTGACTCAGGATTGTGCGTGCAGCTGCACCCATGTGCAAAACTGGATTTTCATGAGGTTCTGGGTTTGGGCTCAGTCATTTGCGATACCCCCTGACTTCAGAAGCAGCTTCTCCTGCAATAGCGCTCAAGAGCAGACTATTCCACGCTGGCTGGCCTAGATGTGAAAGCCCCTTCTCAGGAAGTCTGAAATCCCCCTCCTGCACCAGTGCAGTGAGACCCAGCAGCTGCTCCAGGCTGGGGCAAGGAGACACAGTGTCAGTGCCAGCAGTGCCTGGTTGGCCCTGGCCCTGCTCACTGCTGCGGAGCCTTAGCAGTGTGGTAAGAGAAGCAGCAGCTGGTACTGGTGAGAGAGGCTGAGATTTCCAAGGAAGGTCAAGACCCTTAGCTTCCCCTCAGCCCAGCCATGGGGGCAGGCAGCCCTGGCAGCCAGCACTGCCCCAGGATTCAGCGGCAATTAGGCGCCTGAGCTGCCAGAGGATTTCTCCGTTCATTCCCCATGGGCTGGGGTGTGCTCCTCGAGGCTGAGGGAGGAGGAAAGGCTTCAAGGCAGGACTCTTCTAGCAGCCGGTGCAGCCCTGAAGAGCTGGAGGGCATTGCATCCCTGGGCCTCAGAGGTGTTGCTGGCATGTGGGGCTGAGCACGTGTAGAGCTGGCACAGGGTGCTGGGGCAGCCCTGGGGACAGCAGGCAGGCATCCTGCCCGCACCAGGCAGGGGCCAAGGGGGCTGCAGGCACGGACCTCTCCTCAGCCCACAGCCAGCAAAGGCCAGGTCCTGGCAGAAGGCCCACGGGACGAGCAGGGCTTTGCCTTCAGGGAGGGTGGCAATTTGCCACCGTGGGGAGCGGCTCCTGCCCCAGGGCCTGAGGCACCAGGGATGCCGGCTGTCCCGGGGCAGGCGGCCGTGCCGGGAGCCCGAGGGGCAGCGCACACGTTCCTCCCAGCCGGGGGTGGGCTGCTGGCCTCGGCTGCCGCAGGCTGTGGCGGCAGGGGCTGCGGGAGGCGGC
>NW_010972436.1:30319773-30320102 GCF_000737465.1 Haliaeetus leucocephalus
CTGGCTGCGCACGGCGAAGCGGTTGACGTGCACCGGGATGGGCACCACGATCTTGGGGTTGCGGACGGGCTCACCCGAGCGGTTGCTCACGTTGCCCGCCTTGATGCGTTTCCACTTGGCGCGGCGGTTCTGGAACCAGATCTTCACCTGCACCTCGCTCAGCTTCAGGGCGTGCGCGATCTGCGAGCGCTCCGTCAGGCTCAGGTACTTCTTGCAGTGGAACTCCTTCTCCAGCTCCAGCAGCTGCTCGCTGGTGAAGGCCGTGCGCCGCCGGCGGCTCTTGCCGGCCCCGGAGCCCGGCGGGGCCTGCTCGGCCGTGGGGCCGCCCT
>NW_010972436.1:30320112-30324712 GCF_000737465.1 Haliaeetus leucocephalus
GCCGCCGCCGCCATCCCCGTCCCAGAACCCGGCCGCAGCGGCCTCACTGCCCCCCTCCCGCAGAGCACACCGCAACCCTTCCAGCGGACCTCCGCGGCTGGAGGGAAGGTCTGTACCTCGCCCCTCTGCCCTGTCCCGCTGCTGTTCGCCCAGAAAGAAGCCAGCCCAGAGGAGCTGAAGGACCATCCTGCAAACAGCAGCCAGAGCCGGTGCCAGCCCTGCAAACCTCTCTGCAGGGCACTACAGGACGTGGGGTGTCCTGCTGCCAGCTCTCCCTCCCTAACCCCAGGATGCACTACAGCAGAGTGGTGCAGCCGGGGAACAAGATGCTCAGGCAGGTGATGCTCAGGGCTTAGCTCCCCCCACCAGTCCCTGCGGAGGGGCACGCTGGAGCCTGCCAACATCACTGAACAGACAGGACCTCATCCCAGGCCACCTAGCCTGGAGGCAGCACTTGGACCGCCACAGGGACCGCTGTTACGCTGCCTGCAAGGGTATTGATAGGGTGTAGGGGTACGAATCTCCTTCTTGCAAGCTTCTTGTGTCCCAAACTGCTGCCTGAATGATTAAACAGCCATGGAGCAAGGGAAGACATGGGTGGGAGACAGTGGGGAGAAAAGAGGCCTGGAAACCAGTCACTTCCCTGGTAGAAAGGCTCAAACAAAGGCCCCACAGGAGATTGAGCGAGAAGATACTCCTGGCCATAGCTGGGGGTCATGGAGGGAGAGGACCCACAGCTATGCACAAGCAGATGAAGAAGTTTTTCTGTCGTGCTGAGACTGGAAGAGACCAGCCAAGTCTCCAAGTCTGGCCCAACAGCAGGAATCGCTGCTGGAAGGAGCTGGTTCTGAAGCACTGCCACTCTCAATACAGTCCTACATGCAGAAGGAGAAGCAGCAGCTCTCCAAGCTTCTAAGCAGTGTCCAGGTACTGGCACGTGCACCCTGGGCCACTGGATCTCCAGGCACCTCACCTCACCGGGAAAGGGAGAGCAGCCCTCAGATGCCTGAAGGTGAAAGCTTGCAATTACACAAGCAGCAACTGCAAGAAACTGCTTGAGCCCAGGAAACACTCTTAGGAGCCCGGTTGCTGTGGCGCTCCCACATCCTTTGCCGGTCCTGCAGCAAGTCTGTGGCTTCCTGAGAGTGGGTGCCTTTGGACATCTGGAATCACCTCCCTGCTCCTCCTGCTTCATACAGTGGGAAAGAAACACCTTCGCCTCTATTCTGCTGCAGAAGAATAGACAGCAAGCTCTCTCTTCTTGAGAGGTGGGGCAAGAAATCTCCCATATGCACAGGGCGTATAGTAAAGACCCAGAGAACTGACGCTCATAGGGCTGAGGATTAGCAGCAGGTGGCATGGAGCACTGTGGCTGCCAATGCAGTCTCATGCAAGCACTTCGCCGAAGAAAAGGAGAGCTTTCATTTCTGTGTACCATCTCTGTCCGTTGGAGCACAAGGCCTGACAAGGTAAGAGAGCTCTTATGAGGACGTCAGTGTCTTCACCAAGAGTACTCATAGGTCCTGCCCTGACTCTGCCCTTCCCCAGTGATGGAAGACAGCATCCCAGCAGCCACACTAGCAAACAGTACTGATTAAGCAGTTTGCTCTTGTAGGCCCAGACTCTGTCCCAAGAGACTGGAAGAAGGCTGAGCTACTAACAGCAACATGTCACTTTGTAAAACAGGTACTATCCCTGGATACACTCTTCTTAATCAGACCCCAAATTTTAAGTGGTCTCTAGCAGACTAACATGTCTCACATTTGTGCCTTATAAAAGGGATGGGTTTGCAGTAAGGAACTCAGAACTATGTGATGATAGAGTCTAAACCAGAGGTGTTCACAAAGAAAATTGGTGTATTGGTCTGTTAGTCATCTAGTATGTGCCCATCAAGGAAGTAATGGAGGCAGGGGAACCCACCCATTTGGTGGGAGGGTGTACTGAGACTTTCAAGGCTTTTGAACAGGAAGTGAAGCTGTCATGAAGCAAAGCATTGTGACTTTGAAAAATCAACAAGAAGGCCGTAGATGAAGAATAGAATTGACCATTTGCTTTGCTCTTCACAAAGTCCCAGCTGTTCATTGATCTTAGGAAAGACATGGGCCTGTTGGAGCAGGTCCAGAGGAGGCCACAAAAATGATCCAAGGGCTGGAACACCTCTCCTGTAAGGGCAGGCTGAGAGAGTTGGGGTTGTTCAGCCTGGAGAAGAGAAGGCTCTGGGGAGACCTTATAGCAGCCTTCCAGTACATAAAGGGGGCCTATAAGAAAGATGGGGACAAACTTTTTAGCAGAGCCTGTAGTGATAAGACAAGAGGTAACAGTTTTAAACTGAAAGAGGGCAGATTCAGACTAGATAGAAGGAAGAAATGTTTTATGACGAGGGTGGTGAGACATTGTGGAAGAGGTTGCCCAGAGAGGTGGTAGATGCCCCATCCCTGGGAACATTACAGGTCAGGTTGGACGGGGCTCTGAGCAACGTGATCTAGTTGAAAATGTCCCTGGTCATTGCAGGGGGGGTGGACTAGATGACCTTTAAAGGTCCCTTCCAACCCAAATGGAACCCTATGATCATGGATGCGGTAAGCATGGTGAAGAGAGTTGGGTGTCACAGGCGACCAAGTTATTCAAGCAGGATCAGGGGGACCCAGATCAAGAATGGGTGCTGTGACAGCCAGAAGAGCCCTGTGTTGGTAAGCACACAAGAGCTCTCAGTCATGTTCATAGGGAACAACCCACAACTTCACCCTGTCCCTGACTGAATGTGCAGTTACTACATCAACCCAAGAGAGGGTCTCAGACCACTGCCTGGATCTCGGTGGAGACCTCTACAGCTCAGGAACAAACGTGCTCTCAGGAGAGGTGTGGAGAGCTGGGGGTCATACTCTTTGTCACAGCTGTAGTAACAAACCAGACTCTGAGCTTTGCTGCTTCACTCTGAGCTTTGCTGCTTCATACCACCAGTTTCGCTATATGCCTCTCCCCTCTCAAGAAGTGTGACAACAGCTGGAAGCAAGTTTGAAACATAGTAGATGCAGAGAGAGGGCCTAAAATAGAGCATTAACTCCTTTGGCTGATTCAGCAAACAACTGATCTTGTCTCCGTAGAACACCTGCACGATGGAGATACTAATGGAGCCCAGGGACAGAAATAAGTCACTTTAGGGTATAATTCACTTGACGGCAGCAAAAGAAATAAAAGGAGGCATTTCTTCTTCACATGGTTCTTCTACAGATACGAGATCTGTGGAACACCTTGCCCCAGGATGTGGCTAAGTCCTTGCTGGTGGACTCCAGGGTAGACTAGATAAAGTCACAGAAGAGGAATTGGTCAAAGGTTACTAAATATCCAGAAACAACACCTGGCTCAGGAACCCCCTGGGGTGCAGGTGGTTGGATGCTAGGGAAGCGTCATTTTAGAAAGTATTGCACAGGTTGTGCTCTCTTACTCTCCCCTGGACGATTGCTTTTGGCCCGGGCCACAGATAGGATGCTAACACAAACTGCATTACACATAGTTTTTGATGCCTCCTTTTGATATGAATCATCTTTCTCTTCTTTAATCGTAGAAAAAGCCCACAGCAACCATCCTGGCTTTCATCCGAGAAGGTTGGTAACACAAATCCTATTGTCCCTCTCCAAGGGCCTTGGCTGGTACAGTCAGGAGAAACATTAGGTAAAGCAGAAGGTGGGGTACATTTGGCCTGACAAATCCCCTTGGACCTGGGCAGAGCAGCCCACAGAGTCAGGTCCACATGGGCAAATGCTCATGCAGAAGGACAAGCATCCTTCATGGCTCCAGAGCAAGCACAGTGCTAAGAGACAGCTGATAGGCAGCAGAACAGCGGTAGCAAGACATATTTCCTTCCATCATATGAGCCAGTCACAACAGGGCAAGTCTTAGAGATATGATTCTCGATAGCAGAAATGGCCACTGTCTGGGACAGTTCATCTGAGTCCCTCGGGAGGAGAGAATATGTTGGGCTCAGCTACAGAGGAGCCATGGAGGGAGATCAAGCACAATGCAGCTCATTTCCCCATAGAGTGGGAAGATGTGGTCATATGGACAGCTGGTTTTGGCCAGGGCAATTCTGTCCCCGAGGAGACTTTCACAACAGACGTGAGATCGCACTGGGCTTTTGACTCGGCACAGAGGCCTGGGAGCGCCGGAGGAGCACCAAAGCCCCAATAACCCATGAAGGCAATGGGGAGGCAAATGCCCCAGTTGTCCTGCTGAGGGATGAGGTTCAAAGGGTACCTGAGTGAGGGAGACAGTCTTCTGAGGGAAGAACAAGGCAGGGCAAGGAAAAGACCCGGGCTTACCCAGGAGAGACTAAAGGGAGGATGGAGAACAAACAGCCAAGCACTGCAAGAAGCAGCAGAGACTTCTCAGCACGCATCCACGCCGGGAAGCCTGTGAGACAAAGGTGGATCTCGGGGGTGACGAGGGGAGACAGCTCTCGGGACGGGCCATGTCAGAGAAAGCCAGCAGTTGATTTGTGTCAGTCTCGCCACAGAAGGGACACCTCGAGCCCCGTGCCGCAGGAGCTGAGGTGGAAGAGAGCAGGAGCTGGAGCTGGCTGAGAAACACAGAGCAACAAGTC
>NW_010972436.1:30326477-30327711 GCF_000737465.1 Haliaeetus leucocephalus
GCGGCGGCAGCCCGCCCGGACCTGTCCGCCACTGCGGCACCCCGGGGGCGGCCGTGGCTGGGCTGCGTGCAGCCGCCGAGCTCTGCCCCTCCCGCCTGCGCTCTCGTCGGGTGTCAGAGGCGTACCCGGCCTGGCTGCCGAGGGGCCCTCTGCACATCACTCCATCTACGGAGCAAGCGAGAGCGGTGTGAGCCTTAACGCTCCTGAACTACTGCGGCAAGAGGTCCACGGCTCTGCCTTGCCCGGCTGCGTATCGTGGCGAGCGTGGCCTGACCCTGCTTGGGGAGTCCCCACGTTAAAATGGAGTACTTATCCCCTCCCCTGGCTCGGCACTTACGTTGTGCTCCTTTCTACAGGGAGATGCTCACCGGGCCTGTAATATCCTGAATGTGGGGCAAACTAACGCCCTGCTTCAGAAGAGCATCAGGATTACCACATAAAGCACTCAGAAGCTGAGAAATGCCAGAGCTGAAGTCATGCCTAAACTCATGCTGACTGCCCTTTCAGTGGTGCAGCTACACGCCAGACCTCCAGCTCTCACCTAGGGGTAGTCCTCTTCTCGGGACCCCTGTGTGTTCCTGCCTGCACTCACCCTTTGACCAGGACTGCCGTACATCTGGCTGCTTAGCTACCCAGGCTCCCTGGTGGCATTGGTATCTAAGTGAATACACGGAGTTCTCCACCACTCCCCTCTGGTACTCTGTCCCCACTGTGGTCTGTGGGCACCACTTTACTGCAGCATTGAATCATGTGTTTTTTGTGGGACATGACAGTCCAGCCACGGAGCTGGACACTTGAATCCTGTGTGGAGCATGTAAATGAGGCCAAATGGGTCCACCAGGCTGACGGTATGGTACTCAGCCTTCCTCCACTAAACAGGCACGATCTGAATCCCCAGGGTCCAGCTGCGACATAAGTACCAAGGGCCTGCACAGAGCCTCCTCTTTCTTTCATGTCTTTTATGCCTTTCTCTATGGTATATCCTTGCAGTCTCAAGGAAATATCCCTCTGCGTCGAGAGCTGCCCTACCCCCAGCCAGGGAAACAGAGATGTGGAGAAGTCAATGTTAAAATAATCATCCAGGTTCAAACATTGAATGATAAAACTGAGGCCCGGCAAGAGGGATCCCTCTCACCACTCTGATGCAGATACCTCTGTCATGGTTTAACCCCAGCCAGCAACTAAGCACCATGCAGCCTCTCACTCCCCCCCCCCCCCCCCCCGGGGGGGGGGG
>NW_010972436.1:30327721-30366929 GCF_000737465.1 Haliaeetus leucocephalus
CCCCCCCCGCAGGTGGATGGAGGAATTGGAAAAAAAAAACAAGCCTTGTGGGTTGAGATAAGAACAGTTTAATAGAACAGAAAGGAAGAAACTAATAATGATAATAATAACAATAATAAAATGACAATAATAATAATAATAAAATAATTGGAATATACAAAACAAGTGACGCACAATGCAGTTGCTCACCACTCGCCGACTCGTGCCCAGTTTGTTCCTGAGCAGCGACCCCCCTCCCCTCTGGCCAACTCCCCCCCCAGTTTATATACTGGACACGGCATCACATGTTATGGACTACCCCTTTGGCCAGTTTGGATCAGCTGCCCTGGCTGTGTCCCCTCCCAACTTCTTGTGCCCCTCCAGCCTTCTTGCTGGCTGGGCATGAGAAGCTGAAAAATCCTTGACTTAGTCTAAACATTACTTAGCAACAACTGAAAACATCACTGTGTTATCAACATTCTTCTCATACTGAACCCAAAACAGCAATATACCAGCTACTAGGAAGAAAGTTAACTCTATCCCAGCTGAAACCGGGACAACCTCCCACTAACAGATGGCCCTGGAATCACTGAGGAAGAGATGCTCATGTTCGTAGGGCATAGGCCTTTTGGCCCCTTGTCTAGGATGAGGGCCCAGATTTCAGGCTGGGAAGGAGGCTGGCAGTGACTAGCATGTGGATGAATCCCACCTTAGGAATCAGTTGTGACACGATAAGGGACACACTCAAAGTCTGCAGGTCAGCATCCGTGTTCTCTCTGTCCTTGGGCCAGCCCTCCTGCCTCATCCACCATATGTCTCTGTGGGAAAGGAACCTTTAGGTTGGAGTCATCTTCATGCACACAGCTTGTGTTCATTCCACTGCTATCAAAGCACTTTAGACCACGGAGAAAATGAAACCATAGCCACCCGTAAGTTACTGGATCTCAAGACCTGTAGTCAAAAGGGTCCAAATCAAGACTATGCAAGCAACTTCCTGAGTCCTGAGCAACTGCAATTCGATCACTTGTTCAATGAACCTTTCGTATGTAATATTCAACCCACACCTCACACCCTCATATAAGTTAGCAAGATACTTGAGAGCAACAGGAAACTGCTATCTTCAGTCACCTTGCTGGGGAAACCGAGAAAGCTGGGGATTGAACTACAGCTCCCACAAGGCAGGATGGCTGCCTGTGCCTGAAGCAGCAGGTCCCCCCTGAAGCCAATAACACAAGCTCCCACACTGACCTCTGCAAATCAATAGCTTGCACCCTGCAAGTCCCTACATATGTCTCCAAGATTAAGGTCCTGCTTACTTCACCATACACTTGCATTACCTGCAGCCCCTGCCTCTCCAGACACTGAATCTCAGTTCAATGCCAGGAGCAGAAAGGGCAGGCTGCTCGGATAGGGAAGGGAAGCCAGGAAGCAAGAGTTGCAGTAAGGCAGCGGCTTCGCTGACAAGGGTGCAGTCCTACAGGACTCAAGGAAGGTGGGCAGAGCAGATCTGGTGACAGTAACCAGGGTGTCCAATAGTCCAGTGATCACCCAGCAAGTCCCACTCTCCAAGTGGTGAGGCAGGTCGAAGGCCAAGCCAGAAAGTCAAATAAGTGTGTCGGGATCATTGTCAGCATCAGAGAGGTACAAGATCAGGTGTACCTCCAGCTTAGGTCAGGCAGAGACTAAGGGTGAGAGCCTGAGCTTAAAAGCAGCTCCTCAGCCAAAGAGGGGCAGGCTCTTGCTGAGGTTCCCCAAGGACAGACAGCTGCATCATCTAAGTTGGCCCTGACCCCAGAGAGCCAAACCCCCGGGAGGAGGGGAATGTACTCAGGGCCCTGACAACTTACTCCACTCTGGTTTACTTTGTCTCCTGAGACTTTGCAGTAAAGTAAGGTAGAAATTCATTTGCCAAATTGTAAAGCAAAGATTCAGAGAACAAAAGGTCGAAGGACTGGGAAATAAAAGGGTTGCAAGCAAAATAAAGCAAATACTGTACTATTGTACTCTAGTGCGTACATTGAACAAGACACAGATTGAGAGCTCCCACATCCACCATCCTTGCAGGGCGAGCCAAACTGGAAGGGTGAGGGTCCAGGTTGGACATGGTAACTCTACCACCACTCTACCTCCAGGGGCTTTCCCAATTTCTGTATCCTCTATCTGATCTTCCACGGTTTCTCACTGTCTAGTGGAAGTGCAGTTTCCATGGCTTCCACTTGAGGCTCAGACCTCTGCTGTTCACTGTTCAGTATGCTCCCCGGGCGTTTCTCCTTCCCCACACGCCTTCTCTGCGGGGAGCCACTCTATTCCATTTTATCGGGCTCCACCCCCCACTCGCATGTAGCTGGTATGTTCCCTTAACGTGCCTGGAGATACACCATCCAACACACTGGGTACATGAGAAATATTAATTGCACGTGCAGTCTGTAAAGGTGCTGGTCTCATTGCACTCTCAGCTGTTGACAGAGACCTCTGAGGACCTTGCTGGATACATGATCAGACACTGAGCTAAAAAAGAGTCTCAGGAGGAGATCTGCTCTCTCCCTTCTGTTTTGGGGGTGCTGGGTCATAGCTCTGTGTTTATCAGCCTCAGCACTTGGTCCTGAGTCTCACCAGTCTGGGCCCCGAGTACTGAATTCAAGTCCAGTCTCTGCAAGCAGTGCCCTTACACAATTGCAAAGCAGCCTGTCCCATCTCCTCCATCATGTCACCTCCCGAGTTGGCCCTCCTTCCTCAGTCTGCCTTTGCTTCCCACCCCTCCTCTTGTCTGTTTTCCACATCAGTACTGCTGAAGCTTCTTCCTCCTCTTCTTCTCTGTTCCTCGCTGCACGCATGTGAGCATGGAAAAGTCAGTTTGCCTGCATTTCTGGAGTCAGTAGGCAAGACTGGAAAGTGTCCTGATCAACACTTGACACTTTGGACACAGTGTCTATGCTGAAGATGGTACATGACCTGTCTGGTCAGCACAGAGGACCTGGCATAACTTCAAACTGCTCAGCACAGGCAGAGGCTTCCTGGGAGAAAACTGTTGGCCTCTAAAAACGTCCTTGCTTGGTACGTGCAAAATGGGATCCTCAGAGGCTGGTCATTTAGGAATAGTTGATCCCGCACTACTGGGCAGAAGAAGAAACATCCGGGTCAGCTCTCCTTCCTGCACTGTAAGCTGCTCCTCCAAGGTGGGGAGTCTGGAGCGTATTCCTGATACACAGGCTGTTGGCTAAGTAGAGGCCAATTAATTTTTGCTGTAGCTGTAACGGGAAAAGTTCAGTGTGAGACAGGCACACAGCATGGCAAACCACAACTGCATCAGTTAAAGTTTAATAACTGACTGGCAAATGAAAGCAGGTCTTTCTAATGGAAACTGCTATGCAACCTTAACTTTATGCCTCTACCTGCTCCACTTACGATCTCTACACAGAATCTAGCACAACAGGACTAAATCTAGTCACGGCCCCTAGGCATTCCTGCAATATAGCTGCTAAACATATTAAAGCAAGGGTAATGTTGCAAAATTATTTACTCAGTTTGGAAAATCTAGAGAATGGGCTGGCCGCGGCTGTGATGTCGTGTCGACAGAAGCTAGGCTCCTATCAGGCACAGGCTCTGCTATTGGGCTATACTCGTGAAGTGGTCCAGATGAAACAAACCTGGCTTGAGCCATCAGGCTCTGTAGGCACACTCAGCCTGGTGGGTAACAGCTAATGTGCAAGTCCTGCCCCAGCAGGCAACCTGGATGCAAGGACCACCCGGGCAGTTCCCGTCGGCCTCTGCAAATACAGCCTCACAGGCTTTCACCCCACTGTCGAGTTGCCCCATGTGATTCTGTCTTCAGCTTCCTACAGCAAAACCTGTCTGCAACAGCTGAGGAGACACCCTCTCATGCCTGGGGAGCATACTTTAGAACTAGCCCTGACAGAGCCATAGCTGGAGCAATAAGGATCCAGGATCCTCACTAATAGTAGAAAGAGCATTCCCAGGTGCATAGTTTTGCTGCTGACAAGATCTCAGAGCAGAAAAAGGCTACTTCCAAGGACCTGTCCCAAGCCAGGGTTTCTGAAATAGGCAAAGACTATAACTTAAAGAGAGGAAAACTCAGAGTGGTCCATCTTAGGACTTAAGGGCAGAGCAAGACCACATACCTGTCTTTTTGATAAGCCTTGCACAAAGCCAGCAGTAACAGTGGCCTGTCTTGTGTACCGACCTCTGTGGTTCAGCAGAGTGCCTAGAAGCAGCCCCCAAGCTGGGTCTTCCTGATCTGAAAACCGCTTCTTTTCCCAGACTGACAAGCAAAGGCTTTCTTCCCAGCCACAAAGGCCTCCTGGCAGGACCTACAGTGGCTCAGCTCCCAGTTGCCCCCTGGGCATACACATAGCACAGGAGCACAGCTCCTGCATGGTGTTAGCAAAGGAATACTTTCTGAGAGCAGGTGATTGAAGGCTGTTGGGTTTGCTAAGGGCACACAGGCCATCTAAGACACCAACCAGCTGTTTCAGCATGCCAGCAGCTGAGGCAGGCACCTCTGCACCATCTCCCCTTGCCCTTTAGCCCCAGGCCCAACAGGTGAGGCAGAAACCACAGGCAATGCACAGGCGAAGCACCCTCAACCTCACCAGCCAGCAGGTCTATCAAGCAAAAAGCACGCCATACCCCAGGCCTTGTCACAGGGTAGAGTGCATCTGCACCTGGAGGAGCTCAACTTTTCCTGGCACCTCTCCTGACTCCTGCACCCACACCTTGGGCAGACAGATTTCCTGCAAAGAGCACTTTAAAATGGTCTTATGGCTCATTAGCAACAGCGCTGACTTGACAGAGCTAGCTCAGCCCCCTGTGACTATCAGTTCCCTGGGATCCTTTGCATGCCACCTTGCCTCCCTGGCTGCCTTTCCACGTAAGCTTAGAGTGAGCCTCAATGGACCACAGCTTATCCAGCCACACTGGCCTTTGCCAGGCAAGCAGCTCAAGCTAAGGCAGGACCCAGAATGAATTCGTGCATGCTCTGTGGGCAGTGTGGACGTCTGCTACTTGGTTCCCCTGGGACAGGGGGTGAAGACACAGTGCTGGGAGCTTCACCACCTAAAGCTGGTACTAGACATGGCCCCAGCAGCAAATGTTGCTGGTCCCCCAGCCCCACTGGCAGATCCCCGAGACCCCATGCCCTGCAGGAACAGGCTGCTCAGCAGACACAGAGCCGTGAGCATGGGGATGGCAAATTGCCAAGGTAGCAGGCTCTGCAGGCAAGCTGCTGGCAGTGATTACACGTCTCAGGTAACATGTTGAACTTATCCTGCTCCAGCCTGCTTGAGGAGCAGCAACGCACAGAGTAAGTATACAGAGGCCAGCCTGATGGGACCGGTCACAGGTACCATTTCAGTTGGAAGCTGGGTTAAGGCCTTCAACCCACTCGCCCCACAGATGAGAGTTCAGCTTGGAAGATGGCACTGTTAACCAATTTGTCTGCACCTGGCAAGTGTCTCTCATTTTCGTTTCTTTACTCCTGGACAAGATAGGAGCCTTTCACACATCACTTTGAGGATTGTTCTGTTTAGGAGAGCTAACACCTTCTTAGCTCCTGGCTTTGGATCCTGCTCTGGGAGAGTGATATTAGCCAAACACCAGATAATTTGCTGGGCACCTAGGGCACAGGGCTGGCTTCTATTGGCAGCATCGTGGTACTGTCTCATTTCCATTCTGGCACTGGGTGCTGCTGAAAGTTCTTGGTTTCTTTTGGCTTGTGTTTGTACAGCAGACCAAGACTAGGCATTCTGGGCAACATTCCCAAAGCAATGCCCATACTTGGGCTGCAAAGCTGTCTTCAGTTCCTATCTGGATAAGGTCTTCTAGGAGCATAAACATGTTCACTCCGTCTAGCTTCTCAGCTGCAGCATGGCTGTTCCCCATGCTGATCAGAGACATTGTTCAGGAAGCATAACTGGCAGAAAGAGAGAGAAAGGGGAGAAGAGAGCAAGAGAAGGACAGAAAGAGCAAAAGAAAGCCAAGAGAGTGTGAGATCTCCGGAGGGAAACTATCACCAGAAAGTCATCAGTTTCATGAAAAGAAAACTGGTCAGGGCAGTGCAGAGTCCTCAGCAGGCAAGATGGGATGCAGTTTGTAAGATGGCATGCCTGGCACATTGTCAGCCCCCAGATGCAAGGAAGGGGCAAGGGGGCAGGGGTATCACTGCATAATGCATCCTTTGGAGGTTACGAAGGAGGCTTTGCAAGGGAGTGATGCCAGAGGACAAGTATGCCCAAGCGCTAGAGTTGTGCACATTGCCTTCAGCTAACATAGCCCTATCTGGCCCATGAGCAGATGGTCTCTCCCAGGGGCGAGGCCTGATACCTCTTGCACTTTTAGCCTAGAAGAAGACCTCTCCAAGTGCACTGCTCTGCCCCAGAAGTTATGTGGGCATGGCACTCTGGATGCTTTCATTCAGATGACATGCATCATCTGCAGGTCACTATGTGAACGTATGTTTCATGGCTATCTTCCAGAAACAAAGAGGCTATAAGAAAAGGTGGTGTTCTTAGAGTGCAGGATGCAGGATTCAGAGCAAAATGGTCTATGCAACACAATCTGCAATACAGGTTGGTACATGAATAATGCTGATATGCCTTTCTTCAGCTGGGAATATGGTACTGGCTTATCACAAGATGCAGTGGCCCTAATTTCTACACCACCATCATCTAGTGTGGACTCAGTGTATAAGAAAAGTACTGCTAGTCCTGGGCCCTGCATTATGAAGAAGAGGGCTCTCTTCATTCAGTCACAGCATCACAGAATCACAGACTGGTAGAGGCTTGAAGGGACCTCTGGAGGTCCTCTTGTCCAACCCCCCTGCTCAAGCAGGGTCACCTGCAGCCAGTTGCCCAGGACCATGTCCAGATGGCTTTTGAATATCTCCACAGAGGGAGATTCAACAAACTCTCTGGGCAACATGTGCCAGTGCTCAATCTCCCTCACAGTGAAAACGTGTTTCCTGATGTTCTGACAGAGCCTTCTGTGTGTTTCAGTTTGTGCCCATTACCTCTGGTTCTGTCACTGGGCACCACCGAAAACAGCCTGGCTCCATCTTCTTTGTGCCCTCCCTTCAGGTATTTACCTAAACTGATGATATCCCCTGAGCCTTCTCTTCTCCAGGCTGAACAGTCCCAGCTCTCTCAGCCTTTCCTCATAGGACAAATGCTCAGGTAATTTTTCCATGTTTATATACTGTTATTTTGTCACCACTCAGTTTTCTCTTCTTCAGAATATACAGCTCCAGGTCCTTGAGGTGCTTTCTGTTGGTTATTTCCTTGTCTTCTTACCATTCTTGATGTCCTCTGCTCCCACCACAGCCCACCCACTATGCTGTGGTCACCGCACCTCAGGAAGAGAAGACTCATGTAGCACTTCTTTACAGACCGGACTCTGATCTGTGCATGCCATGACAGCTATGCCTTTTCTGTGCAGCATGTGGCTGGTCATGGGCAGTACGTGGCATGTTTGTTCCTGCACTTCTCAGTTTGCACCATCTCTGGCAGGTCAGGTCTTACTAAGGCTTTTGCAGCTGAGTTCTGCAGGTTTGAGGAGAGAACCTGGCATTTGTCCTGCTTGCCTGAGCTGCAGCTGGGGCCACAACCCCAACCAGCACAGTGTCTTCTGCAGATTAAATAAGCCTAATGGCTACTCCTTCATGCAAGTCTTTTAACAACTCTAGAAGAGTGCCAGATGCAGGACAGACCTCCAGGTAACACCCTGTATGTCTCACTGTAGTTTGACTAGTGATAACTAACTCTGAATAGGGTTTTCTGACTAGTTATGCTCTCACCTAATAGTATAATTCACACTATATTGTCTTTTCACAATTTCATCCCGAGATTCTTATGTGAGAGAGCATGAAATTAAGACATTTAAGACACATAACATCTGCTCCTTCTGTCCCTTTACCACGGGTCTTTTGGCCAGATACAGAAGGAAGTAGGATTGGTCTGACCAACTTTGCATGTGTCCAGGCACTTACTTACAAATTGTTCAGTTACTTGCTGTAGTGTTTTCCAGGAATCAAAGTAAGGCTGGCCAGGCAGCCTTATTGGCCAGAATTCACAGGCTACTCTCCTATGAAGACAGGCTGAGAGGGTTGGGGTTGTTCAGCCTGGAGAAGAGAAGACTCTGGGGAAACCTTATAGCAGCCTTCCAGTACCTGAAGGGGACCTACAGGAAAGCTGAGGGACTTTTTACAAAGGCATGTAGTGATAGGACAAGGGTTAATGGCTTTAAACTGAAAGAGGGTAGATTTAGAGTAGATGTAAGGAAGAAGTTCTTCATGGTGAGGGTGGTGAAACACTGGAACAGGTTGCCCAGAGAGGTTGTGGATGCCCAATCCCTGGAAGTGTTCAAGGCCAGGCTGGATGGGGCTTTGAGCAACCTGGTCTAGTGGAAGGTGTCCCTGCCCATGGCAGGGGAGTTGGAACTAGACGATCCTTAAGGTGCCTTCCAACCCAAACCATTCAAGGATTCTATGATTCTACTATCAAACATGTGCTTGCATTTGGCCCAAGCCCATGTGGCCCAGAAGCCCAAGGGACAGCCTTGCAGCTAGAAGCATGAAGGTGGGTTGGACGGCACAGATGTGAGCAGCATTGCTGGCATCTGGTGATGAGCTGGAGGAATGGAGCAGGGGTTGACAGGCCCCAGAGAGTGCCTTTGTACAAAAGGGATGTGCTCCCCCAGGTTTTACCTGCAGAGCATGGTACCTCAGGAGCATCAGCATCTGCTGCAGAGCATCTGGATGGAAAAAGAAGTGCGGGAAGCATTTGGAGTCATGCTCCTAACTGTGAAGTACCAGAAGCACTCAGCACCAGGAGAGCTGCTGTAGGGCCAAACCAGCTACTGGAGTGAGTCCAGCAGAGCTCTGCATGGGACTGCTCAAAGAAGAGCTGTGTTGCTGCGTGGGGTTGCAGCTTGGGGCAAACACGGAGGCTCCTACTGCCATCAGTCAGAAATCCTTGGAGTGCCTCCTCAGGCGGGATCACTGCAAGTGCCATGGGGCAGCGCCGTGTGGTCCTCATGTGCTGGCAGACTGGTGAGAGGAGGGAGTTTGCCTTTGTGTGTCACATCCAGCCCCGAGGTCCTTTGGCAATCCACAAACACTGCCCAGTCCCACAGGGTGAAACATGCTCAGTGCTTCCAAATGGCTGAAGTCTCCAAGCTAAGGTTCGTAAGGGAAATTGAGTAGGAGCAAATATTTAAATAAAATTATAAAGTAGCATCACCATTTATTTCAGAATGTCTTTTTCAGAAACCAGCACAGGCAGCAAATTCAGAGCAAGGAAGCTGATAGAGCCAATACAAACCAGCAGTTACAAAATGAAGGAAACTAAGGGGAAGTCAGAGATATCAATGAAGTATCAATGAAGTGAGCAGCACTCTTAAGGGAAACATGAAACTGTTTCATTACCCTGGGGCCAAACACAGTCCCAGTGGTGACAGAGACTAGTGGTAGACCAGTGTGGAAGAGGGACAAGACTATGGATCATAGATCTGTAATTAAGCAGTCTGATCTCTTTGGGACTTGGCCTGAGCACCATGCAGGATTAATTCTGGTCTGGGCTAGGGCAGCTCTTCTGGTGATTTTTAAAAAAGCCAGAGATGAGAAATCTTCATGCAACATGATAAGCTATTCTAAGATGCAATTAACTAGTAGATTAATTGCCCTTGCTATTAAAAATGTGTCTCATTTCTAATACGTGTTTGCCCAGCTTCAATTTCCAGCCACTGGATCTAGTTTTAACTCTAAGTGCCACTCAGAAGAACTGGCAATGCTGAATAAACTCTGCAGTCTGCCCCTCGGAAGGCTTGGTAAGGCACAGCTGAGGACCAGCAATAGATGTCAGCATGGCGACGGAGGGTGAGTTTAGCCCGCCTGCCCACAGTGCTTCGCAGAAGAGTGCTATCAACCCTTCCTGCCCTGTAAATCTGGAACCAAGAACTGGCAACTACAACTGCACATGAGGCTCCCAGGATCAACCATGGTGTGTCCAACCGCCGCCCCTCCGAAGTTCCCACTGGCAGGAATCCCTGGCAATCCATAACTCACTTATGGCTCTTCTCTGAACCCTCTCCAATTTCTCAATTTTTTTGAAATGTTGACCCCAGAGCAGGATGCCCCAGCAGCAGAGAATCCAAAGAATTGCAGTCACTGGGCACCTGCTCCAGGTTTCTGTGTGTAAACGTATGTTCTGCATAATGAAAACCAAGAACTCAATAAATATTTCTGCTCTGTATTTGAAACAACAATTGATAATATTTGGATTTTACGGTGGTAATGAAATACTTTCTATTCCATCAGTAATTAAGGAAGATGCTAGAGAGAAACTGTTGAAGTAACAAATTTTATAATCTGCAGGATGATAAATTACATCCAAGAGTATTTATTTGGCTAATGAGTCCACTGAACCATTGATTTTTTTCTTTATAACAAATCATGGCACATTGGGGAACTTAAGATAACTGGGGGTAAAAAAAAAATTCCAATGTCTTGCCAGTATTTAAATGTGCTCACATGGATATCCAAGAAACTACCACGCAGTTAGTTCAACATACATCCCAAGCAATCACCGACAAGCAGCCAAAGGATGTCCTGAGTAAATTAGTAAAAGCTAGAACCCAAATTAATGTCATTCAAATTAATGTCATTTGAAAGAGGGACTTTCAAATAATTTTATGTAACTTTTTTGTAAGCCTACAAGTTTTATAGAGCTAACTAGATAGATATGGCATGCTTAGACTCCTGTAAGTCATTTGACTTAGTTCTGCATGACATTCTAATAAGAAAAATTAGCTGTATGCTACAGTCAGTGTGATCAGTATTAACAGATTTGAAAGAACTGGGTAACTGAGAAGACTTATTCTATATAGCCATTTGACAGATGTATTTCTAGTTGTATTCTATTCACATATCAATGCTATATGTTATTAGCAATCAAGGAGAAAATAAAACAATTGCTAGTAAAATTACTGGGGTGGATAAAAATTAATTGTTGGGATGGTAAAAGTAACAGGTGGCACTTGCCCAAGACAACCTAATCTGGATTGCTTGAAACACCAGACTTACGAAAAACCTGGTTTGTTACATCTAACTATAAGGTGCAACATATAGGAAAGAAGAATTTGGGCTTCATTTTAAAATAGGTACAGCATCCTGGATAGTAATGAGTCTGAAAAAAGTTTAAAGGTTGCAACATATGCCATCTGAACACAAAACACACTGAATGGGAGGGCATTGCTGCCAAGGCCATCCTCCTCCTGGACTGTGTAAATAATCAAGTAATGTCAAATATGAATCTAAGGTTCCTGAGGCATTTGTGTAGATCTGACATCCACATGGCTAACAATAACTCTTACACAATCATAGCACAACCATATTTTGAATGTTGTGCACAGTTGTACTCCCTTCATCTCAAAGTGGTGCACTAGGATCAGTAAAGGGACAGGGAAAGCCAGTGCTCGTGGTTAAGGGTTGGGTGACAGCTTCCACAGAGGGAATGACACAGTTGAATAGAATTCCAGCCTGAGTAAGGAGAGAAATGACAGGGATCTATATAGTTCTGAATAATGGAGAGGGACAGACTATGGTTACCCACATACTCTTAGAATACAAGAGTTAAAGGGCATCAAATGAACCAAGAAGGTGGCAGCATAAAGACAAATGAAAGCAGGTGATCAACACAATGTACAATTAAGTTGTCCTTGCCACAAGGATACCAGAATGCTCAAACATACATGGGTCCAAAAAGTGACTGGTCAAATTTATGGAAAAGAAAAAAAGAAAATCTCTATACAACTGCTAAATACAAAGATGCCCTTTTGACTCAAAAGTACCTGAAACGCAGTTTACAGAACTTGGGGGTGGGGATGGACATCCAAGGGAAGGGCTTTTCTATACTTGTTTTGTTCTTGTACCCTTCTATAAGTACTACTGTGATTTACTAGTCCACCCATTATGGCATGTCATGCTTTTTGCTGAGGAACAGGAAAGATCAAGTAAGGGTTGGGCAGATATTCGAGGCTGGGAAGCCTACAGGGAGATACTGATGCAGTTGATCTTTCAGTTAAAGGAAGAGGATACTAGGAATAGGCAATGCTTTGACTGCACAGAGAGGGTCAGAGTAAGACCCAGTGGTTGCAGCTAGGATGGAAACTTCTGTCTAGGTATGGGATGAATTTTTTTTTTCCCTGAGCGCATCACTTGGGCAGCTGCACTAAGAACATGGCAGTGAACTCGCATTACTTCAGCTAGTCATGAGGGTGTCTCTTGCTGACTGCTCTGCCAAAAAACCCAGGTGGATGCTGAAGCAGGAACAACAGCATGCGCCCAAGAGACATTCCCAGTGAACCTGGGACACAGTAGCAATCAGCAGCTGCCTGTGCCTGTGGCGGTTGGTAAAAACACATCAGAACCACATGCCCCTGTGCTAATAATGTCACATGCTTGCTGTCCTCGGTTTGAGACCATAGCCCTCACACTCAGGACAGCTAAATTTTCCTGGCAAAACTCCTGTCCCAGAAAGTACATTCAATGCTGCATTAGAAATTTCCCCTTTAGAAATCTGAGAAAAAGTAGCACAGCTTGTTATATTGCCAAAATGTGCTCTGGAACATCAAACCTTTTAAATTCTGTTCTGTTCTTGTAAATGTTTTTAAAAATCAGTTGCTAATCAATTAGCATAACTGAGTTAAACTCAGAGCATTTGTTCTCAGCCTGCACTTAGCTTGAACTTTTCTGATTGTTTCAGTTCTGAAAAAAGGCTTGAGTGGCCAAAAGCTTTTCTGGTGGGTTTTGTTTGGTTTGGTTTGGTTTTCCCCCCCAGTTAAATCAGTCAATCTGTAAAAGATACTCCCCTTTTCCTACTAGCCTCACACTCCTTGAAAATGGTTACTCAGTGGTTTCGTTACACATAATGAAATCATACCCTTTTAATTTCAGTGGGAACATAGATGAAGATTTGTGCCCAGGGCTTGCTTGCCCCTCTCAGCCACCTGCCTGACCTCCGCGCTCCCACTTACGCTGGGATCCCCTGCCTGCAAACCTGGCAGCTCTGAAAGGAACCCTGGAAATTCACCTGCAGTCCTAGCACGGGTCCTTCATTGCAACAGGTGCCTGTCTACACCAGGACACTTTTGTCCAAAGAGGAATTGGCAGTGCCAGAAGTTGGCCTGCCCGTGTGTGCAGCAGCACTGCACGCTCCTGCGTTTGCAGAAAAAAAACACTGCAGGTTTACCTCTTTCAAGCCAAGCTGCCCTCATCACCCAAATGATGAAGGGCAGATTTCAGAACTAGCAAAAGTAATCAGCAAGACCTGAGGCATGGCTTTAAGTCTAACAGCTGCAAGAAACAATTCCAAAATAAAGCAAAGCATTAAATTCAATCCTTCCCTGTCCTTCGGGTGATATTATCTTAGTAGCTGAGTACACATTACTGAACATACATTATTGCAGGTATATGGACAGTGCTGGAAAGGAGGAGGACTGATAAACCAGCTCCACATGTGCTGCTCTGCAGAGTGCCTTCATACCAAAGATACCCATTCAGGCTAAGGCAATCCTGGACTGCACTGCCACCAAAAGGGACAGACTCTCCTTTTTCTGCTACTCCTCCAGTCACAGACATGATCTGGATAAAAGTGAACACTCTAACGTGGTGATTAGAATTGGGGAATAAGACTACAGGACCTGATCCCATAAACAGATCACCCTGAACAGACATGAGAGCTCAGCTAGCAGGAAGGTGGTGACTTCAGGCTGGGTTCCTGCACTGGTTCAGGGGAAATGCACTACTGATCCGTGGTAAGAGTGCAGGCCATTATCCAGGTATTTTAAAAGCTTTGACTCCCCTGCTCCCTTCATCCCTGTTTTGCAGATAGGCTCGACAAGTCATATCGAGCCAACACCTCACCTCTCTGCCCATGGATGTCATAAAGCACACTGTGAAACCTTTTTGAGATATACCATCTCTATACTGCAACAGTAGTACCTCCACACACAGGCTGCCAGAACTGGTTTCCTGATACCTTTTGTAAGCCTGCAACATGTAAACACATTCCTGTTGTATCCTATTAGCATTCATGCTGTGGTGCATCACTGGTGTGCGTGCATTAGGAATGGCACACTGAACCTCACATAGTTATTTCAAGCCTGCTACCCCAGAGCAGCATGCTCTAGCTGTGTAAGGTGGTGATAATTACGGTAGCAGAGCTACACCCTGTATCCCAACAGAGGCAGAAAAAGACAGAAGTGTTGGGCCTGTCAAACTGCTTAGCCTTCAGATCTGTGCATTCCAGTGTCCTGGTGCTGATGTTGACGTTAACAGAGGCCTTGAAACACCAGTCTACCAAGAGGAGCAACCTGCAGTGCTGCCCTAGTGTACCTGCTGCCAGCCAGCAGCAGTTCAGGTACTCCTTGAGTCAGAACAGGAATGGACTTAGCTTACTGCAAATCTTTAAATGGTGGGTAGTGCTTTGATTTCTTTACAACTGTGTCTTTAAATTGCAGGAACAAACGTTACCCTTTACCTTGTCTAGAGTGCAGTGCAGCCCCGGCAGCAGCGCGTGGACCTGTCTACCAGACTGTGCTCTGGTAGGTGCTGGCTGGGCTGTCATAGGGGCTGGCTGCTCTGTGCCCAGGGGACCGGCGTTCTCATGGCATGCTTCCTCCTCACCCCACTGAAGCCCTCAGTGCTGGCACAAGCACTGCTGTCCTGCCCCAAGCTGCAAAGCCAGGCAACCCTGGACATTGTACCTGCATGGGAAGTGTTTGTTTGGGAGGCCTCAGCCCCACACCCACCACACATTTCCCTATGCCTTCTGAGAGGCAGATGGCTGTGTAGGTCTGAGAGTGTACATGCCACTACGCATGGCATGTCACATGGATGAGCTCTGTCAGGATAGTCTTCAAGGCAAGGCAGAAGTTGTACTCTGGTAGGTATAGAGAAAGACTAGGGTTTATTCCAAACACCTTTGGGTACAAACTGTAAACAACATGACTAAAGACAGGATCCCAACAAATGCCCAGGGCCCCAGAGCTGCCTGGTTCAGGTTAGACTTTGTAGATTTGGGATAGGGAGACTGATACCGTACAACTAAAAGCGCGATCAATGCAGTGTATTTGCTCTTTGTCACACAAAATGCCCTAATGCCCATATCTTGCTTTTCTTAGTGAGTCTGGAGTTTGTCCTGATTAGTACGGGTAAACAGAATGCTCCAAAATACGTGCATGAGGCAGAGCACAAGGCTGGGACAAGGACACAGCGACAGGTTTGGCACAGAGGCTGACATGGCTGGCAGGAGGTGTGCGAGGGGAAGGGGTTAGCTGGGAAGGCATAGGCTGCACTGGCAGGGATGGAACATCTGCACAGAAAGGCACAGTAGGACTGGAACCGCAGCCCTTAGTAGAGAACGTCCTCGAAGCTGAGCAGCAGGAAACGGTGCAAGGCACTTGGCAGGTGCAGCTGAGACAGGACCAGAAGCAACCGGCCCTCCAGGAAGGTCCTGAGTGCGTAGCGAGCCAGGTGCTGCAAGGAGCGAGGTCTTTGCTCCAGGGAGAAAAGTGACTGGTAGAAACGTGGGTATTTCTACAGAGAGAAAAGAGAGGACCAGAGGCAGATAAAGCTGAAGATATCACTCTGGGAGATCCCTTTACCTTAGTCACTACGGTACATCCTCCCTATCCCCCAACAGCACCACCCCTGTGCCCTGCAAATCTCCTCGCAGCCCTGTCCTGCCCCAAACCCCCCTCAGATCCAAGCCTCCTCTGGTACCCTGCCGCGGTAGCCCAGCTGCACGTTCTCCAGCCGGCAGCATGCATTCCCTCACCTGTACAACCTCCGCGGGAACCGCTTCCACCCAGTCCTCAGAGATGCGGACATGATCATAGCTGTTCATCAGCGCCTCAATGACACGCGGGCAGGCGTGGCAGTACCGCAGCACCTGCGCCAGGGAAAAAGCAGATGAACACTGCCTTTGCACAAGGTCCTGCAAGCCCCACCCTCACCTCCTAAAAAGCTGCTCAAAACCAGCCTTGGTAAATCTAGGGAACTAATGTCCTTCCCTCATGCTGTCCCCGGAGATCAAACCCACTACATGGTGGGAAATGCCAGAGCACCACTCCTGCAAAAGAGGGTGACTGAGCCAACACCCAGCACGCACAGCACAGTTGCATTCAGCACAAATGGGTCCCCACAGCCGCTGCTCAGATGCAGGAACTAACATACTTGGCTGGGATGCAGATCTCCTTCATCTGCCTCACTGCTGCAAGTAGCTCATATGCAACCAACACTCTGCTTTATGCCAGGCTCCTTTCCCTGCATTTTTCTAGTTAGAGCATGAGCCATTCTGGGGCAAGGACTGACACCCATTTTGTGTGCAGCAAGCCTAAGGCATACCATGCCTCTGTTGAGGGCTACACAGGGGTCTCAGGGACGTACTGTGCCTGTTTGGCATGGGGCTGCAGAGACATCCCGCATCCGTGCTGTGTGCAATGGGTGTCCTAAGAAGTACTGTGCCTGTGTTAGCTGCTACACAGAGCCCCAGGAAGACATCGTACCTATTTTGTGCAACACACCTCTGGTGTGTACCATGTCCACATAGGTGCAAATGACACACTGGTGCTGCGTATCTTACACCACCAGTGTGGCCTTTGGAGCACACCCCACCCACGCATAGCTGCACAGAGGCAGATCCCCCCCGGCTCTTGGCTCCCACTCCCTACGGCCCAGGCCAGCAGTAGCTGTCAGAGTCTATTCCGGCTGTAGGAGTGATCCTCATTATCTGGCGTTAATAGGAGATTAATTAGTGTTAATTGTTGATTTTCCTGTATTTTCCCAAAGGGGAGAGCAATCTGCTGATCTCCGGGCTGGGTAATTATTGCACTGCTCAGGAATTAAGACAGGAAATTAACCCTTTGTTTGCTGGTGTCTTGCAGAGAGAGCATGAGCTGGAGGGTATGTCCCAAAGAGGAAACACATCCCCTGAGAGGAAAAGGGCCAACGCTTTCCAGGGCAAGTGATTATGGAAACTGGGTAAGTACTGTCCACACAGCTTAACAGACAGAAGCAGGAGAGCAGGAGAACATAGCCCAGGAGAAAACTTCAGGGAATCCCTTACCAGTAACACCAATTCCCCCTCCCCCAGCCCCTGGGAAGAGAGAGGCAGGACAGCAAGCAGGCTGGCACAGAACAAGCCCTGCTGTGACAGAAACATCCCTGCTCTCACTGGGGCCCTGATGGTCACAGCCTTCCCTTCCCACCATGCTCCCAGCACAGCTGTGAGCCCCACACCTTGAGGAGGGAGCCAGGCCAGATGCGGATGGCACCGTAGTTGAGCAGGGCTCGCACCACAAGCTCTGGGTGGTGCTCCAGCTTGTAGGCAGTTGCTTGCAGGATATTGTGCAGTGCCGTGTTGCCGCTGTAGTTCATGATGTTGACATTTGCACCCCGGGCCAGCAGTAACTCTGCTACTTGAGCATTGGCATTCTTGCAGGCCAGGTGAAGTGGGTGCTGACGGTCCCTATCTGCAGCATTGATGCTAGCACCACTTTCCACCAGCAGCTGGCAGACCCGGTAGTAACGGTCCATGTCCTGGGGTTGGTGGGGCTGAGCACAGGCAGCATTCAGCGGCGTCTGCCCCTCCTCATTCTTTGCCTCCAGCTCTGCGCCATAGCGCAGAAGCAGCTGGACGTGGTCTGTTAGGCCATGTCGTGCTGCTATATGCAGTGCTGTGTCATCTTCCTCCTCAGTCCGACTGTTCACACTGGCGCCATGCTGCAGCAGCTGCTGGATGCACCTATGTGGGCCAAGATGATTCAGTGACAGGCTCTCCTCTCTGGCTCCTACCCTTCCTCCCACCCCACATGTCTGTACCATCCCATGGCTTTCACTTTTCCCAAGAGTCCAAAAATCTCTGCTCCTCATGCCCTGGAGCAGTGGTTTTAAGCCAGGATGACTGGTGAGCAGAGATATGCCATCCTAATTCTAGCTAACTCACTGCAGATCTTTAACAATGTGTCGTCACACCCAGAGTCTGCTCCCACACCCCACAGAGGCCTGTTGTGGCCTGAGCTTCGCAGTGTGAACCATCAGCCCTGCATTGCTGGTGGGTAGCAAGACAGCCAGCACCAAGTTCAGCTGCATCAGCTGAGGACTAGAGCTTGCAGTCATCTGTTGGACTTCAGAGGTAATCCTGGTCCAGGAACAGGCAGTAAGGCCACCCCATTCAGCAGCCATTGCTGCAACCACCAGCCCACCTGCAGGGATGAGTAGGGACGCCTTCTACATAGGATGAGGCTCAAGGGGGAGGGAGGCCTACTGTGTCCCCTGGGCAGAACTCACTCGATGGAGTCTCGGCTCTTGCAGAGGTGCAGGGGCTTGTAGCCATCCTCAGAGACAGCCTCAGGGTCAGCACCAAAGCTGAGCAGCAGGCGCACACACTCTGTGCTGGGTGCTGCACAAGCCTCATGCAGGGCAGTCTTACCCCCTGGTGCAAAGTTGACGGCAGCTCCCCTGAGCAGCAGGAGCCGCAGGCAGTCTGTGTAGCCCCGGCTGGCTGTGATGTGCAGAGGCGTGGTGAGCTCCTGCTCATAGTTCAGAGACCACAGTCCTGCAGGGAAAGAGAGGTCAGGGAGCCGCATACAGCCACAGTGCACAAAAGCATTGGGCCCAGACCTGCCCTTTCCCCTGGGGTACCTGTTGTACATCCCCCCTTGAGAGACTCGAGTTTCCCTTCAAGGGACTGCCTCTTCCCTTCTCTACAAGGTCCCTGCCTTTGGACTGGCCTGCCAAAGGCAAAGATCTGGGGGTGACTCTTACACTGCACAGCCATGCTGACGAGAAGCTCGAAGGAGCAGGAGCCTTGGGGTAGAGGCTGTTCCCAGAAAGTGTACTTTTCACCTGCAGCTCAGTCATGCAGCACAGGGTTTCCGCTGACAGGAGTACAGCAGATGAAGGGCCTGGGGCACAGGCAGGGCTGAAAGCAGCAAGGTGGCTGGGAAGGGCACCATGCATGAAGCACCACAAAGACAAGGAGCCAGGCAGTAAAACAAAGAGGTGCTGGAGCAGGCTGCCACGCACACAGGAGATTCAGACAAGCCCTGAGCATGGTGCAGACAAGCAAGCTTCAGCAGAGATGGACATCTAGGGCCTAGGAGAGGGCAAGGGGCTGAAACCTGCCAACTCTCAAAGATGCTGACCCAGCTGGAACCATTGCTGAACCGGTGCAGTCTGCTGGCAAACAGCCTGCAGCTGTTACAGGAAAAGAGCTGCTTAAATCATGCTTCTTGCTGCCCCATCCAGGCTGGGCTGGAGGACCACATCCCAGTCTGCGTGACATGTTCAACACTACATCCTTCTCACCTCTTTCTCGCAGATGCAGCATGCAGTCAACCGTGTTTCCCAGGGCCAGGTTCAAACCGAACCATCCTGAGGACCTAACGCAGGGCTGTGACAATTCGTTGCCCAGCACAACCCACAGAGGGAACCAGCAGCGCAGCACAGGCTGCACACAGACAGAACAGGCACGCAGAGTCAGGCTACTGGGCCAGTCGCAGAAGGAATACGACCTGGAGCTTGAATCTCCTTTGCCCATTGTGGGAACCCAAGCAGTTTCCAAGCATTTGCACAACCCCTGCTAGAAGGGCCGGGTACCCCAGACGCACCTCATGCTCCCAGACACACGCACACCCTCCCACAAGCGGCACAGGGGAACCCAACCCCATCCCAGAGCTCTCACTGCCATCCTGACTCCTCTGTAACCCAAACAGCACCCGTAACACACAGTCCCAGAAATAGTAATGCCCTGCAGCGTAAGCAAAAGGCTCCAAGCCCCCGTCCGGCTGGGCCACGCTGCCTGCCCGCTGCCCCCCTGCGTACTCAGCCGGCGGAGGTTGAAGCGGTAGTTTTTCCACTCTTCCAGGTCACTGGTGTCAAACACGGCATTGGGACTCAGGTTGTTCTGAGGGTCGCTGAGGATCTCGGCCACAGTCCCCCGATCCCCAGTCAGCAGGGCCTGCCAGTAGACCTGGGCAGGGCCATCTGCCTTCCGCGTGCAAATGGGCTCCTGACTCTTGCCTCCTCTGCCGGTGATGCTACCCATGAGGCAGCACCCAGACCCTCCACAGAAATGAGGGCAGGACCTGCTGCTGCCTTCCCGGCCAGGCTCTGAGCCTGCAGGCACAGCCCCACCAGTGCCCGGTGCTCTGGCTGACAGGCTGCCTGTCAGCCCTGGGCCGCTCCCCAGGGAGGGAGGACATGTCACATCACCATTTGGCCCAGGCTGGGCACGGCTTGGGTCTCAGCTGTTCTATTCTGGGAAACCTTGTGACCAAATATTTGGGCCAAGAGGCTGATAAGGTCACTCCTCTTGGGCAGCAGTATCTCTGCAGTCACTGGCTGTGAAGGGGAAGTCCCTAGGCAGCGCAGGGTAGCAGAGTAGCCTGAAGGGCAGAAACAGAGACGGGACATCACTACGAAAACAGGGAGGGAAGTAGTCTCATGCCCAACTAGCCTGCTGTCACCCAGTTGCTGCCCAGACCGCAACAGCGCAACCCAGCTGCCTCCATACACCAGCAGCACGCCTTTGTCCAGCCCTTGGCTCCACGCACACCTCCAGCACTGCACACCCATTTGCTAGTTCCACCCAAGCCCTTGGCACTAGACAGGTTTTTAAACAAGCCACAGGAAAGTTCTTTTTAATCAAAGCTTAAAGCCAAAGGACAGGTAGAAATAAGTACAAGGATGGAAAACTGTGCATTACAAGTGAAGTAAAACCATAGAAGGTAATTATCCGTTAGACCCCTTCCTGCTTTTCCTTGAAATTCAGCCTTGCAGAGAGCTCCTGCATGGTTTTAGTACTCCCTTTCCCATCCTCTGACAGTCCCCTCACTCAGGGTTCCTCACTGCTGTCCTTTCACCTGAGATGGCATTTTCCCCTGTCCCCACGTAGTAGTATAAACCTACCCTGCCCCTACTTTGGTTACAGAACAGCGCCCTTTGCTCACAGTTCATCAGCATTGCATGCATTTTGTTCAGACCATATGTTCTAAAGAACACATCAAACTGCATGGAAGACTAACAGTGTTTAGTTTAATTTTGTGGCGTGGAACTATTCAAATCATGCAGCTGAAAACAAGTTAAGTGACCCCAATAGACCACCAAGCAACAAATACCTGGGGGACCAGAGAAGAGTGTAAGATAGGGAACTTTACCCTTCTCAGTAATGAAAATAAATGACCAAGTTCTATACTGACAGTCTCCAGCACGCTCTGTCTGTGCAGACTTCACCACCTTGTCTAGCCAAAGTGTAGTACGTGAAAGGGTAAAGAGAGGGAAGCACTTAGCAGGCTTTCTCACCTGATGGGATCCTCTATTTCCCCAAAGATATAAGCAGGCATCCCACGAGAGCCTGAGGTTCCCAATCACAAAAGCATCACCAGGGAGGCAAAAGGCTGTGTGAGTTAGTGTCGGTAACACCAAACAATTTACACTTCCTCTGGGCTTCTTAAAATGTCAATAGGGATGACTTGGGAAAAAATCAGGTCACTAGAATCTACTTTTAAGGTCACTGGCTAGGTAAACTTTAAGAAACTGTCCCTACAGGCCAGTGAGATACATAACCAAAGCCTTAGGTAGCATGAAGTTTTGCTTTGGTTTCTGTTCCATACTCTTGTCTGATAAATTTGGCAGTACATTTTTGGTCTGTGCTTGATGAATGATCTTGTTTGGTTGGGTATTTCACATCTTGAGACTTTGGTGAGAAGAGCAATTTCTGTGTGAAGTTGTTGCTTTTACATCAGCTGTTCTGTTTTCTTTGGGGCACAAATCTTTACAAGCAGACTGACTTGCTGTTCAAGTGTCAGTCAGCTCAGCATAAGACAGGAGTTAAAATGTACAATTAATATTTTACTGACAAGTGGTCCCAGTTACACAAAGGGTAATACCTTTTGTATTTTTATTCCTAAGTAGACTAAAAATTCAAAACCTGGGTTGCACAAATCTTGGAACTCAGTAAATATTCACTACCCACAAGTAGTAGCACTTGCATCTGCAAGCCCACCCTAGCTGTTTGTCTCTTGCTAGTGTGGATCGCTACAAAACACTCAGTCACGGTCAGGCTTTATCACTGTGCTCCACAGCTTTGCACCAGCACACTTGAAAAGAACCCACACCTCTGGGAAAGTGGCCTTCAGCAGCAGCTCTTCCACTCTGGCACAGGGGGGCTTTTGCCATCAACCTTCTGTGGAAAAGAGTGGTGCAGTTATGGCCCCTCCACACCCGACACTCCCTGTCTTAAATTCTGGGAGCCTGCCTGCACCACACTACTAACAGACAGCAGCAAGGACAAGCGCACTTCCAGATTGCTAAGCACATCTCACCCTTTAACACATCAGCTACGCTGCTTACTGAAACGTTCATAGATGACACTGATAAGAAGGTAAGCAAAAGGGACCAAAGAGTGTGGAAGAACGTGTGCTAGCCACAAGATGCATCTGGGCAAGGTACAGTGAGGTATACAGATGGGAGGAAACCCAAGGATGACCATCTTCTACTTCCTGTCACTCAGGACAAGCTTAATTCCACCATCTCTCTGGCAGACTAGATTTCTGCTCGCCTTGCCCAATCCATCTCACAGAATAGAACAGTTTGCTGGGTGCAAACCCCACACACGCAAGAAAGCAAAACACCAAATGCTTTTGTTCTGGAGCAAAGACTTCCTCCAGCTGATCACTGTTAACCCTCCCACATCAACCTCCCTGCAGCTTCTCAAAGTCAGTGTTTGGAGCAGGGATCGTAATGGGTCTGCTTCACATCTGGATTTCACTACAGCACCAGGTAGATATGGAGCAATTGTGGCTTTGTCCCCAGACAGCTGCCTACAAGGCTGAAGCACAGCCATGCCTCTTCCTCGGGATATGGGCTAAGGTCTGCCTGAAGGGCACTGCTAAGATCTCTCTGCTGTTCCCAAAGCATGTCACAGCCTCCGGTTTCTGATGAACTGGAGTAACAGATGCAACTTAAGACATAAGGCAGGAAAAGCATCCTTATGCTACCTGATGCCTTCTCACCCAAGCACTCTCTCCACCTCAGACATATTTCACATCTATCCCAGCAATCTCTAACAGGGCAGTCCTGATGTTGTTCCTCTCCAGCAGCCCCTCCAAGGGCCCTATTCTCACCATTTCCCAGTAGATCTGCCTCTGGCCACCTTCACCAAGCCTGCTACCATTTGTTCTACAGCCCCAGAATCCTCCTTCCTCATCCAAAAGTCTTTCTTCCTAAGTCCCTCTTCCACCACCCTGTCTCCACCACTGGGGATTCCTCTCAAGACTTTTCTCAAGAGTCTGTGCTATTTCTCTAGTCCCCATCCTGGGCACTTTCCATCCCCCCATGTCCCAGCCCTGCACACCCACCAAATTTCCTGCTAGTCCAGCGCAGCTCATCACCCTTGGTCTCAATGACGAGATTGATGGCTGCGCTCTTGGTGAAGTACTTCCGCACCATCTCCAGGTCCCCAGTGAAGAGCGCATTCTGGACCAGCAGATCCCGGCACTCCAGTGGCTCCAAGCGGCTGTTTTGGCATCCCTGGCTAACTGGGCTCAGGCTGCGCTCACTGTGGTGGTACCGAGACCTTATATGCCGAGAGTACTTCTGCTCATCCAGCTGCTCCTCATCCAGCTGCAGCAAGCGCTGTGTGGCAGAGCTGAAGGGAAAGGTGCAGTCCATCACAGGGAACAAACAGGACAAGCCCGAACCTTACAGCAAACAAGCTGCTGCAGGCAAGAGCCTCTTATCCAAGGCTATGTCCTTTGCAGGTTGCTCCTGGGTTCCAGCTCCCCAGTGTCTGGCTGGATTCAGGCACAGGCCTGACTCACACAGTATAAATAGTCCTGCTTGGCAGCTCCCCTTCACCACCTCCCCTCCTTCCAAGAGCTTATTTTCAGCTGCTGGATACAATCATCAGCACAGATTAGGCATGGGAGAGAGGTAGCAGGCAGCTTTGAAACACTCTCTATTGTGCTTGCTTGTGCGCACCGCAAAGTCTCTCTGCTCTGCACCATGCTCCCACTTGGAAAGAAACAGAGCGAGGCAGGGGCAATCACACTGGGGGGTAATTAGGGAAAGGCCTGCAGCAGAAGTGGTGTCAGAAATCATAAGGGACTGAGTACAGAGGCCTTCCCCACAGGCAACGCCACAGGGACCAAAAAAACTCTCACAAGCCCCACACACTGCTCTTGAGAACCCAGCATCTTCACTAGGGCAGCAAGATTGGCTGCCTAGACACAGCTGAGCAGAATAAAGGAGGGCAGGTGGGCAAGCCCTTGGAAAAACAGCTTGTATAACATGAACCAAGTTTCCTGGCAATAAGGAAGACAGTCTCCCACACAAACCTCAAGACGTTGGCAAGCATCTTCAGGCTTCTGAGGGGGGTATGCTCAGCTATGCTATCCACCTCTCCAGCCATCGCGAGTCACATCTGGAGGGGTGAAAGATGCTGAAGCCCCCTGCCCTGCCCCAGTTATCACCGCTCACTCTGCAGGATGTAGAGTGGATCTCACCAGCTAGGACATTGTGGTAGGTTGACATAGGTTTGGGACCTGTTAAACTTTGTTTACTCTCAAATTACTCTCCTGTAACTAACCTGTTAATTGCTGTGTCCCTGCCAACATGAGAACCTTCCAGCTGGGCAGGCTGTGAGTGCCAGCAATGGCAGCAGGGACTCATCAGCTGCTGTGGGAATTTCAGCTGGTATTCTCTACCCAATCTGTAACTGAGAGTGTTTGGGGTCAGTGGGGTGACATAGTAGAGACCTGCAAGAGTGCCTGAGGGCTAACAGGGGTAGCTGTGCACCCAAGACCACATGCCTCTACCTGGAACGGCTGCACTGACCCACTGACTTTCTCCTGGACCATGCTGTCCCACTGGACAAGGTTTTGTCAGAAGCCATCACGTTGGCCCACCTGACTTATCTCCTGGACTGCACCATCTATTCTGCAAAACAGGCAAGTTGTGTCACTTGTTAAGATTAAATATAAATGTGACTAGAAGGATTTTTGAGGTTTGGGTGGGTTTTTTTGGTTGGTTTTTTTTAGGGCTGAGGGTTCTTTTGGGGGGGGAGGGTTGTTGTTGAGTTTCTTTGTTGGGGGGGCAGGAGGGAGAGTTGTTTGGGTTTTATTTTGGTGGTTGTTTGTTTGTTTTTAAATCTGAGCCCATTTAGTCTTTACCCTGTCAACTTGGTTCCAAACTGTGACAGAGTTCTTTCTAGTGTGGCTGTAGGTGTTGATCAGACAGGGAGCTAGGCTTTGCTTGTGTTCTTTTTGCTGGGTGTTTCCAGTGCAGAGAAAAGGACTATGTAAGAACTGGGAAGCCACAAAGGGTCCATGAACAAGTCCCAGGTCTGCTGGCTGCCTTCAAGAGCTGCCAGACATGTTCCCCATTGCCCCTGCACAGATACTCTATGCCCATGACCAGTTTGTAGCATCTCACTGGTGGTGCAGCACTGGGGTCACAGGCACACTTGTTCTCCAGAAGGATGCAGTAGCCGTATCTCCAGCCCCACTTTGGAATCAGTGTTCAAGCTTAACAAAGTGACTGCCCAGGCACAGGTGTAAGAGGAGGGCACGTCTAGATAGAAAACACTGACCAGAAGGATCTGATGATCCTCAGAAGGGGCTCTGGGCCTGCCTTGCCGCCCTCATTTGTTGCAGGGTCTGCTTAGGAGTCAGGCAGAAGAGGCACTCGGTGGTTCCTCCCTGTGCTCCTCTTCCCTGTCCCATTTCTACAGCAAGACCAGCAAAGAGCTGACAGGTCCAAGAGCTCCCAGACTGATGTAGACACTATGGCAGTAGATGCCACTACTGTAAGGATTTTCATATAAGCTCTGGCTCTCCCTCCAGACACAACCACAGTCCAAACACACATATAGAGACCTCTCCAGCCTCACTCACGTGGTGAGCTTCACCATGCTCACACACCACAGAACCCCATCACAAGTATATCTGTACACACATACCCAGTGGCTTTTTCTTCTGTACACACACCCCTCCCAAACCCTCTTCCCACTCAGTGGTTTGTCCCCCTTCTGTACACAGACAGTAGCCAAAACTGACAAACAGCTGTCCTCGCCCAAGACAGCAAGTACAGAGCTCATCAGAACTATTTATTATCTTTATTTCCTTCCCCCCCATGCTCCTTCCCCCCTTCTTGTCTTTCCCTTGTGCCTCCTTCACTTCTGCAGTCTCTTGCACTGCCTGGAGCCATCTTTTACCCAGCACTCTCTTCACTTACCAGTCCTGCAGAGAGAGCAAGTATGCAGGGGGTAAAAAAGGCTGCAAAGGAGGGTGATAGCAAAGAAGATAGAAACGGGTTTGGGGCAGGAGGAAGGGCTAGCCATTTGTCTGAAGCACAAAGGAAATGGGACAAATCAGGCTGAAACCAACTGGAGAAGAGTCAAGCAGGAGAAGGCAGAGGGGAGAGGCTGAATTACCTGCAGACTCCACCAGTCTCCCCTCCCTGTAGATGGGACGCACCTTGATCAGCAGCTGCAGGAGCTCACATACTTCCACTGCATGCTCCTTGGACAGCTGCAGGATGTGACACTATCAGCAGCAATGCACACAGCTTGCACTATGTGGCCTTGGCTGTAGCCATCTGACACCTTGACCAGGGTCCTAATGCCCAAGCTGCCGGTAAGAACATCCCACTCGCTTTTGGATCAGTCACTGCCAGGTCTCTGAACAAAGCAGAGAGCCCATGAGAAGACACCATGGCAGGAGGGGTGGAGAAAGCATGACAAATAGCCAGTCTCCTCTGGCCAGATGAGGGGCTGAGCACAACAGGCCCAACTTGGGGAACTTGGATACAGAGAAGGCTGGATTCTTTTAGGGATGAGGAAAAGGATAAACTAAGGAGAACTCTTAGTTTCTCTCCAACCTGTCTTTCCACCTCCTACTGCTCCTGTCACTGTAACCAAGGCCATCATCCTTCCCCCAGCCATGGGCTTGGGCACAGAATCCAAAACTTCACGCACAGTACTGTTCATGCACCCTATAAACATCCAGGAAAGGCATCTAGGAGAAACACCCTGACTGCTGGGCTGAGGCCAGGTCCCTAGTCATCACACCCAGAATGCTGGCAGAGGGCAGGCAGTGCTTTCGCACTCAGGCGGTTTCACAGACCTTGGGCTGAGTGGGTGTGCGTTTCTGCCTTTGCACCAGCTACCCTGGAGATTTCCTCCTATTCCCAAGGCTAACAACAAAAATACCAAAACCACCCCACCACAAAAAAAACCAAACCAAAAAACACCACCAAAAACCCCACCAAAAACGAACAACAAAACACAAAACCACCAAAACACAAAAACCACAAAGCACAACCAACCACACACACATACACACACCCCCTCCTCCCAGCAGAGCCTTTCTTTCATGTTTGATAGAGCTCTGGCATCTGCCCTGGCCCCACAGCAAAAGAGGTCCTTTACTTGCTCTGCCTGACAGGTCACAGGAGGGAAGTCAGGACCATCTGTCCCCTCAGCACTGTCATCTGGCAGGAGTTGTCCAGCTACTGGCACAAAGCTTTACCTTCAAATCCAGTTTACTGAACCCACTCACTGCACAATCCATAGTGGGCTGCATAGTCTGCGTGAGGAAAAAAAGCAGGCTCCTCCTCACTGGTTTTGTATAATACCTTCAGATCAGGTGCACAAGGGCCTGTCTGATGCACAGATCAGCAGCACCCAATCCTCTGGCCTCAGTGATTTCAGGGCATTTAGCAAGTCCTTCCTCAGATCCTTTGGATCTGTCTGTGAGGAAAAAGAGGGTCCTCAAAGGTCAGAGTGAAGGGGATCAGGTGCAATCGCATGACCCAAGGCTGACCAGAGGGAAGAAGATGCACATCCTTGGGAAAAAAAAAAAAAAAAAAGTGTTGCAATTTTTTTCAGCTGTCTGCTTCTAAACATTGTTGCTCTTACTGCAGAAGATTTGTTTTCTCTCTTGCTAAATCATCGATTTGTTTTATGATTACACCTGCCTTGTGTCTGGAGACAAGTTGAATGGAGTAAAATCAGAAATGTTACAGTGTATTTCTTGTATGATATAACAGGTCATGAGAGACATGTTGGAACATCTCAGAGACATTAGAGGAGTTCAGAGGATCAAGTCCTGTCTGCAGGTTTGCATGGGGTCAGAGGCTGACAGTCATTGGCTTTTGGAAAAGCACTCCCTAGAGCACACACAGGCAATCACCCCCAACCCACCTACCCCCTCTAGACGTGGGGACCACCCACTGTTGGTACACCTCCAGACATCACACCTTCCCCACAAGAAGCAGTAACTAAGGACAGAGCAAGGAGAACAAGGTTGAGTGGATAACTCATCTATCTCCCCATGCGAGAGATGTTAAAACAAAACTGAGGTAACCAGCCCCACAGCAGCTACCCAAATTGGTATAAAGAGACAAGGTGGGAATGTGTCCACGATGTGGGACAGAACAAGGGTGTTGGAACTGGAATCTCTAGCCCAACAGTAATGTAAGTGTATCCATTTACACATGCTCATGTGCATGACAAAGCATGTCTGACCCCAGAAGACAGACTTAGGGAGAGTACCTTGTTACTCACAAAGTCATCTGTGTAAACTACAAGCCTAAAGATGTAGCATACGGCCCTATCAGGTCAGAGGCTACCCAGGAAACCATGATTTTATGCAGATATTAGCTGCTGATATACATTAACATGATGTATTAAATGCTGCCACCTTCAAAAGGTCCTGATGACACAGAGTAACACTGGAGCCCATACTGTGCACTTTGTTTTCAAGTCTTGAACTATTAGCTCTTCATTTTCTACCTTAAGCATTAATAAATGCTGGTTTTGTTTTACTGTTAAACCTGCTGGGTATACAGAAGCTGCTGCACTGGATTGAAGCCAAAAGCAAAGTACACACCTCTACAATACAGTAGATGAAAGGAAAGAGGGATCCAAAAGAACTTGTACACTGAGCATAAGAAGGGGGACCAGCAGCTAGATCCTGCTAGTCTGCAAAAGGTTAATGCAATAACTGTCATAGCCAGCTGCTGCTGTTTTGGGAAAGCCTTTACTCCAGCAAGCACAAAGAGTCCCTTCTGTAAGCAGAGGTAGCAGAGAGAGACCTCACAGAGCTTCAGACCAGGCTCCAAGGAAAGAATAAGTAGAACGTGTCTGATCCAACATTACTGAGCTGAAGCCTTCATTCAGAAGTAGGGCCATGAGATGTGGGAACTGAGTTAAAAGACCCTCTTGTGGGTAGAGGAGGTTATCCTTCAAACATATCTTGGGACTGCACTTGCACAGCAGGACATGGGTTGGAGCAGTAGCCGCCCTCACTAATACCTTCTCTGCTGCTCAGGAGCAACTTGCTATGGCAAAAAGTCATTCAGAAGAGCTCTCCAGGCTGACTCACTTCTGACACAAGCAAGCCAGCTTCTCATGGCAAAGGCCCTGACAAGGATAGCACATGGCAGGGATTGTGAATTGCATTATTAGAAATTGATGGGTTTCTAACCCAGCTGGAAGGGAAGTTTGAATATACATACTGACAGCCCACCTATCTCTCTCTAGGTTTTACCTCCTTCTCCCCAGGAGATTTCTTACAAAATTAATTTTCTTCATTCCCAACCCAGATTACTGACAGCTGCAGCAACTTTGCTAGCTGCAGTGTCAGAAGCAGGTGACAGAGGCCTTAACCACAGGTAGAGTACGGGGGTCTGAGTGGGGAATACCAGCAGAAACTTAGCCCAAACAGTCAATTCCAGGTGATCCAGTCCCAACTCTACCCACAGCCTTGCTCAATTACTAGTTCACTAGCTATGCATTCCTACCCATGACACACAGGGCTCTTTTCCTGACCTTACTGCCTTCTTTGCCTCGTGTGGCTTCTCATCTTCTTGGTCCACTGCCACATTCAGTACCTGTGACTCCTCTCTCAACAGCTCATCATTAATCTGGAGAAAAGACAACATCAACATAGCACCTGGTAGACTCCTTGTTCGCCTCTAACACCCCACTGTTCTTCAGCTCTAACCAGGAACACTGTCCCTAGAGGCCACAGCACACGTTAGTCATTCCCAGTCTAACTCCCTCCAACACATGGACACAGGTTGCACAGAGCAGTGGTAAGTTGAGCTTCCTCTGGGAAGAAACAGCCATGAACACCTTCCTAAGCCTGTGGGCTCTGCTCTCGAACCTCATGAATCACAAAAGCCTTTCCATTCCCCTTCAGCATCTCCAAGCAAAACACCTACAGTTGCCAAATAAGAAGGTCCACAGGGCACATTCAAGACAATGAGGGCCCACACCCCTCACCTGCAGGCAAATCTCTTTTTACACCTCTTTTCTGTGTCTTGATCAGCTTCAGGTCATAGTGCTGGACTCGGTCTGCAAAGATGGGGCAGCTGAACTTCACCAGACTCCTATCAGCTCCATTTTGCCCTACCTCCCAAAGGCACTGTGGCTGTTACCTTAGGTCTCCCTATCTCCATACCACATCTATCAGGAGAACATCTCATCACATCTGATCCCTTCATTCATTGTCATGTCATGCCCTTCCTGCTTGCATTTCAGCCCACTGCCACCACCAGGGAAGAACTGCTGCCTTCCCCACAGCAGAGCCCACCCTGTTCCCTACAGCACCTCTGAGCCATCCCCTTGGGAGGGCAGCTGCACAGGCAGCTCACAGACATGCAACACAGCCTGGCTTGGATGAGCTGAACCACAATACACATGAAAAATAAAGCTTGGCAGACAGAGCAGCAGGTTCTCCCCACCTCCAACACACCAGACAAGACTCTGGGTCTCAGCAAGGAAAGCCAAGCATCCCATGCATGTGCAAATCCAAATGCCTGTATTTGGCATTGCCCACCATCCACACCAAGATGTGCTAATAAGCAAGCACCTGGAAAACCCAAGATGGGCTCATGCCTCTTGCACCACAGCTGTGGCCACAAGAAGCGGCAAGCAGAGAGCAGATACCCAAAGCCCTACGCATAGAAGACAAAGTATAGTGTCCTGAAGAATAAACCCACCACAGACAGTCCTATTCTTTGAAAGCAAGGCTAAGGTTTCAGCTGAAGCCTTACTACTCATAGGCACATGCAGAGGGAGGGAACAATCAGGGCAATACACCACACAAAACCATGTACAAACTCATGCATATAAACCCTGCAAAGTTCCAGCCATTAAGTATCAGCTTCTGGTTTCATGATCTGTGTTGCATTTACAGCAGCCCCAGTCCCCTCCCAACCACAGCATGCAGCCCTCTTACTTGGACAGTACATTGTGAATGCTCCATTGATTGCTGGCAGGAACATGGATGAAGGCAGCACCTCCAGGCTCAGTGCAAAGCACTTCCTTGCCCAAGATTATATCAGTTACCACCCCTTCAGCATACGGCTGTGGGACTCAACCCCTCCATCCTTAGACCATTCTGCCACATATGTTTCCCAAATGCACTGGAAATTCAGACCCACCAGCCCTGGGGTGGGATGGGACAATTCCACCTTCTGAGAACATCTGCTGCCTCAGCCACAGACAGGCCCCATGTTTTATACCCTGCCCTTCCTCCTCCAACTTGACAACCTTTGCCCCTACTCCAGCTTTGCTTCTGCCCTGATATCTGCTCAGCGGTCTTTTCTGAGAAAAGGATGCTAGAGCCATCCATTTCCTATTCAGGAAAGCAGCCAGCAAAGTTGCTGTGCAAGGGACATAGATGTCAGAACCCAACATGCCCTTAAGTATACATGGGGGCTTGATCCTCACCTCACTAACGTTTGGTCACAAGGTGGCACCAAGCAAAACCACAGCTGGGACCCTGGCTAGAAGGGACTGAACATGATCAGGAGGGAGAGGACAAGGGGGGAACACGGAATACTGCTCATGCCACCAAGGCCAAAGGGACAAGGATAAAGTGGTACCAGGAGCCTTGTACTACCACATAGTATTTCTATTTTGCACAGATGGGGAGGACAGTGGAGGGTGCCCATGCAGCAGCTGGAGAGGAATGGGGGTAGAGGAATAGCAGCAAGACTACCCTCCCATTCAGCCACTAGCCAGCATTCAAGGAACCACTGCTGAAGCTGCTGCTCCATCTGCTCCCTCGTGCCTAGTCCCTCCAGTTCACACAGCTTCCTGTGGACATTCAAGAGCACATGCAAGAGCTTCATAGTCAGCCTGGCACAAGAGCTGCAACTCTTCTTCCAGCTGTGCCCAGAGCACAGCAGCTGAAAGCCTTGGGGCTGCAGGGTCTGGAGCCTGCAATAATTGCAAGCCAACAATTGCAAGGGCTTGTCAGAAAGTAAGCACGGTTCTACATTGAGCACAGGTGAAGGACAGGACACCTGAGCAGCAGTCCCATCACCAAGCATGCCCCACACATCCCCATTCCAAAGGCCACCACCCAACTGCTCTGACCATGCCCCTTGCTCCTTTTGCAGCAGATGACACCAGGCCTGCCTTATCAAGTAAATTTCTCCCTAGTGCCAAGCAGAAGCAGCCATGGTGGGGAAGAAACATTAGGAGCATCAGAAAGAGGTTGTGTGGGGAGTGAGCAGCGTGCGTGTAAACGAGCCTGTAACGAGTTTGTAATATGCATGTGTGGCGCGGCCTGCGCAGCGTCATCACAATGGCACAGGCACTTTCCCGCCTCATTGCCTCCCAAATGGATTTTAAATATCATTCCGAGGACACAATTATTTAAAACGCTGAACTAAACACTCGCTAATGGGAAAACGGCGTGTGGCCTGCAGCAGCCATTCCTCATGGGGCCACTCTGCCCATGTCATCCTCTTCTCCAGCCCCATACCCTGCATGGGGCCACATGGAAGCATCCTCCTCCCACTTGGAGATCATGCAGGGTACTGCTAGGTAACTGTCCTGAGCCCGGCCCAATACACATTGCTTATGTGAGAACACGCTTTTTGTCCCCATCCCATTTCTGTCCTCGGGCCCCAGAGGAGCACTCTGCCCTGTCCCAAGCTTCTCAGCACTGGAGGCACCATGAGTCAGTCACTGGGGCTCTAACAGTCCCTGGCTGCAGCTCCATATCAGGAAGCACCTTACCAGACAGCAGGTCTTTCAGTCTCCCCCCGTGTTCAGCAGCAGGTAATACAGGGCTATACAAGGAGAGGACATTAGAACAAGGATGCGTTCTGACCCCCGTTGTTATATGGCCCTGGAAATTATAGATATCAAATAAGACTTACTTTTTCACATAATTAACTTCTGAATACCTCCCCCACCCCCACTGCACAATCCCGAGGAGGGGAGATGAAGGAAGCAGCATTATTGTTGGCTGCATCCAGGACTCCCGAGTGAACAGAGTATGAAGATAGAGAACAAGGAAACAAACTATTTGCAACAATTCTTGCTGGGGAGAACATAGATAGAGACACAGCTTCAAGGATGCCATGGATCCTCAGCCCCATTACAGTGCTGGCAGGATCAGGGATAACAGCAATGTGTGTGCTCATGGGGGAGTGTCTGCCTGACCTCTGATCATCACTCATCTCCCATTCTCCAGGCAGGGATTCTGGGCCACCATGAGTTACAGACTCAGAGTTACCATTACTCAGAGACAACAGCCTACCTCAGACCAAACCAGAAAAGGGAAGGGACATAGACCAGCACTGTCCCCACACACCAGAAGCTGAGCACAGAGAGGATGAGAGTACCTTGCTGGAACCCTGGCTGCACTTCAGAGGTTCATATTTTAACAGCCTTGGCATCACCAGAGCTATCCATCACCAGCTCATTTTCCTCTGAGTGCTGAACCATTCCTGCCTATGCTATTTGGAACAGTGTCTAATGATGCACCAGAGCAGCCACCTGGCAGCACTGCTGCCAAGGGACACAACAACATGGGAAGAGAAACGCACAGAGGTCTGCACACTGGTGCCAGCCTCCATTGCCCAAAAAGCTCCCTCCCCTCATACCTGCACCACTCATCATAGACCAGAGAAGATGCTCTGCCTCATGGTCCCCCACCCCATAAGAGAAAAGAGCACATACTCTTAAGCTATTGCGCTCTTACAAAAAGGAAGATAGAGAACACAGGCATTACTGATATTATGAACACTTTGATTCACTTTGTCACACTATAGTGTTCTTTTTGAGGGGTTTCAAGAGTGGACCAAGGCAAAAAAAAAAAAAAAAAAGGATGCTTGTAGCTCATAGGATTGTATAGGTTGGCAAGAACAAATCAGACGGACATCGACATGGGGCCAGGGACATGCAACATGACAATGCTGCAGTGTTGCAGCACTAAGAACTCACTGGGAGACTTGCAAGGACACATGCAGACCTGGAAAGACAGACTCATACGGACCAAGGCAGTCCCAAGACACTTCGGAAGAGTGCCTGTATGGGATCCAAGTTAAGGTTTGCTTTTTACTGTGACATCAGTGCATCTGGGTCATTCTCACAGTGACCAATATCTTGTGAATCCCTGCTGGTTGGCAGAGTCTACCCCCTCCTCCCAAAACAACTTAATTCAGATGTCACCTGATCCACTAGAGCATCATGGCACAAACAGGGCATGGAGCCACAAGGCCAGTCTGGAAGAAGCTGAGCTGTGGAGCAGTCCTTACAAAAGCTAATCTGTGGTAAGCATGCAGAGTGATCCCTCAGGAAAGGAAGACTGTGTACTACATCCTGTGCAGGTATATCAGGGCAGCTCCATGGGGACATACTGTGGGGAAACAAGCAGCATGACCCCTGCACAGCAAAAGACGAACCTACCCCCATATGTGAAATGCAAAAAAAAAAAAAAAAAAAAAGATAATCTGGGCAGGTTCAGTGCAGAACTCATCATTCCAAGAGCAACCATCTCCTTCTGCCTCTCAAGGCTGGTGCATCTACACTGCAGGCTGCCCTTCCACATCTGTGGGGAAATGCAGGGATGTAGTAGGAGGGACACGAGGCCAATCACCAACCCCATTCTTCCAACCTTTGGGGCAACTGGGGAGGGGGTGGGGAGGAGAAGACATGAAGCAGGATGCACAGATTAGAGAATTGGAGAATCAAGCACCTGCGCCACTAAAGCCTCACTCCTCTTGGGCTCACCCAGTGCTAGATGCTCTACCAGACACTTCCAGAAGACAGCCGCTCACCCACACAGATGGGCTGTTATCTGCTAAGAGAGCCAGGATATTACAGAGGGAAGTTGCATGGTCCACATGCCCATTTAGAGCTGGGCAGCACCAGCCTCCTGCCCATGCAGTGCAATATATTTGACATCAGGTAGTCAGAGAGAACCACCTCCAGGGCAGAAGCAGAACTGCAGTTCCAAGCTGTTCATGAGCACTCTCCATCCCACAAAAACCACGACTGCACATCCTAAGCTAGGGAAATGGGAGTGCTGCTGGAAAGGGAAGCAAACACAGACGCTGTGGCCTGGGGAGCAATAGAACAGACTGGGCCAGGAGATGGACTGCTCACCTCCTAGATGCAAACGGCAGCCTGCTCACAATCCCGCTCTTTGGCCAGACTCTCCCAGGCCTGCCTCTGACATGCCGGATCCGTCCGAGTCTCCCCCATGAACCTGGCTCGCAGGCAGGTCTGACACAGGCGCTCTGCCACCTGCACCAGCTGCACAGCCTCTCCCCACAGCACAACCAGCCGCAAGGGCTGGAGGAAAGAAAAGCAGTACAGCCCTCTTGGGCGAGATGCTGCTGCAACACCTGCGCTCAGGACCAGTTCTGGCTTGCAGGCAGGGCGCTGAAGAAAAGAGCCCTCTTCAATGCCGTCCTACAGTCAAAGGGAAACAGAGCACCCAGTACAACCCCTTCCCTCCCTCCCCCAGCCAGCCCCACACCATAACAACAGGGCTGGGACTGAAGGCAATGTGCTCAGTCCCAGTTCTGCTGCCTCCTGGACTCTCTCCAGGAGCATCACGTACATCTTGTCTGGCCCACGCTACTGAGCCAGACTGACCCCAGTCAGACACAGACAAGCACCTGTCAGAGCTCCACAGCTCACGAGACTCAGCATCACCTCACAAGCTTTGTGAAGTCCAGGATTGCCCCACATACTGTCACCTAGAACCTACCAGAGCTCTGGCTCCTCCTGACACTCCTACCCTGATTTTTGCTGCCACCAGAAGACCTTAGAACCAGGCATCCAGTCCCAGCGTGAAGCTGGTAAAGGGCCTCCTCCACATCTCCACTCAGAATATAGCCCACATCTTCCCTTTGCTTCACCACAGACTCTGAGGTAGCACCTCCACGCAGGAACCCAGGGACAGCCCTGCACACCCTGAGAAGGTGCTGAACTCCTGGGGCAGTCAGGCTGTCCCACTACAGGCCAGGAGGTCCCACGCTCCACCACCACTCTGGACACAGCACTCAGCCCTGTGGGCTGCTCAGCATCCACATGGACAGACAGAATCTTCTAATGGTCCCTTCAGGGCCTGGGCTTGCTCACATAGGAAGCACCTGGGGATATGGACTCCCCAGTCAGCCCAAGGAAAAACAGACAGGGTCCATCGTTAACATGATGGTCCAAGGCAGAACACAGGACGCTCAGTCCTAGCCCAGTTTATACCCCTGCAGGACAAAGTTGTCTCTTCAAAGCTACTGGAAACAAGAAGAGATATGTCCACAAGTCCTAGAAGGAAAATACCCTTTGTTTCTCCTGCCAGGCCATCTCCTTTTGCACTGTTTCTTCCTCCCCTACCTGAAAGGGAGAAATTTTTCACCAGGAGGAAAAAAAAACCAAACAAAAAAGCCAAAACCCAACAACCCACCAGAAAAGCCAAAACGCCTTTGAAAACAGTTTATAAACATAAGAAAAACCTTCTACCCACTGCTAACTGCATCCCACTGACACAGAGGGATTTGGTCTCTGCTCTGACTAGTACAAACTGATAAACAGCATGCTGATAAACCTGAGCTGGTGCAAAGAGGCCCAGCACAGTAAGGAAGCACTTCAGGAAGAACAGCAGGAAACTCAGACAACACAAGCTTTTAGCACTCAGGAACCTGAAAACTGAAGTAAGAAGTTTGGAGAACTGTGGAAGAGTCTGCTCTGCTTCCCAGAACGACCCTAGCTTTCCACAAGTATACCCTGCAGTCTCTGCTCCTAGTTGTATTTGGTTGTTTTCAAAGGCAGCTGTTCATCCAGTCCTACCAAACAACCCAGATGGCCACAGTTCAAACTGCCTCACAATTTGTGATGCAAAGATTAAAGACATTATCTGTGTTTTTATACATTTATTTGCAGGCAGCCAACAGGAGGTTTTGCTTTTTTAGTTGCATAAGACTGAATAGCAACTCCTGCAGGACTGCACAGGAAGGAAAGTCTCCATTTATGATCCCTGTTAACAACTTGCTGAGAACTGGGTAGCTCAGAGAAATCAACCTGTTATTGGGTGCTCCATAGTTGACAAATAGAGCTAATTAAAGCCAAAGCAAATCTTTCTAAAAATTATAAGTGAAAAGTCTGTGATGTTATCAATCAAGCCTGTGATTTGGTAAAATAAGATATACTCTACATAAACCACTTCAATTACTTATGTTCCAACCCCTTAATTTATTATCAAGCAAGTCTTAGAGCAGGTTTCTTTTATTTTGCCTGGAACCAATTCTAGCCTAACTGACCCAGACCTAATGATGCTATCCTCCTTTTCCAGTGCAACACGTTTCCTCTGATCTGGTTTCAGCTAGGATAGAGTTAATTGTCTTTCCAGTAGCTGGTACAGTGCTATGTTTTTGATCCTTTACTTACAATTTCCTGCTACTCCAGTTTGGTTTTGTTTTTTTTTAATAAATGCCAGAAGACCAGAGAACTCCAGCCCATTTTTTCAAAACCCAGGTAAAAGTTATGGACATACTGACCTTGAAGCAGTTGCCCCATATAGCTGCTATTTAACAACTTTTTTTTTTTACCTAAAAATGAACAAGGAAGTAGCTTTTTTTTGTTTTAATAACAACTTTTTTTAATCAAATAGAAAAAAGTTTATTAGAAACAGATGGTATTTCTGCATTTACTGTGTACTTTGCCATTCCAAGATTTTTTTGTTGCTCTTTACATGTAGAATCTTGCATTCATTTCTCCACTACCTGCACATCCTTTTAACTACCTTTATGCCTACAGTTGCCAAGTATTTTCCACTTACCATCTATCCTACACTTTCATTACGCCACCCTCCAACATCCCAGTTGCAGCTTTCTCTGAAGCAGGTTTGATTTTTCAGTTCAACTTTGAGCTCCCTTCATCAACAGGTCCCAACTCTACACACATCTGAAAAGGCTTCAGAAAACATTTTATCTTGCCCCCCACCTTCTTGAAGCTAATTTGAGAGAAAACTTTACTTACGCTTTTCCTCCTTTGAAGTGTGACATCATTAACACAAAAGTTCTCCATCTGCTCATCATGCTTATGATGAGGACAAGACCTCAATAGCAACCAGCTTCAAAGTCCAGTGGCTAGTTCATCTGTATTTGATGTAAAGGGGCCAGACTACAGGTAACTCGTTGGAGCTGCAAAAGGTTGTACTGGAAGACTGCAGAATATTTAGGCACCACAACCACCTCACCAGTTTGTATCAGGCTTCCAGCTTGCGCTCCCCACGCTGAGGTTCCCCCGTAACTTCCTTAAAGGAGCACGCGGAAGGCAATTCAACCAGTACCCTGTGAAAAACTGACAAGTTTGGGCTCAAGCCTCCTCCTGGATCGCTAGTTAAAACCCATCCCGCGCACCCCTGGGTGCTTGAAAGCTCCCCCAGCGCCAAGAGCACGCTTCACCTCCGCGGACGCCCGCGCCCTCCCCGCTCAAGGACGGGCTGGCAATTCGCACGCGTCCCCCTCAGGAGACACCCAACCGCTTCCCGCGGGACCCCCGCGCTAAGCCTCCTCTCACCGACGGCAGCTCCCAGCTCCTCTCCCGGGCCGGAGACGCCACCACCGCCCGCGAGGAGAGCCGTCCTTCCCGTTCTCCTCTCCGCGCCCGCACCGGCAGCCGCAGCCCGGGCACCCCCTCCCACCGCAGCCGCGCAGGCGAAGGCAGCGGCCGCTCGGCACCGAGTCAGCAGCGGGAGAGGGTGACGGGCAGGACAGGAGCAGAAGCCTCCCCGCGCCTCCCGCCCCGGCTGAAAGCTCCGGCCCAGCTCCGCGGGACACCCCCCCACCCACCGCGCTCGCTCCCGCGGAGCCCAGCGCCCGCCCGCGGCGGAGACGACC
>NW_010972436.1:30367092-30381337 GCF_000737465.1 Haliaeetus leucocephalus
GGCGGCGCTATGACAGACGGGGCGCGGCCAGTGCAGCGAGACTTTATTGGGGCCCGGGCCGGTCACTTGCTGCTGGTGTACTTGGTGACGGCCTTGGTGCCCTCGGAGACGGCGTGCTTGGCCAGCTCGCCGGGCAACAGGAGCCTCACAGCCGTCTGCACCTCGCGGCTGGTGATGGTGGAGCGGCGGTTGTACTGGGCCAGGCGCGAGGCCTCCGAGGCCAGCCGCTCGAAGATATCGTTGACGAAGGAGTTCATGATGCTCATGGCTTTCGAGGAAATGCCGGTGTCTGGGTGCACCTGCCGGATGGTTACAAAGCACTGTCTCACGCGTCCATCGCCTCGGAGGGAACGGGACCCCCCTCCCTGCCCCAGACAGGGCGCTCCAACCCCAAAGGGACCCACGGTTGCCACCCTGAGGGTCTCGAGTTGTGTGCAAGCTGCATTAGACTGAAGAGTGGCCCCCATGACACTACTGTGGCTTTGGAATTAGGCTGGCAGGAGCCTCTGCGCAATCCCCTACGGAAAACAAGCCTGCAAGGGGTGGAAATGCCCACATGCTCCAAGTCCTGCCTACAGGCTCGTGCAGACAACTGAGGCCTAGACAACTCACGGCCACCTCTCACAATTCCTTTGCTCATCTCACCAGCAGAAGTTACTGGAAATATTTTAGTAGTTACTCATAGGGCCAACAGCAGCTGTTCTTGCCCTGTTGACTTCTGCTCAATTATTTCTTTAAGCAGAGCCATGCACTGGAGCTTAATCTCTCTAGGAAACCCTTTCCCATCTAGATCTGTCTCTTGCCTCCTACCCCATGAGCACCCACCCACCCACTTTTGAGACTCAGCTGGGGTCACTCACTCTTTTTTTTCTTCTTTTCACTAAAAAGCAGATTTTCCTTCCTTCCTTCCTCTTTATAAGGTTAACATGCAATGAGCAAAAGTAACTTTACGTATGAAGCGGTTTCTAGCAGAAAAGAAACATTTACTCACCTGCTTCAGTACTTTGTAGATATAGACTGAATAGGTTTCCTTTCTCTTAGGCTTCCTCCTAGACTTCCTGTCCCCAGAGGCAGGAGCATGACCACGCTTCTTCCCAGCTTCTGCACTCATTTCAAGCTCCAACAGAGCAACCAGTAGCTACCCTGGGGCTGGTTATATAGCAAAGGCAGCAGTACCTCACCTGCCTCAGGTGCAGCCCCCAAGGAGCAGGATGAATACACACCTGTGACTGATGATTCCACTTTGCACTAAGTGAAGGGCAGCTGGCCTGAGAGGAGCTTGGAAGTCACTGATTCAATTAGACTTTCAGACCTGAGAAAAAGTTTGAGGGTGACATGGGCAAAGAGGTGGGCAAGAACACGAGCACCTCATTCACATGGGGCACAAGTGTCCCAGGTCCATCCAGGATTTTGGTGAAAGGAGCGTTCCTGCTTTGGTGGAAGGGTGTAAATCAGAGTACTCAAGGCATTGCTTCTAGAATCAAATGGGTGGAACCACTTGTGTGCTATGGAACAGGTTAACGCAGTCAGTGGAGATTCAGTAACTGGAGGGAACATCAGCCTACTGACTGAATGATAGCATTATTATAAACATCCCAACAGCCAGTATTCATCCCACTATCTCAGCTAGCCTGCTCTTGGGAGTCCTGCCTGCTACATGCAACAGGGCCTCAAAGGACAGAAGGAAGGTAGCAAGAGGGGAGGGCTGACACCCTGAGTATGTATTTGATCTCTCTTGGAAATCAGTGGTCACACTAGTGATGGTAATTACGATGCAGGAATTAAGCTAAGCCAGGAAAAAAAATGTGCAGCAACACACTCGAGAAGTGAACAAAATAGAAAAAGTTTTCTGTCCTTTAGATAGAAAAGGAAGCCTTTCTCTCAGCAGGCACCACATCAGATATTTCATAGAAGAGTAATACTAGTATGTACCTTTGGAGGAGGGAACACTGGTATCACTGTGCTGCCATGCACGCTGTCTCCTGCTCAGGGGCACACATTATACTGATGTATCCTTAGTAAATCACATCTTCCAAGGACTGAGTTTGGGAGACCTGCTCATCAGTCACTCTGCCAGTGCTTGTACAGCCAATAGCGTTTCACTGAATTTAGTTTTATTCTAGGCCTGTCCTCATGGGGAGGCACCTGATCACCCACACCTAGTACAAATAAATGCCACAGTGACAAACCCAGAAGGGCTTCTTGTACCCAAGAACTGAAACATTAGTGGTCAGGTGGGACATGCTGGAATGGTCACGTCAGCGCATTTGTGAAGGGGAATGGGCTTGGGCATTAACGATATGGGGTAGCGGAATCCTTCTGGGAACAGGAGTGGCATATTCTGTGATACCTAACATCAAGGGATGTCAGTGGATGACTCATACTGGGAGTAAGTAGCAGGCAATATCACCACTTCTGTTTTGTAAGAGGCCACACATTGACAAGCAACAGCATGGGGCTTCCCCTCTGATGTACATTTCACCCACCCACTGATGTACAGAGCTGTAAAGAGCTGAGACCTTTGTGTTCGGGGAGGCCGTTCACTGGAACTGGAACCGGAACCGTTTACCTTTTCCACTGGTCATAGCACACAAAGGTGCTTTCATGCTAAAGGAGCTGTTAGCCGTTGTCTCTCTCCACAGCTGCAGCTGTGTCTGGCACCAGCAGTTATACACATGCAGCTTGCTTTTCTGACAAAATGTTTAGTTAGAAGGAAGCCCTTTGGTGGACAAGGAGCAGTGACTGGTCACTCAGCATAAAGCACAGGGAGCCATTATATATAGCAGAGGCAGAGGCTCATCCACTGAGCAGTATAGTCAAATTTGAACTCCCAGATTTGGGAAATTACCATCTGCTTCCCTAGATTGCATATGCTAGAGGCTGTCCATTCCGGAAGCTGTATGCTGGACTTGACTCATCCTTGTGCTATTTTTGTGGTGTATGGATCAATGCACAACAAAGACAAGGGAACCCCACAACTCTGCACTTGATGTAGTATCTACCACTTCTGGCTGTAGCAGTGTTAGAGCCAACCTCACTTTTATACTATGAGCAAGAGTAACAGTGTAGAGGCTCTAGGCCACTTCTTTCACAGAAATGACCATCCTAGCAACTAACAAGCATTTCTCATAATTTATCTAGATACAGTTTTGCTTTTGTACATGACCAGAAAAGCCCTAGCTGAAATAGTTCAAAATGCCACTGCCCCAGCTAGTGGCTGTCTCTCTCTCAGAAATCGGTACTCCAGGACATAAGCCTGCCACAACTGCTTCAGTGCAGTCTAACAAACTGTGACCACAGAACAAGTTTAAATCAAGGCTGAAATACCAGACTGATAAAGCCTGTATTTATATTCCATTTTACAAGTCCTGGCCTACTAACTGTGATCTCCAGTGCAGTTGGAGCTACTTTTGCTTTGAACATGTACCTGTGGTCCTTGTTTGCTAAACTGGAGACCTGTCTGCAACTGAGGAGTTCCTCTCATTTCACAGCAGCAGACAGCTAACACAGCTCTCCGCTACATCAGCTACAAGAATTCTCCAACTACTGTTCATCATGCTGGCTGTCATCCCAATGTTCCCATGCCCTTCTTGGGATTTACCATTCTCAAAGAACTCCTGCATTTATTATTGCCACCATGGCTCTCAACTACACAGATCTGAAATGTAGTGATAAGAGTTGTTGCCAAATCTTTGCTAAGGGTAAGAAAGAGAAGAATGAACAGCTCTAGCCTCAAGCAGGACTTCTTGACCTCACCATTCTCGTAGCTACTTTGCAACCCTTTCCAACTCACCAACATCTTTTTAAAACCTAGAGAGCAGTATGAACAGACATGCATTCATCTGTTCTTGTTCCAACTTCTGTGACACCAGCCTTTACAGTAATTACTTATCTGTGGGTTGCTTTTACTCCGTCACTGTCTGTTAACTTCTGAGTACTACACTGTGAGATATTCATTTAAGTGACTTTTCAATGCAATCTAGACTTTTCTGCAGATCTAACTTGAACAGCATTTACACTCATCTGCATTATTTTTGCAGAAAAGACTTCCTTTCCCCCCCCCCCCTCAGATCACTGCTAAAAACACTGAAAAACCTGAACATTCTGAACTATCTACTGGAAGCAGCTCCCATTGTGACATTTGTCCTACTGAGGATACGCAGTGCTTCTATAGCAGCAATCACAATTTGGATGGTCCCTTTGGAAAAAAAAAACCAAACAAGGAAATCGTCTACTCAAAAAGTCAGACCCACAGAAGGTCAGCACCTGAGAAAGTACTGCGAGAGAGTATGAGTACTACATATTTGTCCTATTTTTCAATTTGCCTATCAACATGTACTGTTGGAACAGGTTACTGGGCTACAAGAACCTTTCACATGACCAGTGCAGCCATTCTCATGTGTCAGAATTAAAATGATAACTCACGATCACAAGAAGCTATTTGGTTTGATTTGCTACCTTTCTCTTTAGTACCTTTTGTTTTAAAAATACATGAAAAATGTACTTTGTTCAAGTTTGTGGCACAGGGTGAGGTTTAAACACAAGCTTTTCTAAAAATTTGTTATTAAGAACAAAAAAAAAAGTTAAACTAACTTCAGTTCATTAGTCTTGTTTAGTAAAACCTCAAGGAACAAATAATTAATTCAGAGTCCAAAAATCCTAAATTATTGATTCTCATTATTAGACCCATACAATTCAAGATGAAGGAAAAAGCATACACCTAAGCCACTCTGTTGTAGAGAACACACACTGGTATTTTATAGATCTACACTCTGTCTCTAACTTCCAGTCTTCAGAACCCTTTCAAGTTGTATTGGTCAACAACAAATAAGGCATGTGTGGCTTGCTCCCCCTTCTGTCACTAACTGGAAAACCCAGTGCTCACTCGATAAGCAGGTTTCCCAGGCGTGAGGATCCTCCTCACTGCTCTGTACCTCCAGAGCTCAGTACTCACCACTTCATGCATCCCACAAGTTCTGGTCATAACTTTGGTGCTACTGAAGAAATGAACCTTCACCCCAGAAGAAAGGGCTCTGCATCCTTACTCAAAGTTCAGCACTAGGCTGATTTGCCCCAGCATGCCCTAATGACCACTATGGCTCACAAAAAGGAGACAAGACTGTTCTTCCCTCTTTATTGACTGATGGATTCTCAGGCAGATCTGTTAATTACACTGTTAAATAATAGTTAAAAACAAACCAAGGCCAGAGGAGTTTGAAGTGAAGTATCTAAACTGAAGCAGAAATTGGGAAGGAAGAGGCGGGAGAAGCTGGGCTGGGGTCTCCACTTCTGTATCACTGCAGCTCAGACACCCTAACTGCCACTGCCATGACCCCAGACCATTAGATTTCAAGGCCTGGCTCAGATGGGACATCATCTAAATATGGAAATGGTTGCCCAAACGTAGCCAGATCAGGAGAGAAGAGATCTGTCCAGATACAGAGGTGCAAGGCAAGTCAAGGGGAAGCAGTATTGCAGCAATCCTAGAACACAGCCAGAGATAGCAGCAGAGTCCCATTCCAGTCGGCAGATGGGTGAGTCACATTGGCCACTGTCAGTCTCCACAGGGAGCACCTGACCGACTGCTCTAGAGCTCACACATTGTGGGTCTTTTTGGTGAGCTGTGGATCCTCATCCACCAGCTTTGACTTGAGATGTTCCTTGTAGGCGAGGATGTCGCCTTGCCACTTTGTGATTGTCTGCTTCTCACAGACCCAGATCTCCTGTGCAACCTGAAAGCGAGCAGACAAGAAGGAAAGGTTTACAGTACGGCATTTCATAATTTTACCAAAATTATAAAATTAACCAAAATCTACTCTCTGAAGTCTGGTAAGAAAAGAGTTTAATAACTTTCACACTTCAACTACCTAAGATAAATATCTGCAGTGAAATACCTCACCTGGTGTTTTCTGCATAATTTATAGAAGATTTTAGAACTAAAAATCCTTGACCCCTCAGCATTTCTTTTTTTGTTCATGAACTAAGAAGGAAAGCCTTTCCTGCTAAATTGGGAATTGAATAAAAAAGTAGTTCTTGACATGAACTACTTGGATATAACACACTGAAAAATAAAATTATACCTGAACTTGCAGACAAAGCTATAGCAGATAAAGCAGCACTTGACATTTGTGTGTACGTGGTGCAATTTCCTTCACCTGTGCAGATTGAGTGATAAAAAAACTGTGCTAGAACTACTCCAGTATCGTTTAAAAAAAAAAAAAAAAAAATCTAGTTAAGGCCTCCGGAATGTGTCATGATTTCCATTTAACTTATTCTTCACTTCTACATTTTGGGTTGTTTTATTTTTTTTTCTTTCAAGTACCTAATGTTTTCCTCGGCTAGCTCAGTAATTCTTTCACATGAACAGGGCAAGAGAATCATGTCCAGTGATTTTTTTCCACTCACACATCTTTTTGGGACGACTAAGAGTCAGTCAGTTGAAAACACCTTGTTTTAATTACTTAAAGTGTTAGAAAGGTGCTGACAACATTCACTACTTTTCTTACCTGTTGGATGAGTCTGAAGTCATGGCTGACAAGCATCATTCCTCCTTCAAATTCATTGATAGCATCTGCCAGAGCATCTATTGTTTCTATGTCCAAGTGGTTGGTGGGCTCATCCAGGAAAAGCATGTGAGGATTCTGCCAGGCCAGCCACGCAAAGCACACACGGCACTTCTGCCCATCAGAGAGGTTCCTAATGGGGCTCACCTGACAAACACAGACACTGTTTGCAGCTCTGCAGGGAAACTTGCAGGCTGCCACCCTGACCACAAAATATTCAGATCTCACGCTGTGATTCCAGTAGCTATGTGACACAAGAGGACAAAGTTTAGTCAGTCTTAAAGCTAAACTAAGCTTCTCTCACCAGCAGAACAAGGGAATTCCAGGGGCTTCTGAAGGAGTGTCCATGGCAAGACCCAGCTTGTGTTAAAGGTTCCAAGGGACAGTTAATTGAGATCTGACTAGTGTTCGTTGCATCCTGACACAGCTATAAAACTACTCTCAACTTCTGAAGTGACAAATGGGGAAGAACAACGTAAAAATCAACATTGAACTGCAGTGATGAGGATAACTCCTGTCATACATGTGATGTATGACATACAGGAGCATGTCATGTTTGGACTTAGAGCACCACTAGTGTGGTCCTATCCTCTTATTTGAACCTAGTGGTCCCTACTCCCAGCTGAGAATGTGTTCTAGCATTTCTGCCTGGTATTCATCTCAGAAATACGAGATAAGGAAACTAGTTCAAGTTACAATTAAAATATGCTCGAGTCTAGCACTATGCCACTACTTGTCTTCTCTTCACCCAGGTTCTGAGGAGGTAACCCATTCCAACCCACATATTGCTGCAATGCAAAGAAAGTTCATATGTGCCATAAGTTATTTTTTCTCCAATTTCAAAGGCAGAGATAGAAAAAGCATTTTGATGCTGTGGTGTGCCATGCTGCATACTGCATCACACTGTCAGTTATCAGTAGAGCAACAGAAAATGCAGCAGCTCTACTTCCCTAATGAGCAAAAAGCAAATCTCAACAGCTCATACTCACCTGCTGCTTCCCTGTCAGACCATATCTGCCGATGATTTTCCTCATCTCCTCCTTCTCCTTGATCTCTGGGTAGCATTTCAGCATGTACTCCAGGGGTGAGAGGTCTAAGTCCAACTGCTCTTGCAAGTGCTGACAGAGAAGAAAACTCACCTTCAGGCTGTGCCAGCCATCCACTCCATGGCCAAAAGTACTTCCCCCCTTATACCCCTCTGGTGCCAGCTGAGCAGCAGAACACAAGAGCCAATAACCCCACTCACAGTACAGCCACTGTGCTCAACTATTATGGAAGGAGTCTCCATTTCAGGAGCAGGAGTGCTGCTTCAGAATAGCAGACTTGTCCACCACCAAGCACAAGGCAACCATCTCTCCCATAAAAGGTGAGAGGGTAAACAGAAAGGACGACAGCAAGCCTCTTTTCAGGGTAAGAACATTTGCTAGAGCCTGTTCAGCCAACAGAACAGTTCCTTCCCCCATCTCCAGGCACAGAAGGGCAGCAGTGGGAGGGGCCTTAGAAGCAGAAATAAGAGGGGCAAGATTCCTCATTCCTGACAGCAATTTCCTCAGTATTTCATGTCCCAGGTGGCTGTTGTAGGGAGTACCTGGTGGTATCTACCGATCTTCACATGAGAGTGCTTGCGAATCATCCCATCTGTGGGCAGAAGCTAGAAAGGGAAGATAAAAACATTTCACCAGGAAAACTCCTCCTTTTGCCCTATGCCAGAAATAGAGAATCCATCCATCTCCACTCTGGCACAGAGGAAGCAGCCTGAACAGATAATATGAGAGAAAAAGCCCTATATTGCAGCAAGACCTTAGGATTTCCAAGGCCTGACTGGGGTGCTCTGGCAAATAAGTGCAGCTTCGTTGAGGACTACCCCGAGGATAAAGGTCCAGAACAGGGTAGACAATGTAGGGAGCATACCTCTCCTGTGAGCAGTTTCAGCAGTGTTGACTTTCCGGCTCCATTGGGTCCAACAAGAGCTACACGGGTATCCAGGTCAATCCCAAACTCCAGGTTATTATAGATCCATGGCTGCAAACCACAAAAATCTTGACTCATTATGCCTTTCCACTACTACCCAGAACCTCCGTGCTGCACCTGTAATGCTCTGTTCTCAACAGACTCAGCATTAACACTGCCAAGGAGTTTGATCCACTAGTCATATGCTGCAGACTGATCAGAAAGCTTAGCCAAAAGGCTCACATTCCCAAACAAGGCAGGGATACAAGTAATCTCCGTACAACCCGTGCACATTCCCCATACTCACCCCATCCTTGGTGTATTTGAAGCTGACATTCTGCACCATGATGACAGGAGGGGGAATTTTCCCACAGGGCGGGAAATAGAATGACAAAGTCTGTTAACACAGAATATCCACTTGTTAGACACCCTGGAGCACAAGACAGCCCAGTTATTCTGGTATAACCATGCCTCACTACAAACATCATCTGTAGACCAAGGCACCAGACTGCAACTTTTTATGAGCCCCTCTAGCAACTCACTCACAGATTTATTCTGAGTAGTTGCTTGCAAGCTCATCTGCTGGCTAATGAGTCCTTATTTCTTTCCCCTTGAAGCAAATGTGGGCTTATACTCTTCAAACAAGTAGGAGTTGCTCTAAGCATCCTCCCCCATCTTCTCCAACCCTTAAACATTCATTTCTGATTTCTGTGTCTGCAAAATAGCCTTATTGATATGACAAATCCCCTTCTCTCCCCTAGAAATTTACTCCTCCTCTTTCCACTCTTCAGCATTACACTATCTTCAGTACAGTCATCCTTAGCACCAGGAAGAGTATACCATTCCTGCTCCCAGCTGCGTCAGCCATTCCTGCTGTCAGCTAAAGATCATTCTACTTATCTAGCCCATGTTTCCAATACTGATCTCTAGATGCAATCTCATGTCTAATCCTACCTTATCATTCACAACTCTCTCTGTCAAGCCAGAAGCCATCATTTTTTGAAGGGTCTTCTCCTTGCTCTGAGCTTGCCTGGCCAGCTTCGCACTACCATGACCAAATCGTGCAATGTAATTCTGCAACAAAACACAGACTTAGCCAAAAGCCATGATAACAAGGTTGAGGATGTGCAGGGATGCCCACCTGCATGGGTAGAAAGGCGTTCATGCAGCTAGGCAGATACCTTCATATGGGCAATCTGATCTTGCTCCCAGTGGAATCGCTTCATTTGATTTTCTTCTAGTTCCAAGCGAGTCTTTACATACTGATCATAATTTCCCTAGAAAGAGATGATAGAATATCAGACATGCCCCAGGGAACAGCTCCTGGTTTTGACAATTGCAGTTTTTGACAGGGCACCACTTACTTACCGTGTAGTACTTCAGTTTGCGGTTGTGCATGTGGATTATGTTAGTGCAGACACCATTCAAGAAGTCCTGGGAGTGGGATATCAGCACAAGAATCCGCTTGAACCTGTGGCACCACATAAGTTATTAGAGACTAAGCTAGGAAAAGAATTCTTGCTTGTTGGCCCTGATGATGACAAAGGATTTACATGCACCAGGTCTCTCTTGCCTATAATCAGATTAAGAACAGAAAGATAACAGCCTTGGAGATGCTTTGGGAAATTTGGAGTAAAGCAGCTACAATCAGCTGCAGTAAGCAAATACTGCAAACACCTTTCATTGTGTTAAAACACTCTTCACCATAAGACAGTCTTCACCCATCTTCACAAAGAGTCAAGAGCTGGCTATCTATTTGGTAGATGACTAGTGCTACTGATGCAACTGACTCCACTGGCATCACACTTCTTAGAAGTTTCAACCTTTGCTGCTTACTTTCACCTTGGTACAGACCACCATCTGTTAGGTACACTATGCCTGGCTCTGCTCCTAATCTGTAAGATGACTAGTTAAAGCCTCCCCAAAAGGGAGAGGTTCACATTACTTTCCTACAACATCTGACTTCTAAAGCAAGCATGCAGAAGGTTCAGCTGACAAAGCTGATGGAAAAAACCTCTGCAAATGAAAAGCCATGCTCACAATACAGTCCTTTTAATGCACAACCCAGATAACCTAAGATTCCTAAGCTTTTTGCCTTAAGCCTTAACATTTTACCTTTGTTTATGAAAAAGTCACCCAACGTACTAGAACAAGATGAAACTGACTCACTCAGATACTACAGTTCTGTGAAAACAGAGGAACAATATGCAGAAAGATGAGCTGGAAGCCAGGTCTGGAAAGCTCACACTACTGGTACCGCACACAGTGCCGGTACACAGGCTGCCAGGGCTGCTCCTGGCTTTCAAGGAAGTAGCTTTAACCAGGGAGTACAAACTAGCACTTCTCATTTCTTCAGTGAGGGAGAGACAGGGGCTTGTCTTGAATTCATTACCCTTGCATCAAGAACCCTTTGTAGACATGTGTAGCAGCAAGCACAAGAAGGTGTCACTGGTATTGCAATATAGTTATGTAGCCACAAGAACTATAGACAGTTATTCCTGTAGCACTTGCTCATGTGCTGACAAGATGTTCCAGCAGAAAAGCACAACCCATAGAAGCAGCAAACTCGTTCATGCTTACGTTTTCAGCTCTTCCTCCAACCACACACAGGCATCCAGGTCAAGGTGGTTTGTGGGCTCATCTAGAAGCAGCATGAAAGGCCGAATGAAGAGGGCTCTGAAAGGAGAGGGGAGATGACAGTGTAGGGTAAATGAAGGTAACCCAAAGCCTCTCAGCTCTGCTCTGAGTTCTTAGAACTGTGTACATGGCGCTGCAGAGTCAGGAGCAGGCAGGCATTCTCCCAGGAGGCACCAGGCAGTATACCACTCACCTAGCAAGAGCCACCCTCATTCGCCAGCCACCACTAAAGTCCTTCAGCTTCTTCCTCTGCATGGCTGGCGTGAACCCCAAGCCGTGAAGGATACGTGAGGCCCGTGCTTCTGCCTTGTCAGCATCCAGCTCCTCCAGACGTTCATATAACTCCAAGAGTTTCTCACACTCCGCTGAAAGAGAGCCTGCCTGTCAGCACTTCTACCAATGAAGGGCCCTCAGCTGCACCTCTATACAGCTGGGAAAGCTCACAGTCCATCTGCTTTACCACTATTCAGCCCCCTCCATTCCCAAGCCTGAGACACTTCTTAAGAAGCTGCATGGAATAATTTCATCCAAAGAAGTGCAATACCACAGGACTTTTCAACTAGTACAGGGCAGCTGGGGGAAAGAGGTACCGTAACATGTAAAAACTCTGCCAAGGAACCCAAGTAACACCTTTTCTTCGGTGGGGAGGGAAATGGAGGAAATGTCCCTTGTCCACAGGGACTCCAAGAAGCTTTACCATCTTCATGAGCCAGACGTTCCGCCTCTCGTTCTAACATGGCCCTCTCTGTATCCACTTCCATCACACACTGTAAAGGGGTCTTGTCACTGGGAGGCATCTCTCGGGTCAGGTGATAGATGTCAATATGCTCTGGGATGGGCACTTCTCGTTTCCCAATAGCTGACAAAAGCATGGATTTCCCTGTGTGCAGACAGACATTCCACAATTACTTGTTGGATTCAGTAAGATACAATTGCAAAGAGAAATGGATGAGATGCAGTCAGATCCCATTGATTCCCTCCCTTTCCCACCCCAGAAAATCCTTGGGAATTTCTTGCCCAAGAGGCCAGAATAGAGACACAGCAGAGCCTACTGCCTCACTGTGCCAGGCTCCCTCCCAGCTAAGGCTCACCACACCAAGGACAGGATTGAGACACAAAGAAGCTCTTTGGAAACCACTGCAGTTCAGCCCTTGCCTGGATTTAGGGAACTTTATCTCTGCTGTATACTTCCTGCTGTCTAACCAGGTCTGACATCTGTTACCAGGACCCCTAACTCTAAAGACTTCTAACATAGAGGAAAGTAATGCACTCGTCACTAGAGAACCTAAGTGTTTTCCTGAAAGTTAAACCAGCTGGTCATTCTTACTAGCTCTTCTTCAATTACATCCGCATCCTGCATCTCTCCATGTAGAGCATCGCCTTCTCCAGTGACTGTGCAGTTGTTTTCCCATTCAGGCCAAACCACACACTCCCTACTCCTCCATGCTGTGCAAGTTCTTTGACCAATAGCATCAGAACTGGGTTTACTGACACTGCTAAACAAATGCTGCAAACAGGAATCAGACAGATTCACAGATCCTAGATATCTCATCCAGCTCTCCACAGAAACAAGTTCCAATGCACAGTCTAAAGCCACAATGCAACCTCATACTTCTACCAGCAATCCTAGCAATTCCTCTTCCTGGGTGGGGAGTTGGGAGAACAGAAACTGCTGTGTCCCAGCCATATCTGTCTAACAGCCTTCTTTCTGGTTTCCAGCATTTACCACCTGCATCCGTCCAGCTGCTCAGCAGCACGGAATCTTCACCAAGCTCCAAGAAGCCCATGTCACGGTGCCCCACAGCTTACCAATCCCATTGAGTCCAATCAAGCCGTAGCGCCTCCCGGAGTTCAGCTCGAGTTTTGTATCACTCAGCAGCTCCTGGCCGTGGAAGGTCAGCGAAAGGTTAATGATGTGCACATCAGTGCTGTTGGGATGGGAGGCCAGCACTCCTGTCACAGCACGGGCAGCAGCTTTCTTTAATTCAAAGTCCTCCAGCTCCTTTGTAAGAGCATCCACCTCTATATGCAGAGACAGACCAGAAGTGTTACTGATTTACAAATACAAGGGAAGCCATAAACCCCTGTACCAATAGGCCAAGGACCACAAAAACAACTCCCATGTCCCCATTTCTACAGAAACGTTGTGGATGCCCAGATGCAATGACACTCAGCTTTTCAGCTTAGCAGATGGATATATCTGGTCTAACAGGAACTTCCACCTGCTCTCTAAATAAAATATGACCATTAGAACTAAGTGAGCAGCAAGAACAGCCAGCCTGTTATCTGAGTATGATGGAACTAACCCTCACTGCATGAAGGACAGGAGTGGGAAGAGAACTTACAAAGTATTGCTTGCAAGCTTAAGCAAAGGGCTGGCCAGAAGAAAACTTGGCTAGAAAAGAAATGAAGGGAAAGCTGAGACGATGAAAGAAGCAGCAGCACTGGAACAGGCCCTACCATTTTTCTGAGAAGCTAATATGTCCATATGCCTGCCCCCCTCTTCCTTTCCTCCTACAGCACAAGCAAATCTTTTCTGTCATGCCAATTTTCTGTTGCAGCCCTGAGTTAGAGTCCAATTTTCACCCCTTGGTGAGACACTGTCATTTGAAGAAGAAAATGGCATTCAGGATCTCAGCAATACTCCAGCTGCTCAGAGCAGAGACCTGGTGTTCAGATTGTTCGGGACAATGAGGGATACCACCCTGGCTATCGATGTCTAGCACTCCTGGCAAAATCACTGTTGCCACCAAGGCAAACGTGCCTTAGCCAAGAAGGAGCAAAAAACGTCAGCTGCGCTGACACAGGACCCCCTTTGAAAAGCACGGGCAGTGCAAGCAGACCAGTTACATACACAAGCAAACCAGATGAGTGAAAAGCAGGGCGAGGCAGTTTTGTCCTGGATGTGTAATTATTTCACAGGGAACTGCCAGTAAGGAACAGGCAGGGACCGACCCGCATCACCCGTGCCCTGATGTCGGCACCGGTTTACCAGCCTCCCCTGCACTCCCAACGCCGGCTCAGCACCTCGCTCGTCAGCGGACCCAGCCAGCGGCGCCTGCCCAGCCCGCGCCCACCCCTCCGGCAGCGCCGCT
>NW_010972436.1:30381608-30382890 GCF_000737465.1 Haliaeetus leucocephalus
GTCGCCCCGCCGCGGCGGACGGCCGAGCCGCCTGCGCCAGCCTGCGGTGACCCGGCCAGCGTCGCGTTCAGGCAGCGGCTGGGTCCCGCCTGTAGTCCGGGCCCAGCCGCCAGGCGCAGGAGCCGCCAGCAACTCGGAGCGTGCCTGGGGACCACGGGAGGCGCTGGCGAAGAGCGGGGTCCTGGGGAGACCGGCCCCTTCGCCTCGCCCTCTCGACCCCCGTGCCTGCGGCTGCCCGGCGTCTCTGCGTCACGCACCGAGTGCCTCTTAAAACGATGCGCTGGGGGCTGAGCCTGAAAAAACTTGTGTGCCCAACAGCCTGCTGGTTACCAGGTGGGCTAAAGTAAGGACAAAAAATAACCTCTCTCTCTCTGTAAGCTTCACCTTGCCTATTTCCTTCAGGGAGGTCAACAGCTCTTTGTTGACAAAGTCTCTTTTGTTAAGATAGCCGGGCTCTTAGTTTCTGCAAACCAGCTCTGTCCCCAAAAAACAGATGAAAAGAGGGCCGTAGCAGTATCAGTAAGCCACTAGAGTGGTCCCTGCAGCAGGAAAAAAACCCAACCAAAAGAAAAAAACCCAAACGGGTCTGGGCATCAAGTACCAGAAGATCGGGACGGTATCTGCCTGAGAGGGAAAAGACACCATCAGCGCCCTTCGCCTTTACCCCGCAAGCCTCAAGTGGGGGCCTGGGGAGTCCTTCGCCTGCCCAGTTTAAGGGGAGCCGCCACACATTTCTGTCGGTGTCCTGCTGGCTCCAAAGAGAGAGCATGGCCCTCGTGCCAGACGCTGCAGCCAGCCCAGCTCAGCGCAAGCCCGTGCCCACGGGCTATTTCAGCTGAAGAGGAACAGGCGGCCCAGTTTACTGGGCCGTGGGCGCCACCGAATGCGTACAGCCCTGCCCACGAACAGCCCTGCCTGGACGCTCCCAGCATCGGCACGCACGGGGCCGCCGGGCCGACCCCCACCGAGGGCAAGCAGGGGCACAGGGACACAAGCCAGGCACCCGCCGGCGCAGCGAGACCGGCGTTCCGGCGGGGCCGCCTCTCACCTGGCAGCGACGTTCCGTTGGCCTCCGGGGGCCGGACCTCCTGCGGCTCCGTCCCGGCATCGCCGTTCTCCTCCGGGGCCCGACGCGGCCGCTGCCGGGCCTTGGCCGCCTCCTTCTTCTTGGCCGCCTTCTTCTTGGCCAGGTCCGAAGGCATGGCGTGGCGTAGGGGCTGCGGCGGGGGTGCGACAGGCGCCGTTAGGCCGCGCCGCGCCGATCCGGCCCGCCCCGCCCCCG
>NW_010972436.1:30383939-30395518 GCF_000737465.1 Haliaeetus leucocephalus
CGCCGCCATGCGCCTGGCTGCGCTGCTGGCTGCGCTGCGGCCCGTGCTGCCGCTCGTCCTGGGCCTCTCCCTTGGCTGCAGCCTGAGCCTGCTGCGCGCCTCCTGGAGCCAGAGCGGAGGCGAGGACCGGTGCCTGGGGGCGGCAGGCCGGCCCGGGCCCCTAGCTGGCGGAGCGCGTCCGGAGGCAGCGGATGGAAGGCCAGGCCCCGGCCACGAGGACTTCAGGCCTAGGATTGTTCCATACTACAGAGACCCCAACAAGCCTTACAAAAAAGTGCTCAGGTAAAACCTGTTCTTTTGGCCAGGCCTTCCTTCGAGGAAAGCAGTTGCATACGGATGGTATTTGGGGTTCTAAATCTTCCTGCACATTAACAGGTTCAAGGCAGAGTATGCTCTTTGAAATGCCTTGTGTAGCAGGCAATGGCTAAGATTGCTACCTTAAAGGGGTGCAAGAGACGTATCTAAGAAGTTAATTTAAAGAAAAAAAAAAAAGGCAACAGAAACGCCCAAGAAGATTGAGAACGTTTCTTCTTTTATTACTCGTGTCTAACAGAACATGTTAAATTATTCTTCAAAACTTTTTTGACCAGTCCATTCATTAGGAAAATTCTGAGCAGTTAATAATAATACGGTATGTAACTTGCAAGTGGTTAGTTCTGGGTTTTGTTTGGGGTTTTTTTGTTGTTTGTTTTATTTTTTTACTTACGCTAGCACAGTTTCCTAGCTCAGAGAAATGATGTGAGATTGTGGTTTCCTTGAAGGAAGCAAAGATTTTGCAAAATGGGGTTTTTACTAGTGAGTCTTCTCTTAAAGCTCTACTTTTAGGCTTAACTGTTTCACCATTAGTAGCCTCCAGCAGATAAAGACATATCCCAAGTTACCTTAATCCTTTGATTTTTGTCACTCAGCTGTTTGTCACATAGGTATGTCCTTCTTTTACAGAACTCGCTATATCCAGACAGAATTGGGTTTCCATGAGAGACTGTTTGTGGCTGTGCTGACCGCCAAGGCTACCCTGAATACGTTGGCAGTGGCAGTGAACAAGACAGTAGCCCATCACTTCCCACGCCTGCTGTACTTTACGGGGTTGCGCAGTGCCAAGGTGCCTCATGGCATGGTGCTGGTGGCCCATGGCGATGAGCGTCCCATTTGGCTCATGTACGAGACCATGCACTATATCCATCAGCATTTTGGTTCTGACTATGACTGGTTCTACATCATGCAAGATGACACCTATGCCCAGGCTGAACAGGTCAAGGCTCTTGTGACGCACCTAAGTATTAACCAAGATGTCTACCTGGGACGAGCAGAGGAGTTTATTGGGGGAGATGAGCAGGCCCGCTACTGTCATGGTGGCTTTGGCTACCTGATCTCCCGCAGTCTGCTGCTTAAGCTCCATCCACACCTGGACAGCTGTCGCAATGAGATCCTCAGCGTGCGGCCAGATGAGTGGCTGGGACGTTGCATCATCGATTTCCTTGGCATCACTTGTGTTTCCCAGCTCCAGGTACTACCTCCCATCTCAGAGTTTTGTGTCAGCTAAGCCCATGCTCTTACTAGTTGCCTGCAACATAGCAGAGGGGCTTTTCTGTGAGCCTCTGCTGTGAGTTACAGAGGAGAAAAGGGCTGTGTGGTGTGGCAGCATCGGGGAGAGGCACATAATCAAAGCTGAGACATTGGACGAGAGAGCACATACAGCATTTAATTTTCAGCCTATGAGCAGATGCTGATCCACAGGTTTTTGGAGGTCAGGAAAAGGGCACATCGGTACCAATAAGCAAGTGGGCATGTAGTGTTGAGGAGAACGACACAACTCTTATATTTTTATCTCTGGGCACTGCAGTCAGCATGGAAAGAGGGACAAATGCATGTCTGGGGTGAGGGAGGGCTTCTTGGTGAACTCGAGTTTCATGCCAGTCTTTCTGGCTTTTGTTCACTTCAGGGCCAGCATTATCACACCTATGAATTGGCCAAAAATACTGAGCCGGAGAAGGAGGAAGAAGAGGAGTTCCAAGCAGCTCTTGCTGTGCACCCTGTTTCTGACATGACTCTGATGTACCGGCTGCATAAGCACTTCAGCAGGATCCAGCTGGACAGAGCCTACCAGGAGATCCAGGACCTCCAGGTATGTGGTGAGGTATATCTGCAAAAACTCCTTGACCAAACAGGTTTCCTCTTCTTTTAACATGGTGAAGAAAGATTATTGCTTCTGTTTGTAGGTGGTGATCAGCCAGACACAGGCTATAGTCCTGCATCTCGGAAGTAGCAATTCTGACACCACGTTATCCAAAACTGTTGGTGTGATACTACTAAGATACAGTTCTAGGTGGTGAGGCAGGCCTGGGTGGGAGATGGACTGGACCTCTTTGAGAAAGTGGTGGGGATCGGTGTGTGTTCTCTCTTTGCACAGATGCAGATCAGGAACCTGACATCACTGACCCCTGCAGGTGAGGCAGGCTTGACGTGGCCTGTGGGCATTAATGCCCCATTTCTTCCAAAGTCACGTTTTGAGGTAATCAGCTGGGACTACTTCACTGAGCAGCACCTCTTCTCCTGTCCTGACGGCTCCCCCAAGTGTGAGCTCTCTGGAGCTGGCAAAGCAGATGTCAGTGAAATCATTGAGTCTGCACTTGAGCAACTTAACAGCCGCTACCAGCCTCTGCTCCGCTTCAGCAAGCGGCAGTTGCTGAATGGCTATCGGCGTTTTGACCCCACACGGGGCATGGAATATACGTTGGACCTACTGCTGGAGGCAGTGACCCAAAAGGGCCACAGTCACATTCTGGCCAAACGAGTGAGCTTGGTGCGGCCCTTAAGTAAGGTGGAAATTATTCCTATGCCATACGTGACAGAGGCCACACGGGTGCAACTGGTGCTTCCCTTGACAGTACAGGACCTGGATTTTGTGGCAAACTTCCTGGATATGTTTGCTATGAACACACTGGACACGCATGATAATGCCTTGCTGACTTTGCTTTTCATCTACCATCCCTATGATGCCCAGCGAGTCAGTCAGGTGGATGTTTTTGCTGGAGTCAAAGCCATGGTAGGAGAGCTGGAGAAGCGCTATGCAGAAGTTAAAATCCCCTGGATTAGTGTTAAAACTGAGGTGCCATCACAAGTGAAACTCATGGATATAGTCTCAAAGAAGCACCCTGTGGATACACTATTTTTCTTGGCCAGTGTCTGGACAGAAATCAACATGGAATTCCTGAACCGCTGCCGCATGAATACCATCAGCAATTGGCAGGTCTTTTTCCCAGTGCATTTCCAAGAGTTCAACCCTGCACTTGTGTACCGTGGTGAGCAGACTGCATCCTCCAGCACTGACTTCCTGAGGGATGGGCATTTTGACAGATACTCCTTTGCTGAGGCCTGCTTTTATAACTCTGACTATATGACGGCACGTACCAAGCTAGCAGCTGATATCCTAGACCGAGATGAGGTGCTGGAGAGCATGGAGGTATTTGATGTCTTTCTCCACTATTCTGGTCTGCACCTGTTTAGGGCTGTGGAGCCAGGATTAGTGCAGAAGTACGCACTGAGGAGCTGCAATCCCCGGCTTAGTGAGGAGTTATACCACCGCTGTGTGCTTAGTAACTTGGAAGGACTTGCATCCCGCTCACATTTAGCCATGGCCCTCTTTGAGCAGGAACAGGCCAACAGCACTTGAGAGACTAGAAACATCAGGAGCTTCTCAGCACCTTAACACTTGGCACTTTCCATCCCCTTCCCAGCCTTGCCATGGGTGAAGGGCATGTGAGGTCAAGGGAGGAGGAAGACTTTCCCAGCCCTGCTCTGAGGCACAGGCATGGGCTACGGAGAGAGGCTGTTTCTGTGGGGTTTTTTGTTTGTTTGTTTTTTAAATAAATAAAAGTTTCTTTCCAGGCAGACTCATGTGGTTGCTTGTAAACTTTATAGCGTCTGGGATGAGGGATTTAAAACAAGCTGTAGCGTCGACCTTACTTTAAGCCAGGCAATTCTGAGCAGTGGAGAGAGAGGGTGAATATGAGCTATGTACTGGAACAAAGTTACCTCAACTATGCTACTCTCAGTGCTTTTGTTGCACCCTCCGGTGTGTTTGTGTCTTCATGCATTCATTTTGCAAGGAGGCATAAACACAGTTTGTCCAGTTTGCTGTTGGACAAAGCTATTCAAGTGCACTTTCATTTCACTACATTTGGCTCGTCCACAACTGCAGAATGTTGATTTTTGTTGTGTAATCTGGGAAGGTGAAGGAGCAGGAAATTCCCTTTGACATGCACCAAGCTTGCTTCGGTTGGGCTGAGCACCGTGGTATGACACAGGGTTGCTGTATGCCCTAGAGAGCAACCAGGAACTGTCTGAAGGTCCCAACAACTACCTTTCAGTTCTGCAGATTGAGCAAAGTATTTCCATGGATAATAACAGATATGTCACTTCCTATTGCAGATGGCATGGCTAGCAGATTTAACAGGTCAGCTTCAATTTCATTACCACGTAGGTCCTGCACCTGTTAAAGTGGTGAGCCTGTGCACCTGTTGTAAGGGAAAGAAAATTCCTTAGTTACACCATACTTTTTGACTGTGCTCCTGGCTCTACACAACTTCAGTACACACAGTTTTGGGACCTGGTGTCCGTCAGGTATATCCACCTGCTTGCCACATGCATCTTAGGTGGAAGCAGCCAACTGTTTGCTTATTCTCAAGGGCTGTTATTCCCAACTGATGTCCATGTTTTCATTAATGTAATTATTAAATGGATGAAAAGCTGTCTTTTAATGACCAGGTATAGGTTTTCAGTGTGCTTCTGCGGCAACAGGGTTTTGGCCAAATGTCACTCATTAAATTAGGTAATTTGAAGGGAAGAATGTTGGTAAAAGTTGGCAGCTAACAAAGGTTAACCAGGTGGGAGCAAATGAGGACAGGTCTGTTATGCGGAATGATTCAGTTATAAGATGTACTTGTATGTAAGACAGGTAACTGCAAAGTCATTTATCTAGAAATGAAGCAAGCAGGTCATGTTTTAGATTTCTCTATTCTGTATCCCAGAGAAGGGACCTCTGGAGTTCAACCCCAACCCTGCACAAAGGGTCAGCTAGAGCAGCTTGCTCAGGACTGTGTCTGGTTGCATTTTAAAGATGGAGACTCCACCATGTCTCCTGGCAATCTGTTCCAGTGTCTAATAACTTTTACAGTTAAAAAGTTCTTTCTTGTATTTAAATGGAATTTCTTACATTTCAGTTTGTGGCCACTGCCTCTTGTCATGTCACTGGACACCACTGAGACGCATCTGTTCCACTCTTCCTTATGCTCTCCCATCAATGACTGACTTACATGGGTAAGAGCCAGGCTGAGCCTGTTCTTTTCCAGGCTAAAGAATCCCAGCTCTCACACCCTCCCCTGTTATGACAGACACTCCAATTAACCATCTTCACAGCCCTTTGCTGGACTCGCTCCGGTATGTACGTGTCTGTCTTGTACTGGGGTGCCCAGAACTGGACCCAGCACTCCAAATGTGTCTCACCAGTGCTCGGCAGAGGAGATGGATCACTGCCCTTGACCTGCTGGCAACACTCCTAATGGAGCCCAGGATGCTGTTGCCTGCCTTTGCTGCAGGGGAACACTGCTGGCTTACATTTAACTTGTTATCCATCAGGACATCACCAATCTTTTTACTGCAAAGCTTTCAGCTTTCCAGCTTCTTCTTTTCAGCCAGTATGCTAGAAATCAAAGGCCAAAGCCCTGATGCGAACTTGTGAATTTCAGTGCAATGAGCCAGTGAGTGTGACTAGCCCCGTTCATGGCTGCATAAGCACTGTTTAAGGAAAGAGGTTGTATTTGCTATACTCGTGAGGACTATGAGGTGGAGATCTGGTGTCAGCATCAAAAGAGATGCTGAAAGATTAGAAAAGCTTCAAAAGAAGTATTCAAAGTCTGGGACATTGCTTCAAATTGGATAGAATCTCAGATTTATTTATTTAAAATGTGAGAGATGTCTTGATCACATTTACATGGGAAGAAGTCAGATCTCTGCTGAATGTCTTAACTGGGATGCATGTTTGTGGCTAAGCAATCCTTCAAAGAGTGAGAATGAGAGAAGCTAACTGGGAAACTTTTTTCTTGTTACGAGTGGTTGTTTTGCATGAGGAGGTGCTGATCTGTTATGATCCCAGTAGGAAAGGCACTCAGACTGTGTAAGGTATCATTTAAAATATGATGTATTAGAGCTAACACTGTAAAGAAAATAGTATAGATAATCTTACATCCTTGACATGCGGGGAACCCCAAGTGGTGTAGCATGGAATGGGCCTCTGATCCACACACAGCACACCATGCAGACTCCATCTGTGGAGTAGATTCTCCCATTTTGGCCATTACAGCTATTACAGGATTACAAGAAAACAACTCTATTCATCATTTCTACTGTCAGACAGAAAGGATGTTTGCATGAGAATTTCTTGCCTCGCTTTTAGACAAAGGCAAGGCCACAGAGGTGGTCTAATCTCCGGTGTGGACAGAGAGCTGCCTGCAGTCTCTTCTGTTACAACAAGCTGACTGAGGTTGTCCTGCGAGCAAGGATTTATGCAGCAAACAGGCCTGAATGTCCCACAGTGTGGGCAGCACAGCACAGGCCTGTGCACACTCAGGTTAACTGTTACGTGGGGCATCAACTCGATGTACAGTGACTGTCTTCCAGTCAGGATCACTACAATAGCAAAGATGAACAGTGTAAGAACCCCTGCTGCTGCTTGCCTTGGTGATGGTGTGTTTGTTGTCTTGACTATAAAAGAGATTCTGATGCATGAAATACAACCTCATGGTGCCAGAGAGGATGCATAGCTTGTAAATGCAAGTTTCAGTATGGTGTAATATCTAAGAAGAATTCCCTGAATCATTGTTCTAGACCACATGTTTGGAATGACTGGCAATGGGCACTGGATGCTGTAGAAAACTACATAAGCAAAGCAGGCAGCCTGATATGATGCATGGGGGTAAAACAGGTGTCATGCAACCAAGTTGAAAGAATAAACATTGAAAAAGATGCAGTAAAAATCTCTTTCTGTGGTAGTGAAACTGAAAGCTGTAGGGGATGTAGCAGTTAGAGATATCTGTGATGTAAAACAAGCTGCCACAGAGAAGGTTTTAAAATGACATAGGGCAAGCTAGAATTATTGGTTAGTCCTCATTAGAGAAGAAGGAGGATCATGGGAAACAGGATAGTGAGATTTAATGGACTGTCATTTAAACAAAACAAAGACGTTAACCAAAAATTTGGAGTGGATCATTGGCAAGTTACTGCCCATGTCAGTGCATACAAGACAACGATGCAATACCACACAGAACTTGAAACTCTTAAGAGCATCTAGTATCTTGGGAGAAAACTGAGGGAAGCTGGAAGGTGATTTTTTTTTTTTTTAATCCAGCTCTGTGGGAAAGGAAAGGCAGGAAATACTGCCAGCAAACTGCTGAGTCCATAAACTGAAGATTCTGGTTTACTGATCAAAACTCTGCATTCCCAGGTGAGATTAGGCTGTATGAAAGGAACAACTTGCGTCTTACAGGCAGACAGGTTAACTTTCACAGTTATGCTCTAGCTGGAATAGCCTGGGGATAGTAAACTAAAAATGCAATAAGGCAAATGCTGTAATGGGGAAAGAAAACAAAAATAAAATTAAATGTTGAATTAATTGATCCAGTGTTACACCAAACAGGAAAGATGTTAATCGCTCTTTACGGATACCTAACATGAGACAATAAGCAACTGAAACCAGAAATGCTAACTGATAAGAAATTTGGTGTAGTTGGCATTACTCTGTAACTTATACTAGTCAGGGTTATTGTACAGCAAGTAAGGCTTGGCAAACAACTTGACTTAAACCTTTGAGGTTACACATTGAGTTAGAGATGATCAGACAGCCATTACAGACCTGAAAAGCCATTTGATTTAATGCAATGCTTTAACTATTAAACAGAAAGTTATACAGCAGCAAATAAATCACGTGAATTAAGAATTGATTGGCATATCAAGTAAGAGCCAATTGTTGGATTTGGGCACTTCTACTTAGGTCCTAGGGGGACAGTTCTCCAGCCAGTGTTGTGTGACACTTCATTGATGGTTTGGAAGCAAATGTAAGATCCCTGCTGATAAAATCTGCAGATGGTGTAAAAAATGAGTACTGCAAAAACCAGTCATAAAGATAGGAAAACAATGGAGAAGAGTGTGTAGCAGAGTAAGGCTATTCAAATAGATTTTGTCTTAAAGCAGTCAAGTGCAAACTTACATGCTTGGAGAAAATGAAGGCCTGTCACTCCTCCAAAGAGGACTGTATAAAAAAAAATTTTAAAAAAGGTAAGTCTGGAAGGAAAATGACTGTACTAATGTGCAAGGAGCTTAATTTGACCAGGACCTGCTATTTTAGACACTAAAATACAGAGCTATCCCAGCCCTGTAAAGTTTACAGTTTAAGATTAAGACATGATAATGACAGATCTATACAGGTAGACAATCTGGGGGAAACAGATGCTGTTGATATGTGAGACAGCAACAAGGCCCCTGCTGGCATAGCCCTTTTTTTTAAGGCTTGAAGGGAACAGAGATTAAAAAAAAAAAAAAACATGTACAAGAGGTTCACAAAACTTACCTGAAGATTGGAAGAAATACTTTACAATGAGAAATGCAGAACTCCTGTAGTGATAAAACAAGGGGTAATGTCTTTGAACTGGTTTTAATGTTTTAAACTAAAAGAGGGTAGATTCATTCTACATATAAGAAAAATTTTTGATGATGAGGGGGGTGAAACACTGGCACATGATGCCCCATCCCTGGGAACATTCCAGGTCAGGTTGGATGGCGCTCTGACCAATCTGATCTAGTGGAAGATGTCTCTGCTCATGGCAGGAGGGTTGGACTAGATGACCTTTGAAGGTCCCTTCCAACCCAAACATCCTGTAGTTCTATGAACTCTAATTACTTAGAAGATTGTGAGGTAATCTGATTAGAGTGTACAAGTACATTTTGCTGGATACTGAAGAGGTTTTTAATTGTCTAGGGGTAAGGCACAAGAACAGCAACACCAAAACTAACAGCTTTAAACCACAACAGATAATTCCAACTGAAAATAAATATAAGCTTTTAGTGATTAAAGTGATTAGCTAGTGAAATTACAGAGTGGTAGCTTTTCCAGTATGTAACAATTTACTTGGTTTGTGTAACAGAGATCATTGGAGGCCCATGTGAAATTACTTGTCATATGTAAGTGAGTAGAATTAATGGTCCTTCATGGCCTTAAATTTCATGACTGTGAATATATAGTGGATGAAAGTTGCAAAAGAGAAATCCATCAAAGGCTATTAAGCACAAAGCCAACACCTCTGTCACAGTAGGTCTCTGAATCACAAATCATTATGAGCTAGGAGAGCATTCAGGGAGGTATCAACCGTATGTCTACCCTATTTTTATGATCTTTTCTAGGCATTCAGTGTTGGCCGCTGTCAGGAACAGGGTAAATGAGTCAGGTGTATTTATGATTTGACTGTACCACCATTTTTTTGTCATTAGCTGCAAAAAAGGACTAGAACTTTCTCAAGGACACACTTTAGTTCAGCCAGAAATTATAAACTGTGTGAGGATCACGATACAGAATTCATGGACTACAATGGGGTCATGTATTGGCCAGGAAGACAAATGACCATAATTGTAATCTTTCACCTTGTAAAACTGGGAAAATGCATATCCTTGTTAGGTGTCTGCTGTGCCTTCAACTGTGCTCACCCTGTATGCACCAGGTGTGTGCACTTTTGCGTGTACTTCACTTCCTTTGGGTTCCATGTCCTTGGATATTTTTCTTCCTTGTCTTCAGCTGTGGTATGAGTAACTTGCTCCATTGGATGTCCTAGACAGGCTTGCTTATCCTATTGCAAGAGTATTTGCTGATCCCAGAGAAAAATGTACAGTATATGTTACAAACACAGGAAGCTTTTGTCCCAGCTGTGTTGTTAATGTCTAGAAACAGGTGAAATAGATTCACCATCTTCTCACCTATGAAGGAGCTGCCACTCTATCCTTAACTAAAAGGTATATTTTTTTCAAAACATAAAAATACAGATGTTGTGAACTCAGATATTGTATCTGATCATGGTGTCCATCAGTCTTCTCTGAGGCTGGAATATCAGTGATGTGACTCTCCCATGTGAGGGGCGTGTGCAGCCTATCTCATCTGGGCAACCTGCATGGGGTGGCTTCCCCCTCTCCTCCCTTGGCAGTCCTCACAGTTCAGTTGTGTCTGTGCAGTCCCTAGGATGGCTGTGCTTATCTCAGTCACAGCAGACATGATGCTGAATTTTCTCACTCCAAAGTGGTGCACAGCCAATTGCTTGCACTCTGGAGAGTGCAAGCCAATCACTTGCAGATGGTCCTGGCTGTTCCACAGAGGAGTTTTGGAGTTGCTGTTAGTCCGATCAGATGACCAGATACAGAGCATGATATAATCTCATCAACAGGTGCACATTTCCCCAGCAAAAGCAAGGTATTCTTGCTCAGCAGACTCCTTCATTCTTCAGTCCAGCATGAAGACTTCTTTTCTGAGGAACTTGCTCTCTTCTATTTGGCCTTAAGCATTATCTTGTCACACATCCATCATGAAACATACTTTACAGTACTGCAAAACATGTGCAGGCTGCTCGCTCCCTCTCTTGCTAGGAGTCCTAGCCTGAACCGCTACACAAGGTGCTTTCTTGCAACACTATCTCAGGGCTTGCCCCTAATGAGTCATGTACCTTACCCAAGATAGTCACCCTCTCTTGCATTCCTCTTTCAGATTCTCTTACCTGGATGTACCTAGCACTTAGGTTATCTTCTCAACATGCACGCTAAACCATTTCTTTCCAGATTATAGGTAACACAAAACCTCATTTTCCATTTACAACAGTGTTTTCCTAGTGCAAACAGCTGTAGCGAAAAGCTTGAAAATGTGACACACATGAAAAATGCAGACTGAAAAAGCTGAAGGCACATAAATATATAGCCCCCGTTTAAAAATACCCAGTGAGACATAAATCCACCTCATAATCTTTACAAGATTTTATTTCAGCTTTTAGACTTACAGCCTTTTTGAACACTTGGAGTTGGCAGAATCACTCATCTGATACTGCTTCTAAACTGAGTTGTTTCCTTTCACCCCTTTCTCACAGCTCCTTGGAGCATCACTTGAAAATTATTCATTTTCAGTGTTCATCCTATACCAACTCCCCTCCTCATCCCTCATTGTTTGCAGTGCTTCTTCAACTTAAGTCAGGCTCTCCTCAGTCCTTCTTCAAATTGTTCTTTGAAAGTGTACTTCATAAATGTCTTCCACTGGATGTTCACGAAAAAAATTTTCCTTTTCTTTTCCCATTGCAGTTGGCAGAGTACAACAGACGCAGTCCAAAACTGGACTGGTTTGGGTCCACCAGTGCCGGTATCCTCATCCTCCCAGGAGTTACTAGCTCCTTAGGAGAAGGGTGTGCAAAAGCGCGTGCAAATACAGGATAACAACTCTCGGTGCCGGCCAGTTTTGAATGTGAAATATCACGCACGCTTCAAAGCTTTTCTCCCCCCAC
>NW_010972436.1:30397043-30397284 GCF_000737465.1 Haliaeetus leucocephalus
GCTCGACCCCGCGGCGGCGCCTTGCCGTGGCTCTGCCCCGGGCACCTGCGGGAGCTCTGGCTGCGGGACGCCTCCGCCCGGGCACTGCCCCCTGCCAGCGGCACCCCCGGGCCGGGCACGGACCCCGGGCGCTGGCGCTGCTCCCGCCCCGGTGCTGCCTGCAGGGCACGTCCGACCGGGAGACTGGCGGGGTCCGGGCAGCAGACCCCGGGCCGCTGGTATGCCGCCCCGGGGTGCCCCC
>NW_010972436.1:30397294-30409904 GCF_000737465.1 Haliaeetus leucocephalus
CCCCCGCCCCGCGGCACTCCGCTGCCGCCGCACAGCTCCCCCGCGGAGCCGGGGGCTGGAACACCCTGACAGCTGGCGCGCCGCTCTCTCTGTTCTTCCCTCCGGACTCGGCGTTGCGCCGGTGCAGCCGCCCACCTGGCCCCCGCCGGTTGTCCCGGCGCGTGCCCCCGCATCCTTGGGCGAGCTGCGGTGGCTTTGCTGCCTCACAGGGGCCCAGCTAGCTTGGAGAGGCAGGCAGAGAGGGGAAGCCCGATGCTCATTGACCACTCCCAAATGTGGACTGCAGGCTCCCTCGGGAGGCTTTCCCTCATCAGGGAGTGACTTTTGCCGGGGGAGAGAGCAGCACGCTCGTCTGGAATCACCCAGCCTGCCCTGGCATGGTCCTCTGGAGAGGAGGGTCCTCTTCTTAACACCCTGTCCCTGGAGACACTCCACACCCCAGTGCTGATCTGCGACTAACTGACAGCTGTCTCCAGTGATCCGGGAACAACCAGCCTTCATGCAGGAGGCAGCACCTTTTGAGAGAGAGTGTTTGACTTGCAGCCACTAAACTGCCCCTCAGCTCTGTTTTCAGAGGGAGATACTTAGTCCCAGATACTCTCTCAGGACAAACTGATCTGTGTCTGTAGGAGACTAATGCTCTGCATGGCCTTCCAGAAGATATTCTTGACTTCCCACACAGGAAACCATCGTACTTTGGTGCCACAAGCTTGCTGCTGGAGATTGCTGATCCCTCCCTCCCTCCCTCCCTCTCTCTTGTTCCCTGGGGCTTGAACTCTCCTCGGTTTCCTCTATCAGCATGGCCTGTGGAGGGACCCTGTGTGCAAGTTGCTGCTGGGAAAGACTGAGGTAGAAATTAAATGGGGGACTGAGGAGAAAGCGAGGTCATTCACCAGTTTGCATGGTCTGGGGGTGCATTTGTGCAGTATCCTTGCCTAGTGCTTTCAGCACTGCCCTTCTTGGAGAGACTGGCTTCATGCTACTGTCCATCCAGGGCAGTGCTGCAGCTTCTGAAAATAACCAGTTCCTTGGTGCTGCCTCAGGAGCAATCAACAACCTACTGTTTACCATGGGGACACCACCATGAGAAAACAGCCCATCTTCCCTGGCAGAATCCTCTGCCCTCTTGTCTGTGAGGAAGAAACTCCTAGCCTGGCCTTGCCCATAAGGCAGGGTGAGGGTGAGATTCCCAACACTGTCAGCCTTTGGTTGCCTCCTTTTCCACAGTGCTGCAGTGATATTCCTTTCTGTACCTCATGCGCTCTCCTGGCCCAGCCCTTCTCACCTGCACGGCCTCCATTGCTGTGTTCTGGCTCAGCCACTGCTTTCTTGGACTCTATCCTTCCTTGACTTCAGCTCTATTTTAGCACGGTTCACACCATGATCTTCTTTCTGCCCTTTGTTCTTCCCTTGTTTTGACCCTGCTGGACCTAGAGCCTTGTTACTGTCCCTGATGGAGTTGTCTGCTCTTGTGCTGACCAGCGCTGCCTAGGCTGGCACTGTGATGCTCGTATTTCCCTTTCGTGCCTATCCATTCTTTGAGCAGTTGCTTCTAACTGAATGACTAGGTATGCGCTTACACCTGTGAATGCTGTAAGTGCTGGTGTTCAAATCTGTTCTGCTGTAATGCTTCATTTCTTCATCAGCTACGGTAGAGATCTGTCAGAAAAAGCAGTGCTTTGTATACACATGTGCAGCTTGCTCAGCTCTTCCCGAGGAGCAGCTCCCTTTTCCGTCTTACTCTGGCTCATCTGCTCTGGGACCTATCATGAATATGCAGACACTGAAGCTGCCTGACTATACCCTAAATCTGTAGGATCATTAGTTCTCCCAGTCTGCAACACTCTCACCATCCTGCCAGGGCAGCTAACGATGCCTGCTTGAAATGCTAGAGTATTCTGATAGCCCTGAAGGATTTGATTTTTTAAGAATGAAAGCAAGTTGACATGGTTAAAGTTCCTGAACTGGCCTGCTTTCCCAAGGGTTACCAGAGGTGTCTGATGGCAGGAACATAACTGAGAACATCTATTTAAGAAGATACCCTTGCTTCTTGGTTCGGCCAGGCAAATTCCAGGGATCCTTTCCAATCTTAACCACCCTATGGTTCTTAATAGAGCATGCCTCAACATGTTGACAGGCTATAGGCAAGTGGTGTACTTTCTTCATGTTTTTTCCAGTGTCCCCAAATACAAGCTGGCTTGAATAGCCTGTAAGGATGGCCTAGTGCCTGGGCAAAAGCACTGTCTTGGCAACATGGACATGCATCTGTGCGCAGTTGTCTGCAGAGAAGTCCCTAATCACTATGTCAGTTGTATCTTTTCTTTCTTGCTTTTTCCCTCTTTTTTTTTTTTCCCCAGTTGTGTTGCTTATGAAGTGTCACATGGGTTGGTGCTGTTCTAGGAAATTTTATTTATATTGTATATTACTTCCCTCTCACTCAGTGTGTACTTTCTCTTTTCAGAGCTGGATCCAAATGCATCCTCGGCCTGCTGTCTTAGAGCTGTTCCTGCTTCAGGTCAATGAGAGTTTCTGCTACTAATTCATCATGACATAATATCTGGTCTCCTGCCCCATTCTATTGGATAAGTTTCCTGCTTCCTTTTGGTCTATACACATGTGACTCCGGGTGTTCATCAGCTACCTAGTCTGGTACAGGTAGGTTTTAGCCCTTTGAAAAATGACCTGTTCTAGGTTGAAAGAATGTGTCTGTGCTTTGTATTGGGACTAGAAAATGTTTGCCTTTGGACATATGGGAAATGTTATTTTGTGAAATAAATCCTGAACTGCCTGCTTGCTGCTGTTGACCTAAGCTGGTTTGTTAAGTAGCCAACTACTTCTGTGATAGTTTCTGCTAGTGCTGGCAGGGAGGGTGCTGATTAGGCAGAGTAGACTGGCTCAGAGTGAGTAACATTAGAGAATGCTGTTGCTAGGAGCAGGCCTAATAGAGGAAAGAATGAAAAGTAGGAGTAGTAGTAGCAGGTGTTCTTTGTCATAATTCATTACTTCATTAGCTACAAGTAAATGTCATTAGTTCTTGTCAGATGGTTGTTGATTTTTAGGGTTACCATGCTTCTCGCAGCAGGTTTAAATTAACATGATTAGATCTTCCCGGCTGGTAGACTTCTTCAGTACCTGCTGTTGTTGGATACGCATTGATCATCTCCATGATAAGGTACTCAAATCTGCCACTCAGGTCTTTATGTTCTACCATTAGTTCCATTCTTGTTGCTTCCACTGGTGAATATCCACCTGTATCTATGTATCTTTTCTCCCAGTCAGTGCACAGTATGCCTGTAAGGGACTTTGTTTTTCTCACAACTGGATGAGTGTCTTTTCACCTTTTACAGCCTGCACAGGTCACTCCTCTGGTAGCGTAAATTGTGTGGTCAAAAAATGCATTCTATTTTGCATTGGAAATAAATAGCCTAGCTTATAACTTTAATTTTAAGACACATTAGGCTTGCTATTGTCATCTGATTTGCCCCTTTAACAACCATGCTGCTTAGCCTGCTGCAGCACAGTTATGAACTGTGCCCAGTGCCTGCTACCTCTGGCTTTTTGATTCTGGCTGAGCTGGGGAAAGTCTGTTACAGAGACATACCAGTACTAGTCTACCAATCATAACTTACTTGAACTTAAGAACTGTGTTGCGCTGAGTCAGACCAAAGTATCCTGTCTCTGACTAGTAATGGATATGTGGAAAAGGAATAGGAAAATGAGGCAAATGCTGAATCATTTTTTTTCTTCCACATACCTTTTAAATTTTTGCAGTCATCTAATTATGGAGTCAGCAGTTGGGAGTAAATAATGTTAGAAAATCCCCCAAATGCTTAGGTCTGCTGTTTCAATGTTAAGTTATCTTCATTGGAAGGAGTAGTTCCAGTTTTCTGTGATTGACTTTTCTGTGATGATGTTTTCCATCACTATTCTGCCCTTTTCTGTTCAGTTGAATGTTCTCTTGGATTCTGAGACTGGGGAGGTCTATAGGACCATTCACTTTGGCATGTTCCTAAAGATAGTGGGTACCTGGATCCAGCTTGCAGCTGTTGATGAGTAAGGGTGTGTCTTTTAGAAAGGCAGTTTGGTAGTTCTCATTCAGGTTCCAACTGGTATAAGGCTGAGGTAGGGATGAGAGCTATTTGGCAGAGGGAGAGACCAGACAAAAAGGGGGTGACTGCGGATGCTTGGCAAAGAAATTGGAAGTAAAGACAATGAGAATAATAACCTGCTAAGCAGGAAATGCTTTTGTAATTTTTTTACTTCTTTTTGCACTTATGGATGGTGTTGGGTTCAAGATGACCACTGAATGCCAGGCAGCAAATGTGGCAAAAGGCTTCTTCTAGCTGACATTTAGGAAAGTTTCTTTTGTTTTCAGTTCTGACACCCCACTCCATTTCTTTCTGTTCCTGTAACTATCACATGCCCTCTTCTCTGTGCTGACTAGCTTGTTAAGAATCCATTGATGTTAAAGTTAATGCAGAATATACCTGCTAATGTATATTCCTGCAGAGACTCCACAACCCTCACTGAAATCAAAAGAGCTTATGTATTAGAACTCCTTTAGCTTTTTGATGAAAGGTGTTAACTTTAACTCCAGTACTCTTAATCACTTGGAGCTTACTCCTCTTCTAGTACAGTATTGCCACAGTGGTTTCCAAACAGAGCGCTTGGGCTAGCACCTGGAATTTGCTAGTCTCCCCTTGAATAGCATTCCAGGAACTTAGCTTTTCTGGAAAGGTGCAGTTGGAGGAATTGAATGGTTCTTAATTCAAAATGTACAGCATTAAGAGTTCTGGTATTCTACCCTGGGAGTTATCCAGGTTTTTCATTTATACAGAAGTGTCCTAAGAGCATAGAAACAAGCAAATAACTACAACTTGCATGCTTTTTCTTCTAGCTCACAAAGTTATTGCTGTGTTCTCTGTAATGCTTGCATAATGTAGACAGTGGCTGGTAAGTCTTGTTCAGGAAATGTTACTCAGAGGTCATCAAGTGAAGTATGTCTGATTTTCGTGAACTGACAGCCTGAGATGCCCTTGTCAAATGGTTCTGATATTCACTAAGTAAACATGAAGGTAGCAGTGATATGGTCATTCTTGTACTTGGATATATTGATAGCACTGGCACCTCAACGCTGGACAAGGGTCCCATGAATTTTATGGAAAGCTGTTTTGATCTTCCTTCCATTTTTTTAAAAACTCTCTATTCGTTGGTTCCAATGTTGAGAGGCAAACTGCCTGTCCTTTCCTTTATGGCCTTTGATAGTCCAATAGCCTTTACTATTTTGTAGTGTCCTGGTTTTGGTTGGGATAGAGTTAATTTTCTTTCTAGTAGCTGGTATAGTGTTATGTTTTGGATTCAGTGTGAGAAGAATGTTGATAACACACTGATGTTTTTGGTTGTGGCTAAGTAGTGTTTATACTAAGTCAAGGATTTTTCAGCTTCTCATGCCCAGCCAGCAAGAAGGCTGGAGGGGCACAAGAAGTTGGGAGGGGACACAGCCAGGACAGCTGACCCCAACTGGCCAAAGGGGTATTCCATACCATGTGATGTCATGCCCAGTATATAAACTGGAGGGAGCTGGCCTGGGTGGGGGGCATCGCCACTCGGGAACTAACTGGGCATGAGTTGGCGAGTGGTGAGCAATTGCATTGTGCATCACTTGTTTTGTATATTCCAATCCTTGTATTATTATTGTTGTCATTCTATTATTATTATCATTATTAGTTTCTTCCTTTCTGTTCTATTAAACTGTTCTTGTCTCAACCCACGAGTTTTACTTTTTTTTCCCTGCTGATTCTCTCCTCCATCCCACTGGGTGGGGGGGAAATGAGTGAGTGGCTGTGTGGTGCTTAGTTGCTGTCTGAGGTTAAACCATGACACATAATGATGATGTCTATGTTTGTCTATGGTAGTTGTCCAAAGCTCGGAATAGAAGCATTTCTCTTTGAATATAACCATCACCATGACTTAATTAAAGCCCTTAGCTGGACTGAAGAATTTGCCTGCTCCAAGAATGTCAGTTTCAGAGTCTAATCAACACTGTATCTTTTACTCTTTACCCTGAAATTTGGCACACTTATTCTCTGTCTGTGAATGAATTTAAAAAATGATTTGTTTAAAGATAGTTCAGCTCCTTTCAAGATCCTAAACTGCAGAGAAGAAAATACAATTTACCAACCATATATTTTTAAATTTATAAGCATAACTATTGCACTGAAGTGGGAAATTGTATAAACTTAACTTTTGATAAGCATGTGGCCTTTGGTTTGCAAATGTGCTTTTGATGATGTGAAAGAAATTGGACTTCATTTGGTGAAATTGCAAGGCCTAACAAGGCATAACATTCAAAATTTATAAATTCATGATTTTTAAAGATTTAAACCAGTCATTTTCCCCTGGCAAAATATGAATGATTAATGGCAACTGTAGAATTTACAGTTAAAAGGTGATGTCTAGATGGAGAACAAGAGCTGTGTTTGCAGCTGTTAGGTCAGTGAGGAATGATTTTTAAATGTTGCTTGTAGATAATTTTGTAAAGCTTTCCATTTCCATGGTAGAGAAGGGACATACTGCAAGGTTACTTAAGGTTTTTCATTCTTGTTTTTTCTTCTTTGAGATCATAGGGATAACCATATAGTGACTGAGCTGGCTGGAGTGCTGATCAGACTCTATGTGGACAGTGGCCAATATGAGTAGTTGCAGGAGAAAGTACAAAGCTCATTTAGTATGTGGTTCAGAGAATCATAGAATGGTTTGGGTTGGAAGGGACCTTCAGAGATCATCTGGTCCTGTTCCACCACCCTCATTGTAAAAAACGTCTTCCTTATGTCCAATCTAAACCTACCCTCTTTCAGTTTAAAACCATTGCCACTTGACCTATCACTACAGGCCTCGGTAAAAAGCCTCTCTCCATCTTCTGTAGTGTTGCAGCCTTTAAGTATTGAAAGGCCCCGATAAGGTCTCCCTGGAGCTTTCTCTTCTCCAGGCTGAACAACCCCAACTCTCTCATCTTTGTTCCAGCCTTCTGATAATTTTCATGGCCCTCCTCTGGACCAGTTCCAACAGGTCCATGTCTTGTACTGTGGACCGCAGAGCTGGATCCAGTTGGGGTCTCAGGGGAGCAGAGTAGAGAGGGAGAATCCCCTCCCTCGACCTGCTGGCCATGCTGCTTGTGATGCAGCCCAGGATGTGGTTGGCTTGCAAGCACATGTTACCAGCTCATTTCTAATTTTTCATCTACCAGTATCCCCAAGTCCTCCGCAGAGCTGCTCTCAATCCATTCATCCCCCACTCTGCACTGGTACTGGTGATTGCCTTGACCCATGTGCAGGACCTTGCACTTGGTCTTGTTGAACTTCATGAGATTCACATGGGCCCACCTTTCAAGCCTGTCAGGGTCCTTCTGGATGGCATCCCTTCCCTCCAGCCTATCAACTGCACCACTCAGCTTGATGTCATCTGCAAATTTGTTGAGGGTGCACTCAATCCCACTATCTATGTCATTAATAAAGATATTGAACAGTACCAGTCCCAATATGGACCCCTGAGAGACGCCACTTGATACTGATCTCCGTTTGGACATTGAGCTGGCAGCTATTTGAACACATTTTTCTTAGAGCACAAGAACTATGGATTCCCATGTTCAATAAATCAGGTGAGGAAGGTGGGAAACCAGCATGGCTGAGTAAGGACCTCCTTACACAAGGAAGGGAAATGCATAGGCAGTGGAAGCAGGAACATTCATCCTGGAGAGAATGTAGGGATACTGCCCAGGAGTGTGGGGATGGGATCAGGAAAGCTAAGGCACAACTGGAGCTAAATTTGGCAAGGGATTTGAAGAATAATAAGAAGGGCTTTTACAGGTATGCTAGTCAGACAAGGAAGACAAAAGAAATTGTACCCCCCAATAAATGAGACGGGCAGTCTGGTGGCAATAGACGTGGAGAAGGATGAAGTACGCAACAACTTTTTCCTCCCCTCAGTTTTCACTGGTGATTGCTCTTCCCAAATCTCTCCAGTCCCTGAATCTCAAGGCAGGAACTGGGGGAAAGAAGACCTACCCATTGTAGGAGAAGATCAGGCTCTAGAACATCTGAGGAACCTGAACATACACAAGTCCATGGGACCTGATGAAATGCATGCCAGAGTCCTGAGGGAACTGGCTGATGGTGAATCCTATCTCTCCCCAGTAATCTGTATTCATCAAAGAACAGCTTGTGATCATAGAAGCCAAAGCCCTGGTGTCAACACCAGCCATGAAGCCAGGTGTTGATCTGCATGATCATGGTTGTTTACAGATTAATGGAATTTATGGCTAAAGAAGACTTTTGGATCACCTGACAACTGTATTTTACTGAGCACTAGTGGACTTTCATTTGTCCTCACTGTGAGCCTTATACCTACCAGAAAGACAAGCTGCAGTTTGTTTAGCTGTTGTAAATTAAAAATGGAATATATGGCTGTAGAGCCTCTATCAGTTAAGAACTTAGATAAATATCTGTTAAGAAGGGGTTTCGCAGGTCAATACTGATTTGGGGCAAGAAAGGATTTGAAGATCTTCTAATGGCCATGCTAGCCCCTCTACTTTGATTCTGTAGATACCTTGTTTGTGAGGGCTAGACTATCCTGAAGGTAAGGGGTGAAGGTTTTAACAGTGTCAGCTGTGCTTATGTAGGAGAGAGTGTCATTGTAACTGTTAGGAGCGTGATCCCTGCCCCATGCTCTGAACTGACGTGCGCTGTGTGGTAATGATTTGTGGTACAGTTTGTCTCGTGTCAGCTTTCATCCACCGGCTCTTGTTCTGTATTTTTTTCTATCTAATTTAAAAGCTTTTTATCACTTGAGATTTTTTGAATGTTTGTACTTACATTGAATATACTTAAACATCATCATCATCATGTTCATCTCTCAACTTTAGTTCATGAAACATGTTGCATTATTTAAATCTTTCAGGGACAACATTTTTCAGACTTCTGGATTGTACTTGGCACTACTTTATTCAGTATTCCAACATGGACTTCTCTAGTGATTGAAGTATATATAGAAAATCATCCTACTGTCTTTGCTTCCTCCTCTCATAAATCCAGGTGCAGGACTTTGCATGTCCCTTTGTTGAACTTCATGAGAAAATGTAAGGGTATGTGCAAGGTGAGAGTACACCTCTTCATTAAGTTTGTGCAGTCAAGGATGTTTTCAGTGCAAAGAGGATAATAAGTAAATGGGGGAAGTGCTAAAGAAAAACACAGAGAGACACAAACCTGCTAGTCAAGGGATAATGGAGACAAAGACCAAAAGTATACTTTCACTAATTGACGAGCCATTAAGAAACTACAGGCATAGCTTTGGAGAGGACTAACCTGAACTAGTAGAATCCCTTGGCCCCCAGAGCTGCTGGAGGTGGTGGCTGCAGAAGGATGAAAAAATGTTCAGTTTCTGTAATGGAAGGAGTGCCTTTTTGGTTCCCCATTGGTGTTCAGTGTATGATGAATGATTTCTAAAGAGATAAATAGTGAAGCAACAAAATTAGCTGATAATGTAACAGTATTCAGTGCAGTAGAACCTAAAGCTGTCTCTTAAGATTGGGGAAGGGTGTTTCAAAACTGGATGATAATACGGCCCAATAAATTTAAGGTTGATGAATTCATATGTAAATTGTGTAGAGAAAATAAGACTACCAATGTAGCCACATTGTTGTCAAAATTATCTCTTTTGGCTCAGGAAAGAAATCTTAGCATCTTTATAGATAGTTCTCTGCAAACCTAAGCTTAACAGTAGCAATTAAAATGGAAAATTCGATGTTAGATATTACAGGAAAAGAATTAACAAAACCGAAGTTACTGTTATAATATTGTATAAATCCATGGTTCGCCTGTGTCTTCAAGAGTGAATGCAGTTCTAGATCCCTTAAGATGCAGTGACTAGTAGAACTAGAAGAAATCTAGAGAAAGTGATACGTATAGTGAGAGGTGGAGAGATTTCCATCAGAGGAGGTACATGAGAATTCTTTAGAAAAATGATAGATGAAGATAACTATGCTAGAGATCATCAGTCATCACGGAGGAAAGGCAAGTTACTATTTATAGAACATATGAACATGTGATGAAATTATCAGGCAACAGGCGTAAAACAAACACAAATGGTGTTTGGTTTTGTTTTTTTTTAGCTCATGCCAAATTAGATTGTAGCATTTATTACTAAGATATTTCAGCTGTCTACAGTAGGTATGGGTTCAAACACAGGTATTAGACAAGTCCACTGCTGGCTATTAAACATGGTTGTCCAGGTTCAGGATGTTAGTAAACCATGGCTGTTGGAAACAGGAAGGTCATACAAGGGCAATATGTATGTCTTGTTTTTTGCAATAAGTGTGTTGTGGCTATGATGGTCTACCCATATAGGAAAAAAGGTTTTAATGTACAGGAGTATGTTTATTAGAATACCTGATACAGTTGTAAAAAAAAAAAAAAAATCACAAGATTTTCTTTTTTTAATTTTATTTCTTGGAGTCTTTATTTGAGCATCTGGTACTAACTGTTGGCTAAGTGGACCTTTGGTCGGAGATCTGATGGTGTCAGAAATGTGAATTTTTCCACAGTCTTAGTTAGAAGTCTGAGGATAGTAAATGATAAAGGCTTCTTTTATTCTAGATGTCAGTCATTGCTGTTAAACAACTTTAAAGGAAAAAAAAATATAGCAGTTAAATAGTTTAGCTGAAACTCCCTTCCCCATCTTTGACTTTGTTGTTTCCTTTGTGTATTAGCCATCTGAACTATATAGGCTTCCCATACCTACACAAGTCCTTTGTACTGATTTAAAATGGAATATAAAAATACTTTCTTTAGTGTACTTTGGATGGGAAGAAGAGTAAAGATAGGAGAACTTTTTTTGGAAATCAATTTTCACCAAAAGGAAGTAAAACTTCATGAGCCCAATTATGTTTTTCTTAGTCATGTAGTGGGTATTCTGCATGGTGTGGATAGATGGAGTCCCTGGAAGCAGGTGGTGAGTTTAGGGTTTTCTTTGAGTTTCATGCAAGGATGAAGGTGCCTTGGAGAGAAGCAGAACACAGATGTCTTGGATTATACCATCCAGTAGGCCTGGGTGATAAAGGATGGGAGAGTTCTCATTCTGGATTTACAGAATTGAGAGTAAAGCTTAATAGGAGAATTATGCTGCTGTGTAGTGAGTGTTGTGCATAGCTGAGTCCCTTCACTTTTAATTTGAAAAAAAGACCTCACAAGTACCAAACAAAAACACTACTTAAAAGAGAAAATTAAAATAAAACCCTCTGAAATCTTCTGGACAATTCAGATGAAAAGAGTGCGAAATTCTCCAATATTTTAGCAAGGATCTGTCTGCACTTATTGCTACTCTGATGGCTTACTTGCTGTTTAGATTGCACTGTTGCATATGACTCTCCTTGTCTTTTGTTTCCTCTGCTTTGTCTCCTTGACCTGCTCTGTGGAGGCCTATTCCGCACATCACATTTGGACTCGCCTGTGCTCTGTTTCTACTGCACGGAATGTTGTTTCTGTGCACCACTGCTTCCTGCCATAGCTGAGAGCTAAATACTTCTTTGCATCAGTATAGTAAAGACATCTGAGCACATGTTGGAGCACTCAGCTTAAGGAAGAGTCAAAAGGCAGAGGAGCAGTGGTAGGCTAGGAAGCAGTGCCTTGAAAATGGTAGGAAAATAAGGAAAATAATAAATCATAGAGGAAGGGGTAGGGAGCTCTGGTAAATTACCAGAGTTCTGGAGGTGGGCTTGGAGGTTGTTTTGAGATGAAATGCAGATTAGGAAATGAAAAATAGCCAGCTGCAGGGTATGTAAAAAGTGTTGGGGAAAAGGGCTGTAAATACGGAGAGCTTTCTTTACCCAGCACAACTTAACCTCTTTTGCCCACCTGCCAGGTACTCATGCTCCTGTTGGAAAAAAAAAGAAGTAGAAAAAGGAAATGGTGGTAAGTAGTTTCAGTTTGTTTGGGGAGAACTTTTTGGCTTCAGGAATCGGTGCTGTATGTGATGGCTGGGTGGGAGGAACCTGACTTGACCTGAGAACTTGGCTTTTGGAGATCCTCACTTTTTTTTATTGTCATGGTACAAGAACTTGCAATTGTGGAGAGAAATACTGTTATGCAAATTAGCACACATTAATATAATACATTGTCTTTACAAAAGACATTTAATCCCTCAATAAAAGTATTACAAGTTAAGGTGGGTAATAATCTTACTGTTATGGTTATATTATGAAGTACTTGCTTATTTTCTCTGTAAGTACTTCAGGTCGCTTCTTATTTACAAACTTTCAGTGTAGTTCCTTCAAGCACCTGTAGGTTATGGCCAAATTTTCCCAACTTTCTAGGTATGAATAGAATGGATGGCGATTCTCCAGCAAAATTGGCAGCAGCTACTTGGTTGTGCTGACATAGCTAGGCCTTGAGCAGCATGCTTACGAAGGGACCATGCCTGGACTGCTTCCATCTCTTACTTCTTGCTCCTGCTCAGCTGAACATCCTCAGTGGCTCCTTATTTGAATCACAGAATCATAGAATCATTTAGGTTGGAAAAGACCTTCAAGATCATCGAGTCCAACCATCATCCATGCCCA
>NW_010972436.1:30409914-30412156 GCF_000737465.1 Haliaeetus leucocephalus
CCCAAAACCGAACACAGTACTCAAGGTGCAGCCTCACCAGTGCTGAGTACAGGGGAATAATCACCTCCCTGCTCCTGCTGGCCACACTATTTCTGATGCATGCCAGGATGCCGTTGGCCTTCCTGGCCACCTGGGCACACTGCCGGTTCATATTCAGCCGGCTGTCAACCAGCACACCCAGGTCCTTTTCCACCGGGCAGCTTTCCAGCCACTCTTCTCCAAGCCTGTAGCGCTGCATGGGGTTGCTGTGACCGAAGTGCAGGACCTGGCACTTGTCCTTGTTGAACCTCATACAGTTGGCCTCGGCCCATTGATCAGCCTGTCCAGATCCCTCTGTAGAGCCTTCCTACCCTCAAGCAGATTGACCCTGCCTCCCAACTTGGTGTTGTCTCCAAACTTGCTGAGGGTGCACTCAATCCCCTCATCCAGATCATTGATAAAGATATTAAACAGAACTGGCCCCAACACTGAGCCCTGGGGAACACCACTTGTGACCCGCTGCCAACTGGATTTCACCCCATTCACCACAATCCTCTGGGCTCATCCAGCCAGCCAGTTTTTCACCCAGCGAAGAGTACACTTGTCCAAGCTATGAGACGCCAGCTTCTCAAGGAGCATGCCATGAGAGACAGTGTCAAAAGCCTTGCTGAAGTCAAGGTAGATAACATCCACAGCCTTTCCCTCATCCACTAGGCAAGTCACCTGGTCATAGAAGGAGATCAGGTTGGTCAAGCAGGACCTGCCTTTCGTTAACCCATGCTGACTGGGCCTGATCCCCTGCTTGTTCTGGACTTGCCATGTGAGTTCTCTCAAGGCGAACTGTTCCATAATCTTCCCTGGTACAGAGGTCAGGCTGACAGGCCTGTAGTTCCCCGGATCCTCCCTCTGACCCTTCTTGTAAATAGGTGTCACATTGGCAAGCCTCCAGTCCTCTGGGACCTCCCCCATTGACCAGGATTGCCGATAGATGATGGAGAGTGGCTTGGCAAGCACCTCCGCCAGTTCCCTCAGTACTCTTGGATGGATCCCATCTGGTCCCATAGATTCATGAGTGTCCAGATGGCATAGTAGGTCACTAACTATTTCCTCCTGGATTAAGGGAGGTATATTCTGCTCTTCATCCTTGCCTTCCAGCTCAGGAGGCAGAGTACCCTGAGGATAACTGGTCTTGCTATTAAAGACTGAGGCAAAGAAGGCATTAAGTACCTCAGCCTTTTCCTCATCTCTGGTGGCAACGTTCCCTTCTGTATCCATTAAAGGATAGATATTCTCCTTGGGATTCTTTTTACTGTTAACATATTTGTAAAAACATTTTTTTGTTGTCCCTTATGACAGTGGCCAGATTTAGTTCTAGCTGAGCTTTTGCATTTCTAATTTCCTCTCTGTGTGACCTAACAAGATCCCTGTACTCCTGCCACGTTGCCTGCCCTTTCTTCCAGAATGCTGAGCCTGTGTGGACAAGACTCGTGTGGACATGTCTTCCCTGAGCGGCTGTTGCTGCCCCAGTTTCTCTATTACATTCGGCCATTCAGCAGGGGAATAGCTCCTAGGAAGCTATTGCATGATACATGGCAGAGGCCATATGAGAGTGACTGTATTATCCTCTCACCGCATCACATAGCTTTGGTACCATCTAATACAACTTTTCTCTTATCTTTATGTCCTGCAACTGTTTTTCCTTCTCCTTAGTCACTGACAGTGCTGTCATAGTTGTTTGTTTGGTTTTTTTTTTGCCTTGCTGGATCTGTGCTCCATCTTAATTTCTTTCTTGTACCAATAACTTCCTTGCACCTTCTTATTGGGCCTCCTACATCACTTTCTAGTAAATGCCTTCTATACATCTTTGATTCCTTCCTTGATCCCTGTCCTGGTTTCAGCTGGGATAGAGTTAACTGTCTTCCTAGTAGCTGGTACAGTGCTATGTTTTGAGTTCAGTATGCAAGAATGTTGATAACACTGATGTTTTCAGTTGTTGCTCAGTAGTGTTTAGACTAAAGTCAAGGAGTTGACTAAAGTCATGCCCAGCCAGCGAGAAAGCTGGAGAGGCACAAGAAATTGGCACAGGACACAGCCAGGGCACCTGACCCAAAGTGGCCAACAGGGTATTCCAGACCAGGTGACGTCCCATTTAGTATAGGAACTGGGAAGGGGGGGCAGGGATTTCGCCGCTCGGGGACTGGCTGGGTGTCGGTCGGCGGGTGGTGAGCAATTGCCCTGCGCATCATTTGTACATTCCAATCCT
>NW_010972436.1:30412166-30420311 GCF_000737465.1 Haliaeetus leucocephalus
ATCCCTTTTCCTTATCTGGTCTTACTGTGCTTTTCTCCCCATCTTCGTGTTTTGTACTGACTATTTTTTCTAAAGGTTCTGTTGCTATTTCCTTCCTCCTACTTTACCCCTTACATCTGTGTTTTGGCTTTGTTCTTCATGGCCATTTCAGGGTACCAGTATGGCCTTGCTGCTGCAGTAGTGTGCATCAGCTGCTTGTACCAGGTTGTCCCTGGCTCATGCACCCTCTTTAGCTCTTGCTTTGCGTGGACAGTTTATGTGCATTGTTTCTTCCATGTTTCTGAAGACCTTTTTAGGTTTCTTGCTTCCCAAGAGTGTACATCCCATGCAACTAGTGGTCTGCCTACTCTTTCAGGCTCTCTGAATGCACATTCATTTATACACAGTTTTTTGTTCCCAGTTCACCAAATGACTTGGATAAGAGTATAAATGACTTGTCCTGTCTCCTTGTGACTAATGCAAGCTTAATTAGTATTTGTTTCCATTTCATACTTTCTCCTGAATCACTGACAAATATATTACATGATGTTAAGCAGACAACAGGTCCTATCATAGAATCATAGAATGGTTTGGGTTGGAAGGGACCTTAAAGATCATCTAGTTCCAACCCCCCTGCCATGGGCAGGGACACCTTCCACCAGACCAGGTTGTTCAAAGCCCCATCCAACTTGGCCTTGAACACTTTCAGGGAGAGGGCACCCGCAATTTCTCTGGGCAACCTGTTCCAGTGTCTCACCACCCTCACAGTAAAGAACTTCTTCTTAATACCTACTCTAAATCTACCCTCTTTCAGTTTAAAACCATTACTCCTCGTCCTATCACTAAGCTCCCTGATAAAGAGTCCCTCCCCATCTTTCCTATAGGCCCCCTTTAAGTACTGGAAGGCTGCTATAAGGTCTCCCTGGAGCCTTCTCTTCTCCAGGCTGAAAAACCCCAACTCTCTCAGCCTATACTCACAGGAGAGGTGCTCCAGCCCCCTGATCATCTTCATGGCCTCCTCTGGACCCGCTTGAGCAGGTCCATGTGTTTCTTATGTTAGGGGCCCCAGAGCTTAACACAGTACTCCAGGTGGGATCTCATGAGAGTGGAGTAGAGGGGCAGAATCCCCTCCCTCGACCTGCTGGTCACGCTCCTCTTGATGTAGCCCAGGATATGGTTGGCTTTCTGGGCTGCAAATGCACATTGCTGGCTCATACTCAGTGTTTCATCCACTAATACCCCCAAGTCCTTCTCTGAAGCGCTGCTCTAAATCCACTCATCATCCAGCCTCTGTTTGTACTTGGGATTGCCCTGCCCCAGATGCAGGACCTTGCACTTGACCTTGTTGAACTTCATGAGGTTCACACAGGCCCACCTCTCAAGTCTGTCAAGGTTCCTCTGGATGGCATCCCTTCCCTTCAGCGTGTCGACCGCACCACACAGCTTGGTGGTTGTTGGCAAACTTGCTGAGGGTGTACTCAATCCCAATGTCCATTTTGCTGACAAAGATGTTAAACAGCGCCAGTCCCAATACTGACCCCTGAGGCGTGCCAGTCGTCACTAGTCTCCACTTGGACATCGACCTGTTGACCGCAACTCTTTGAGTGCGACCATCCACCCAATTCCTTATCCACCGAGTGGTCCATTTGTCAAATCCATGTCTCTCCAATTTAGAGACAAGGATGTTGTGCAGGCAGTGTCAGATGCTTTGCACAAGTCCAGGAAGACGACAGCTGTTGCTCTTCCCTTATCCACCCGTGCAGTAACCCCGTCATAGGAGGCCACCAGATTTGTCACACATGATTTGCCCTTAGTGAAGCCATGCTGACTGTCACCACTCATCTCCTTATTTTCCATGTGCCCTAGCATAGTTTCCAGGAGGATCTGTTCCATGATCTTGCCAGGCACAGAGGTGAGACTGACTGGCCTGTAGTTTCCCAGGTCTTCCTTCTTTCCCTTTCTGAAAATGGGGGTTATGTTTCCCCTTTTCCACTCAGTGGGAATTTCCCCAGACTGCCGCGACTTCTCAAATATGATGGATAGTGGCTTAGCCACTTCATCTGCCAGTTCCCTCAGGACCCATCGATGCATCTCATCAGGTCCCATGGACTTGTGCACCTTCAGATTCCTTAGATGGTCTCGAACTTGATTTTCTCCTACAGTGGGCAGTTCTTCGTTCTCCCAGTCCCTGCCTTTGCCTTCTGTGACTTGGGCAGTGTGGCTGGAGCACTTGCCAGTAAAGACTGAGGGGAAAAAAAGCCATTGACTGCCTCAGCCTTCTCCATGTCCCAGGACATGATCTGATGATGATTCTTCATTTAGCTGTTATTATTTAGGATTTACTCTCTTTTGACATATATGAAGTATGTGCTGTATTGATTTTTGTGGAGTGTTGAGTATTTTATTAAAAGTGTTATGGGCTACAGCAGATATCTCAACAGTGTATGCGTGAGCCAGAATCTAAGGACTTTTCTTAATCTGACCAGCATTTAAACTGTTGAAATCCTGTGACTGTCCCCTGGGCTTTCTTGATCTTTTTTTTCTCCAAAACCCACTTTTTCTGAAGGGCCAGCACTGAGCCAGCAATATGTGGCAATCTTGCTTTTATTCTTTTACTGATAATACTGCACTAATATAAATGAGTTTGTTTCAAATGCTTACAAACAGAGCTATTTACAAGTTAATTTTATTGTGAATTTTCTTCACCTTTCCTGCTTCCCATTTGTAAAAATGTTTCCAACTGCTCTGCTTCTTTCTTATCTTTGAAAACATTTAAGTCATGGTTTGACATAAATGGAATTCACTGATTAAAGCTTATTTAAGAAGTTCCCACTCTGCGTTGGCTGCTTATTCCTGCTTCTTGTGGTCGTTTGTTTCTCCCCTGCACTGTTTTGCTGTAGCAACTTCTGGGACCTGTAAATGAGGTTAACACCGGTTCTTAACCTGAACAGTATTCTCTTGTCACAGTACTCCTCTGTCATTTCTAACTTGTAAAGAAATTCTTGAAACATGAGGAAAACAAGGACCGTGGCCTAGCTAAAGACAATGAGACAGTAGTGTTCAGCTGATGCTGCTCTGAGCATAATCATTGTTCTTGGAGTTTGCTCAGCAGTTTTTTATCACAGCAACTAATCGAAGAGTAGCAGTTTACAAATACCAGTCACTTTACATCTCAGTACTTGCTAAATAGTTAGGTTATTCAAAATGCTTTTGCTATGCTATTTCATGATTTCTTGGTTTAAATTCTGGCACCCTGCATTACAAGTGCATAAAGAAGATGTGGTTTATTTGATTAACTGTACATGTCTGCAGCTGAACTAGTTGTCATAGGTTCCTTTTACAGTGAGTAGAGGGTTTGACTCACCACACTGTAATATAAAGACCTAAATAGATCATACTGTAATCTCCTGAAATGCCCCTGAAAGTGCCTGTTTCTCTCCATTGACTGTCAAGGGTGGGCAGCTCATAAATATTGCACACACCTGCACTGGGTTGAGATGAAGTCTACCAAATGTCTGTTGTTACCAACTGGCTGGGTTAGAGCCTCAGCTCTAACCTCAGTTAAACAAACATACTCACATGGTCAATGGTTTATGGAAGGCTGTATGAACAAATTGGCAATTTTTATAAATATGAAAATATTCTTATGAAAATATATCAGCTTAGTTTGACAAGATATGTTTTCCATAAAACCATTGTGATTAGTGTTAACTGTAAAACATTCTTTAGTAGTACTCGTATTTCCTGAGTACTATGGCAGACTTACTGGTCTATAATCAGTCATGCCATCCAGTTCACTATTCTTAATTATCTGATACAGCATTAACTTTCTTTCATTCTTCTTTAGTGTTTCAAAATTTCTTAAGTCAGCAATAATGGTCTAAGGAACGCGCAAGTTATTTCTTGTAAAGCTGTTGAATGGCAGTATCCAGCTAATAATTTTAAATCATGTAACTTGAGCACCCTTGTGTAGGAATGGTTGTAGTAATAAGCATTTTGTTATTTTGTCACCAATATAAACTGAGAGCATCTCCTCTGACTTCTTTCTAAATACTTAACAGAATGCTCATTATCAACAATTTTGTAAATTCTCTTGATAGTGCATCAAGCTAATTATTTCTAGGAGGACACGTTTTTGTTACTGAAATACCAAAAAATCTTTTTGTATTGTTTTTGACTTTGTATCATCGTGGATTTTTGAGTCAGTTATGTTAAGTTCTCTCATTGAGTGTTATAGTAGAGACTGCAATGTAAAAGTTGTCAGTATCACTTGTACAATTTATTTTATTGCCTCTTTTTTTTTTTATTCTATTGTTAGTCTCCCATCTAAAGGAGAATCTCTTTAATAATTTTGTTATTCTTTGGGATTATGTTTTTTTGAGTTTCCAATAAAGCGCTCTTAACTGAGGAGCTCCCCCATATTGCTCTCATTTTCTTAAACATAAGTAACAGAAATTCAGAGTTTTTAGTACTTACTGTTCAGTATTTTCTGTCTGGAGCAATTTGCTCTTTAAGAAAGTGCCGTACATGTGTATTTTTGTGATGATTGTTCATATTTTTAAGATACATGTGTGCATGAAAGGCATGTTACTTCATGTCAGTGACAGAGTGTATGCACAAGTACTACAATCTATATTCCTTCTATGGATAAGAAGACTGCTTGTTCCCTTTTGGCTAGGCCCTATTTCTGCAAAAACAAAGCTGGGCTTCTTAGCAGATAGCCCATGGGTCGGGCTCATTCTTGTTCCTGCCACCATGCAATGCAAGGGTTTGTCCTGCTGTTGGGTGCATTCTTGTCCTTAAGGCTTTTCCGTGCCATCATCTCCTGACATCTGCTGTCCCCAGAAAAAGTTCCTTCACTTTGAACTTCACGGGAAGGGCTGATAAATAATTAGACACCTGTGGACAATGCAGCTCACATCACACAGACTTAGTGTGAGTGAAAACACATACAGGGCTGATTTTGATAAGCACAGTTCCATTGGCCAGGAGCAGATGTCTATCTCTTCAGCTTTACTTTTCCTCTTTGCAATGAAGGTAAATAATACGATCTTCACTTTAAAAGCATAGACATTTGGGTGCCCAGGAATGGAGTGACAGATAATGATTTTATGTTCCATGATTTTTGACTGGAAACGTTATTTAGAGGCAATGCATGTCTGGCATTAGCTTTTGTCTTCCTAGTAAATTATTTGGGGTTTTTTTCAGATACAAATCAGATGAAGTAGAGATAGTTAAGCCCAACTTTTCGTTACAGTGTTACATATAAGTACCATCTAGTGACAGCACCCTTCACAGATTTGCACTTTGTTGTAGCTTTCACTTATTTCACTACTCACTTCTGTATTATTTATCTTCCTGTATAAAACCAGTGGCAATGGTAAGTTTTCTTAGATAGCATAGACTCAGATACTTCCTCTTCTGGGGCTCAAAGCTCTCTTTGAGGAAAGCTGCTCTTTATGTACAGTCACCAAAGACCTCAAGACACCACGTAATGCAGAGGTGGCCAGTATGTATTTCTTGACCAGTTCAAGCTCTTGTGACAGGCTGTATCACTTGGTCAGCAGTGAAGCTGTGCTGTCTTGGAGGTTACAGAGTAATCCAAATCCTTGGATGCAGGAAGAAGTACATGTGTCCTGGTTTTGGCTGGGATAGAGTTAATTTTCTTTCTAGTAGCTGGTATAGTGTTATGTTTTGGATTCAGTGTGAGAAGAATGTTGATAACACACTGATGTTTTTGGTTGTGGCTAAGTAGTGTTTATACTAAGTCAAGGATTTTTCAGCTTCTCATGCCCAGCCAGCAAGAAGGCTGGAGGGGCACAAGAAGTTGGGAGGGGACACAGCCAGGACAGCTGACCCCAACTGGCCAAAGGGGTATTCCATACCATGTGATGTCATGCCCAGTATATAAACTGGGGGGAGTTGGCCTGGGGGGGGATCACTGCTCAGGAACTAACTGGGCATCAGTCAGCACGTGGTAAGCAACTGCATTGTGCATCACTTGTTTTGTATATTCCAATCCTTTTATTATTATTGTTGTCATTCTATTATTATTATCATTATTAGTTTCTTCCTTTCTGTTCTATTAAACTGTTCTTGTCTCAACCCATGAGTTTTACTCTTTTTCCCCAATTCTCTCCTCCATCCCACTGGGTGGGGGGAAGTGAGTGAGTGGCTGCATGGTGCTTAGTTGCTGGCTGGGGTTAAACCACGACAACATGGAAGGAGAATATCAGATGACAGAATTAGTGCAGTGGTGAATAGTGTGGAAGGTTATATATACCAACCAATTTGGACTGTTTATGTAGTTGATTTGTATGTTAGTTTCCTTTTAACACTCCCAGTTTTTTTGTGGAGTAATATACAAAGACCATATACTGAGGAAAAAAAAAAAGATGAATTTGTATAGAAAGAATAGTTGTAAATGGGCTTTGGGATTGTGGTAGTAAAGCAGTAAAAACAGGGTCCTAGAATGATGCCATTCTAGGGACATTACTGCATATTGCTGTAATATAGATTCCATTTCAAGTATCTGTACTTCAGGAAGGCTGATGGAATATGAAAAAGTGTTCTGAAGAGACGTATAAAGAGATTAAAGATGTAGTTAATACTTTTTTATAGTGAGCAATCACAAGGACTCACTGTATTGCGTTCACTCAGGAGAGGTTGACAGAGGGATTTTGTTCTGATCTTAAAGAATCTAAGTGGGGAAGATAGTTCGCAAGACCATTTTATATGAAGACATGGATTTCTAGTTTGATATGCATATCACAGATGAGCATTGCCTCTTGCTCTGTGTGAATTTAGGAATTATTGCTGCTACTGCCATTAGTTAAAGTATGGGGCCACACACGGCCCAGGAAGTCTTGATAAGGTGGAAAAGGCATGTCTGGGAGCTATTAGTGAAATTCAAACATGAAGTAAGGCATAGTTTTATAAGGAGGACAATTAAGCAGTGGAAGAACAGATGTCAGGACACAGTAGATCCTAGACTGTTGTGATTCTTTAAATCAGGATTGCATGACTTTCCAGCATCTTTATAGCTTTTAACTAAGAGTAAATTCTGTGAAGAATCTGTTGAGTGAGGGATTTTAGGTTGGTGCTGTGGGAGCAGCTGTCCTGGATCACATCATGGGTATAACATAGTATTTTCACAGTGGCTGAGAGTAACTTTAATGAGGAGTATGAAAACAGGGGAGGGATATACTGGTACTTGGCCCTGAATACTCTCCAAGACTGAGCCAGAGGTATAGCATAAAAATGGTGCCACTGTATATAAGATAAGATCCAATTGTTGTAACAGGCCCTCTAGCCTTAGAGTCTATGTAAGCATTTCCTTCAGATAATTAATATCTCTGAGAGTTTCTGAAGTACAAAAATTTAAATGTATGCTTGGAATAATTTACTGGACTTCATGTTTCGCAGGGTGTGTGTGTTTGTGTGCAAGCACTTAAAGTGGGTCCCTTTTGATCTGTTTCATCCTTCCCAAGGGCATTCTCGCTCCCATTGCTCTGCACCATGTACTTCCCCGCCAGTCTCCATTCCCTCGCTTATTTGCAAGCTGTTACCCCTAACATACTGGGTTGTTATCCTTCCTCACCAGGTTGGCAAGCCTGTGGCCAGAGATGCTCCTGCACCATGTTGTCAAATGAGTCCTGTCTCATGCTAGCAGTTCTCGTTCCTGAAAGAGGGAACCATGGTCACACAAGCCAAAGCTCTGTCTGTCACAGTCACACAGCTAGTTGTTAACTTGCAGGATAAGTGTGCTCCTACCTGAGCCTTCCCCTGTACCTGTAAGGTTAGGAAGATTACCTCAGGTGCCATGTCCTTCACCTTTGCCCCCAGAGCTCTGTCATGCCTCTTGATTTGCTCCGGGACTCCCTAGGCAGTGTTGTTATTTGCCATGTGGATGAGCAGCAAGAGGTGATCGTTCAAGGCCCAGACAAAACTCAGTAGTCTCCCTGCAACAACCTGGATCAGGGTCCTTAGTTAACAACAAACCTCCCATGACAACATCTCTGGCTGGCAGATGATTGCCTCCACCCCATGCAGAAGAGAGTCACTTGCCATTTTCTCTGGCTGTTAATGCATGGTTTAACCCAGATGGCTCTAAAGCCTTCCTTAGGCTTCCTACTGTTACAGCAGTTCTGGATTGCAGTAGTGAGC
>NW_010972436.1:30420321-30436364 GCF_000737465.1 Haliaeetus leucocephalus
TGAGCACACCTGTGGAAGGTACACCCAGGCAGAGGAACTCCTCCACTTACTGACAAAGCTCCAGGAGGAGGTGAGTAGGTTGAGGAGTATCAGGGAGTCCGGTAGAGAGAGATAGACTACTGGAATCATGCCCTACCTTCCCTGGAACAGGCCTGTCAGGCAGACAGGACACATGATATGGAGGATTCCTTATCCTCTCTCCACCTGGCTGAACTTAAGGGATCATCTGGCGGTGACTTAAGGGATAGGGGGCAATGGTGACAAGTTCCTGCTCGGCGCAGCAGGTGCGTCTCCTCTGTGACTACCCCACCGTCCCAGGTGCCCTTGCATAATAGGTACGAGGCTCTGCAAATGGAACTGAACAAGGACGAGGATGATGGTTCATCTAGGTTGCAGGTGTCACCAAGGTTAAGTTGGTCTATGCCCTGCGTCAAAACTGCTTCCATAAAGAAGAAAAAGATGGGTCATTGTCATAGGAGACTCCGGAGGGGAACAGAAGGCCCAATATGCAGACTGGACCCACTTCTTAGGGAAGTCTGTTGCCTCCCTGGGACCTGGGTTAAAGATGTGAAGAGAAAGCTTACTGTCCTGGTACGGCCCTCAGACTATTATCCATTATTGATTTTTTCAGGTAGGCAGCGATGAAGTTGCAACAGGAAGTCCGAGGGCAATCAAGAGAGACTTCAGGGACTTGGGATGACTGGTTAAGGGATCAGGAGCAGAACTAGTCTTCTCCTCTATCCTTCCAGTTGGAGGGAATGGAGAGGGAAGAAACAGGAAGAGCCAGCAGATCAATACCTGGCTCCAAGCCTGGTGTCACTGGCAGAATTTGGGTTTTTTTGATCATGGGTCAGTCTACATGACACCAGGCCTGCTGGCAACAGATGAGGTACACCTGTCTCAAAGGGGGAAAAGGATCTTTGCGTGAGTTATCAGGGCTCATTGAAAGAGCTTTAAACTCGGTTTGAAGGAGGAAAGGGATAAAACCAGGCTTGCTAGAGATAAGCCTGGGGGTGGCACACCAATGTTTGAGGGATGGTGTGCTAGCAAGGTCCTTCGGTCTGCCATCTCAGTGGAGGTAGGGGATGGAGATCCATACGACAGCAAAGATGCAAGGGTTATTGATGTGTTGAGAAATGACAGAAGTGCCTGAGAACAGTCACATAGGAATTAGGGCTTCTCCCCCCAAAAAGATGGCAGGATCAATAGCCCAAGTGAAGTGCATCTACACCAATGCACGCAGCATGGGCAACAAACAGCAGGAGCTGGAAACCATTATGCAGCTGGAAAACTATGACCACCAGGTGGTCAGGCCCAGTCAGCATGGGTTTATGAAAGGCAGGTCCTGCTTAACCAACCTGATCTTCTATGACAAGGTGACCCGCTTAGTGGATGAGGGAAAGGCTGCAGATTATGTTTACCTGGACTTTAGTGAAGCATTTGATACTGTTTCCCACAGCATTCTCCTGGAGAAACTGGCTGCTCATGGCTTGGACGGGTGTACTCTTTGCTGGGTAAAAAACCGGCTGGATGGCCGAGCCCAGAGGGTTGTGGTGAATGGAGTTAAATCCAGCCGGTCACAAATGGTGTTCCCCAGGGCTCAGTTTTGGGGCCAGTTCTGTTTAATATCTTTATCAATGATCTGGACAAAGGGATCAAGCGCATCCTTAGTAAGTTTGCAGATGACTCCAAGCTGGGTGGGAGTGTTGATCTGCAGGAGGATAGAAGGATCTGCAGAGGGATTTGGACAGGCTGGATCAATGGGCCGAGGCCAATTGTGTGAGGTTGAACAAGGCCAAGTGCTGGGTCCTGCGCTTGGGTCACAACAGCCCCATGCAATGCAACAGGCTTGGGGAAGAGTGGCTGGAAAGCTGCGCAGCAGAAAATCACCTGGGGGTGGTGGTTGACAGCCAGCTGAATATGAGCCAGCAGTGTGCCCAGGTGGCCACGAAGGCCAACAGCGTCCTGGCTTGTATCAGAAATAGTGCAGCCAGCAGGACTAGGGCAGTGATCATACTCAGCACTGGTGAGGCCGCACCTCGACTACTATGTTCAGTTTTGGGCCCCTCAAAGACATTGAGGTGCTGGAGCGTGTCCAAGGAAGAATAGCAAAGCTGGTGAAGGGTCTAGAGAGCAAGACCTGTGAGGAGCAGCTGAGGTACCTGGGGTTGCTTAGCCTGGAGAAAAGGAGGCTGAGGGGAGACCTTATCGCTCCCTACAGCTACCTGAAAGGAGGCTGTAGTGGAGTGGGTGTCAGTCTTTCCTCCCAGGTAACAAGTGACGGGACAAGAGGCAATGGCCTCAAGTTATTAGGAAATACTTCTTCACTGAAAGGGTTGTCAAGTATTGAACAGGCTGCCCAGGTAGAGTCACCAACCATGGAGGGATTTAAAAGACATGTAGATGTGGCGCTTAGGGACATGGTTTAGTGGTGGACTTGGCAGTGCTAGGTTTACGTTGGACTCAATGATCTTAAAGGTCTTTTCCAACCTAAATGATTCTGTGATTCTCTTCTATGATTAGTGACTGGACCTTGTTCCCCTTCACTATTAGGGCACTGTGCTGGTTCTGTAAATTCAGATACAAGTGTGGAGAAAGGGCCCTCCTACTGCCAGAAATGCTAAGCTTCCAGGCTCCCCCATTATGGGAGACTCCATCCATTGCTCCTCTGAGCATAGTCTCTAGCTGTCTCTCCTTCCCCACATCAGGTATATGGGAGTAGTGGGCCCCTGTTCCAGTTGAACATACTCCCTCCCCAAGTTGCAAATCTCAACTACCAGTGCATTTTTTTCAGAAGGGATGGGGAAAAAGTTGTGTGAGGGTGGAGAGAGTGTGAAAAGAGAACCGGTGGCCCCAGCAGTCCAGTGGCCACCGCTTCCTGCGGCCCAGGGAACCGCCTTTGCTCTTCCACAGCGGCTTGAGGAACGTTTCGTTAAGCTTACAAGGGCTTGCAGGGCCGCTCCTGCGTGGCTGCGGTGCAGATCCCGCCTCCACCGAGGTCCCACACTGCAGTACTTCTCATCGGTGAACTGGTAAAGGCTGCCGCACAGGGGCGGTAAGAAACTGCACGGGGCGTAGTGTCAGCGCTGACCGTGGCTTCACCGAGCAGCTCCCTCGCTTGACGGCAAAGCTCAGAAACATTGCAGGAATCCTCCTGCCTGTGCGTGCGCGGCCGTCCAGCGCTACTGCCACCCCGAGGCCTCGAGTGTACAGAGCCCTTGGATTTTACGAACATGTTCTCCGTTTAAAAATAGTGGAAGTGGGAGGAGAGGTGGACGCTGGCTTTGCCAGCCAGCTTTTCTCTTAAGTACAGATCAATACCACAGGAAACGCATGGAGGGGAAGGAATTGGTTTCACTGCAAGTTAGGTCACTGAGAGTGAATGGGATGCGTTACAGAACAACAGTAGGAAGGCCTTCCAGGCATACAGAGGTGTTTAGGTTGACAATGTCCTTTTAAATGTTCATATCAAAACCAGATATTAGGAATAATCTGAGATATTATATCAAAATGCTTAAAACAGGTTCTGAAAAATAGGAATGAGGAGAATGACTGACATGTTTAACTGGGGGGGGGGGGGGGATTATGCCTGTGTAAAGCTCCTTGTGATCTTAAAGATGCTGAAATGCTTTGGGCACAATGTTCACCAGTCTCAAAAAGCAGTGACTGTCTCCTCGGCAACAAGAAAGGCATGTGTCTGTTCCCATGGAAATGTGCTGTGAAGGCTTCGCAGGGAAGATTCTGTTCAGAGCTCAACAGCGCAGGCTCCAAGCTCTTTGTTGCTCGTACCTGAAGTGGGAGGCTGTCGGCATGTTCAGGTGCTCTGATCCTGCAGCTGATGAGCAGTGATCTGCGAATAGTGTGGTGCTGTTCCTGGCTCCCTGTATAAAATGGATCAATTGTGCGCTATTGTTCCCATCTGAGGAGTTCCTTCCTCAGTCACTAATTGCCAGCATTGAAGACTTCTTTGTAGCTCTTCATAAGGAAGGCAGCATTCTTGCTAGCCAGAGAGCCATCAGAGGGTTTCTTATACTAATTCTTTCAAAGGAGTAGAGAGACAAATCTGAAAAACCGGAAACAAAGTGTATGCAGGGAGTCTGCATCTCAGCAGTCCTTTCTGATGTCTGAAAGGAGAAAAGGAGAACTATGTAGAAGCACTGACAGGTCTACCTGCACTAGATCCGCCAAATAAGAAACTGCTAATACAATAAACAAATTGTATATAATAGGCACCACTTCTTCTAAACCCATTGTGATGCTCTTCAAAGGGAGAAAACTTACATTTAGCAGGGACCAGAAGCAGGATCCAAGCATGGTTTGATCTTTTTGGTTTTTTAAATATGAGGTGTGGGATGCAGAAGCACTAGTGGAACAGTGATCATTTCAAAGTGATGGACTGGGAAAATTATTTTAGAAGCAGCATTTTATATGCATTTGTATGTATTACGTATAGGTATTACTAAGCAGTGTGTTTGTTCATTTTAAAGATTTTTGATCAACAGCCTGCCTTTCATTCCAGTAGCTTCTTCCTAGTCCTGCATTAAGGGATAGTAAATAGAAGTGCATTATTTACCTTCATTATCCTACTGTTTTGCCCCCTAATACCTACCTTGTAAGATAAAAAACCCTAGCATTTTCAATCAGTACTCCCGAACTGGCCTCTCAAACCCCTGATTCTTCTCCCCATCTCTGCATGCTATAATTTTGCTGTGTTTGCAAAGAGACAGCAGCTAGGTCTGCATAGATGTTTCCAGGTAAGGGCATTCCAGGTGTTCTGTCACTGCTTTGTTTTTGCTGTCAGTCTCTATTCCATGGTTCCTCATGTGAATCTATTGCATGTTGATGGGGCATGTATTTGAGTTACTTGTAACGTTTAAGTCTTTCCTGTGTAGAATCATAAAATCATAGAATGATTGAGGTTGAAAAGGACCTCTGGAGATGGTCCAATGTCCCTCTTTGAAGTTGGGTCATCTAGAGCAACTTGCTGAGTACCAAGTCCAGTGAAGTTTTGAATATCTTCAGGGATGGAGTTAAGCTGCTCTCTGGGCAACTGTCCTGGTTTCAGCTGGGATAGAATTAACTGCCTTCCTAGTAGCTGGTACAGTGCTATGTTTTGAGTTCAGTATGCAAGAATGTTGATAACACTGATGTTTTCAGTTGTTGCGCAGTAGTGTTTAGACTAAAGTCAAGGATTTTTCAGCTTCTCATGCCCAGCCAGTGAGAAAGCTGGAGGGGCACAAGAAGTTGGCACAGGACACAGCCAGGGCACCTGACCCAAAGTGGCCAACAGGGTATTCCAGACCAGGTGACATCCCATTTAGTATAGGAACTGGGAAGTGGGGGGCAGGGAATCGCCGCTCGGGGACTGGCTGGGTGTCGGTCGGCGGGTGGTGAGCAATTGCCCTGCGCATCATTTGTACATTCCAATCCTTTTATTACGACTGTTGTCATTTTATTAGTGTTATCATTATCATTATGAGTTTCTTCTTTTCTGTTCTATTAAACCGTTCTTATCTCAACCCACGAGTTTTACTTCTTTTCCCGATTTTCTCCCCCATCCCGCTGGATGGGGGGGAGTGAGTGAGCGGCTGCGTGGTGCTTAGTTGCTGGCTGGGGTTAAACCATGACAGCAACCTGTTCTAATAAAAAACCTGTTCACCTGTTCACAGTAAAAAAGCTTGTCTTGTGTGTAAATGAAATTTCCTGTATTTCATTTTGTGCCAATTGCCTTTGGTCCTGTCACTGAGTCCCATTAAGAGTAGCCTGGCTCTGTCTTCTTTACACCATGCCATCAGGTATTTATGCATGTTGATAAGATACCCCATGAGCCTTCTCATCTCCATGCTAAAAAAAATCCCAGCTCTCTCAGCCTTGCCTCATTATGATGGATGCTCCAATCCCTTAACCATCTTTGTGAGCACTCACTCCAGTATGTCCATGTATTTCTTGTATTGGGGAGCCCAGAACTGGACACTGGACTCCAGATGTGGTCTCACCAATGGCAAGTAGAGGAGAAGAATCACCTCTCTTGACCTGCTGGTAGTGTTCTTCCTAATGCAGCTCAGGATGTTGTTGGCTTTTGTTGCTGCACAGGAACATTGCTGTCTGATCTTCAATTTGTTGCCCACTAGGACCCCCCCGGTCTTTTTCTGCAAAGCTGATTTCCAGCTAGTCATCCCCTGGCCTATCCTGGTGCATGAGTACAATTTCTCTTTCATAAATTCATGCTGACTACTCTCAGTCACTTTCTTGTGCTTCACATATTGGAAATGGTTTCCAGGAGGATATGCTTCCTCCCTAGTATTGAGGTGAGGCTGAATGACCCATTTTTTCCCAGTTCCTCCTTCTTCCTCTTCTTGAAGATAGAAGTGACATTTGCTTTCTTCCAGTTCTCAAGAACTCTCCCAACCTCCATGACTTTTCAAAGATAATTGAGAGGTGTCTCACAACAACATTGGCTAGCTCCCATAGCACTTGTGGGTGCATCCTGTCAGGTCCCATGGACTACTATATGTCCAGTTTGTTTAAATGTTCCCTAACCTTGTCTTCCTCCACTGAAGGCAAGTCTTCCTTGCTCCAGACTTACTGGTCTCAGGAGCCTGGGATTCCTGATGGCCGATCTTGCCAGTAAAGAAGGAGGCAAAGAAGGCATTCAGTACTTCAGCCTTTTCTGTGCTTTCTCAGCAAGTGCCCTTCCCCATTCAGCAGTAAGCCCACATTTTCCCATGTCTTTCTTTTGCTGCCGATGTACTTGTAAAAGCCTTTCTGTCTGCCCTTCATGTTCCTCACCAGATTCAACTCCAGGTGGGCTTTTGTCATCCTAATCACATCCCTGCATGCTTGAGCAGTGTCTCCTGGGTCACCTGTCTCCGCTTCTGCCTTTTGTATGCTTCCTTGTAATGCTTGAGCTCAGTCAGGAGCTCCTTCTTCATGCATGCAGGCCTCCTGCTGCTTTTGCTTGATTTCCTGCTTGTTGGGATGAACCAGTCTTGAATTTGGAGGAGGTGATCTTTGAAAATCAAGCAGCTCTCCTGGCACACTCTTCTTTCTAAGGCCATAACTCATAGGATTCTTCCAAGCAGATTCCTGGGCAGGCCAAAATCTGCTCTTCTGAAGTCTAGGACTGTGATCCTGTTTTCTGCCCTGCTCCATCCTCTCATGTTCCTAAAATCCTCCGTCTCATGGTCCAGCCAGGGCTACCCCAACCTTCACATTCCTGACTAGTTCTTCCTTATTTATAAGAATCAGTTCCAGCAGAGCACCTCTGCTTGTCTGGCTCCTCAGTTGCCTGTGGTAGGAATTCATCTTCAGCATGCTCCAGAAGCCTCCTAGATTGGTTGTGCCCTGCTCTGTTATCCCTTCAGCAGGTATTGGAGTGATTAAAGTCTCCCATAAGGACCAGAGCCTGTGAACATGAGGATTTTTCTGCTGTCTGAGGTCTCATCTATTTCTTCCTCAGCAGGTGGTCTGTAGCAGACACCCACCACAATGCTACCTACCCCTGTTGGTCTGCCTGCTGATTCTGACCCTTGAGCTCTCAGATGATTCACTTTTTGCACTCCAGCTGTGATCTCTCGGCTAAAGGGCAACTATCCCTCCTTGCCTCCCCAGCCTGTCCTTTCTAAAGAGCTTGTATCCATCCATCACAGCACTCCAGTCTTGTGAGTTGTCAGCCACCTTAGAATTCAGTGCGTGTTTAGGATGGGAAAGGAAACAGAGCGGCACTAACAGTGTGTAGATGATCATGCAGCTTTCCGTGAGGAGAGAGAGGTGGCTTATCAATCTAGGAGTAGATAATGCACTGTTGCTATAGGAATCAAGGGAATACGTCACATCTTCGTAAGTCTTAAGAGAGTGTATTCTGTCCTCTAGCCAAAAGCAAATGACTGAAAGAGCATTTGACTGATTCCTGCTCTCTTGCATGCTTTGCTGCAGGAAGGATCCTAACCATTTTTATTTTGGGAGACTGCAACAGGCTCACAAGCTGAAAGACTCTTTAACTATTTTAGTTATATGTGGTTCATTCTTCACCAGCTGCCAGACAGAACAGTCATTTTCCAAAGGTATTCTTCAGGGCTTTGTCTGGTTTGAAATGTCAGAGAACTGTGTCCCGTAAGCATGCACGAAGTTCACAGAATTGGTCTTTTGACAGAGAAATGGAGTTAACATATAAAGGGGGAAATAGGGAAGAACAATGCTAAGCCTTAAAGTAAGGCCACAACAAGGAGAGGGGTATAGGCCTGCAACTGATTCTTGATTAAATTATTTCTTATGAGGAATTGTGATTGTTGACTTCTTGCAGCACTGTGGAAGAGGCAAGGCATCCCGGAGATAAGTGGCAGGATAAATGCACAGCAAAGCTGTCATAGGGTGGGGTAAAATCAGCAAGTGGATAAGACAGAGGGATGCAGAAGTGGGCATTTCCTTACTCCTCTATTTGGCATTTTAGAGAGTTTCAGAGCAAATTTTTACCAGCAGCATTCCAAGTGGATTTAATCAGAGTAAAAAAAGTATTTCCCAAGTTCAGAAAAGACAGAATTGCAGTGGTGAGATATGCAATGGCAGGAGTTTGACTGGGGGAAGGAAGGATTGACTTGAATAGCAGAAGGAGGTGGAGAAACTGAAAAAAAGTAACTGTTAAGACAAAATCAGCCAAGCGGAAGAGTTAGTACAGATCAGATGCAGTAGGAAAGGAATCAGTTACGTTACAGGCAAAAGAAGCTTTTCTCAAGAACAGGAGTCTGACAAGCTTTTTTTTTTGTGTTGGAATTTTTTTTCCCCCAATATTGTGCTCCCCATATTTCTTAGGGTTATTGACCTTCCATGACATAAACTTTTCACTATTTTTTTAAGTTTGTTTTATGCTTGTTTAGACTAGGTGAATATCCTACTCCAGATTAATATCCAAGATCTTAACTAAAGGAATTTAAAGAATAATTTTCTAATTTTCTTGGTATCTCGGCTTTTAACTAACAATTTAGAAAGCCCTTCTGTAACCTTAGCAGAGATTTGTGTCTTATTATTTGGCATCATATTTATAATGAACACTCAGTGTTGCTGTATGATATGTACATGTACTAGCTGGGTTGTAGCATCTGAGCACTAGGGAATCTCTTTGAAGCATACTTATTTCCCAAGGGAGAACAGGGTAGTCAAAATCCCCCACAAGTACATTGTTCCTATGGTTTCAAGTTGCAGGCTGGGTGTAAATTGATCAGAAAACAGGTGCCAAGGATGGGGTGCGCAGAGTAGGAATTTGGTGGCTATTCAAAATAAGCATAGCCAGACAGCTGATGCGCCAAGTCCACTGCCTGTCAGGATGACTAGTGCTCTCTCTGTTCCATTGCTCTCTTTCTATTTCCATCTGTTAACTTAATTTGTAAACTGTAAAGGCCAGAGACTACATTGTTTTTATCTGTACCTCCTAGTACTCTCAGGCCCTAGAAGCAACTGAGTACCAAGAATGGGAAGAATTGTGAAATGTGACAGATAATATGACATAAGGTACAACGCATAACTTCTCCCTCTCACAGTTCACATCCACACACAAACGCACCCCTCTGCTATTTGAGTTCTACCACTGTAAACTCTGTTTATTTTACAAAGCGCTGAATGCCATAATTATTCAACTTATGTTTCTTCTGCCTATGTTTCTTCTACGTATGTTTTGAAACCCATTTAACAAGTAACTTGTGCCACCATTTACGTGCCTTGTCATTTAGACATGCTTTTTTTTTTCTGGGAGCATATGCAGTGTGTTACTGTGCACACTTTACGACTTCATGACCCCATTGTCAAGTGCAGTTTGTTACTCTAAACTGTAATCTGACAGCCTGCTGTGCGTATGCTCTGGTGAGAGAGACGAGGAGACAAACCACTGTATTGTGCTGGAGCCAGACGTTTTCCACTTTTGCAACACTCAGTTGCTCAAAAAGAGCCTCAGTTGAAAGCCTATTGTCCAGCTGAAGCCTGGCTACTGTAATCGTGTCTCTGTGTCATGAGTTGCTGTGCCTGGCATTTCCGTATTCCTGTGACTGCGTATATGTATTTATGTACTAGGTGAATGGAATGCTGAAAAGATTAGAAAACCATTTTACCTGCTGCTACAGACCTAGCACAGTTCTTTCACCTCAGGATTTATCTTCTACCACCTTTTAGGCCCATTTGATTTTTTTTATCCTCTGTCCTGACTGGCTGTGAAACTTCTCCAAAAATCTTCTCATTTGAGGATTTAATCCACATGTCTTTTACTTCCCCCTTTTAGATCTTTGAAGATGGTAAAACAATCTGGATATAACAACCATCCTTGGAGTCCTTAGCAGCCACTTCCCTTCCACTTGTTTTTATCATTTGTTTATACCCTTCCGGTTTTGACCTCTCAGTAATTTTTCTTTTTCCTGACAATTGCATGCAAATTATGTTCATGTTAAGAACTTCAGGCATATAATGATGTTTTACTACATTGCTTTTAAGTTACAGTTGCCATTTCCCACTGGCTGCCATTTCCAGTGTCATTGATATTTGCTCTAATTATGTACCGTTTGAGATAAACTTTGACTTTTTTGGGGGGTAATCTGTTTGTAATTGTTGTAATTATTCTGCCAAATAAAATAATTTAAAAAGACACTTGGGCTTGTCTGGCAATGCTGTTTTTTTATGAACACCAATATTACGTGTTGCTCTCAGTTCCATTGTGCTCTAAGTCTGATGTGGTTGTATTCACCTATTAATTGTTCTAGTAGTTTAGCTGAAATGGGAGGTGGATTATTAGACAGTCTATGCCAAGATTGCTCTGTTTTTCTTCTTTGGTTACATGTTTTCTCCAGTCTCCTAGTGCTTTCTAAGACTGTTTCTCAGTTCTTACGTAGCTCTGCATATTAATACATCCTTCAGTCAGTATTTATTTATTATTGATTTGCTTAAACTATAGATACTTTTCAAATTATTTTCAGTGAGAATAGGATATAATTCCTAGCATTATTAATATTACTCAAAATGGGCTTTAATTTCTTTTTTTCCTGATAAACAGGAAATCCTGTTGGTTTTCCTGTAATACAGAAGGGCAAGAATAATCTAGGCGTTGCATTAGTCTGATCCTAAGTCCATGTAAGGCTCAAGAATGATTTTTGAAAGAGAAAATAACCGAGCATGAGGAGGACGTAGATGGTAGATGGGATAAAAAAGCAGCGTAAGTTTACTAACCTACTCTTTCTCAGATAGCTAGTTTTCTACACAAAGGAAACAGTGTATGTCTTAGTTATCTAGACTTCAGTGAAGCCTTTGATACAGTACTATCTGAAAATTTAATTGGGACCTCAGAAGACAGATAATAGAAGAACTGCAAGGTAGGTAAGGAGCTCAGTAAAGTTGACACAAAAGACATTGCAGTTTCTTCAGTATTTGCCTTGGGATTGATGTCATTTAATATTTTCAGTAATGCCCATGGCACAAAAAGAGGAAGCGTAGTAATTAAATTTGTTGATGATGCAAAATAGACAGGTATCTGTAAAGCAGAAGAGAGTAAGTTATATGGAAAGAACTGAATGACTCTAAAGACTACACAAATAGAAATCAGATGATATCTGAATGACATTATAGTGCAAAGTCATGCATTTAGGGACTTGCTAACAGAAATCAGCACTCTAAGCTGGAGGCTTATCTAATGCCCGTGATCAAGAAAGAGAAACAGCCCAGTACCTTAGTCCACTTGCAGGAGAATGTGGGGTTATCACTGTCATACTGTTTTGGAAGGCAGTTGTGAACCCAGCAAAGTTTGATAGAGATTTGTGCTGGTGAGAGAAGTATTAATGCCACACGAGTACATGACCTTCTGGAGACTATAGGTGCAGTTTTGTTTGCCCTTGTTCTAGACAGGTTAACTGGGACTGACATGGAAGAGGCTGATGGAATGATGAGAAATGGGCACTCGGTTTTAAGAGACCAAATAACAGTTTCACCTGGTGACAAAAGGACGAGTGAATGTGGGTATGACTGCTATGTATAAATGCTTCAGAGCATAAACGTTAGACACAAAGAAGAACCATTAAGGGCAATGTTGGTAAAAGAATAAATTGGAATAGCCAGATATACTAAAAGAACATACTCAGTTATTCAAAGAACTCAGTTTTTTAGCAGCTCTGCCATAGCAATACCAAGGTTTAAAGTGCTATGCAATAAATTTATGTCTGAAAGGGTTACATATGACATGGTTGCTATCGATTATACACCAGCAGACTTACTGACCCAGTGGTTCCCCCATCTGTGTTCTGTCAATTAGTGATAGCAGGTGAATCCTTTATGATGCTCTTACCAAACACACCCCAAACCCATCACTCTAATCACCAAGTATCAAGATACTTACACTTTTTGGACTAGGCAGCAGTAAGTTTGGGGGTAGTTGTTGACAGGTCTTTTTTATCTGTTCCCCCAGGATTTCCCACCAAGAATTCTTCTATTTCTTTCACTTTTGAAAAACAGAAATCCACACTCCCACACAATCTCATGTCTTCTCTAGTCTCCTTCCAGGACCAAAGTCTTCTACTAACTTCTCATAGTTTGCAGCTCTGCTTTGGCCCTTGGCTAGAAAAAGAGTATTGTGGACTGCTGCCTGTAGCACTCTGCTGCTTTGCTAAGATGTGAGAAGCCATGTACAGATGTCACTGCACAAGCTGTGGAAAGTGGGTTTGGTGAGGATGGAAGTGGAGGTAGAGGCATAGTAGGGCTAGACAGCTTACTATGAGGTCACATAGAATTGTGCAGAGTTAGGTAAAATACAAGTATGGTTGATATCAAGATAATACTCATTACTCGTTATTTTGCATCCTATAGTATTACTATCTTTTGGCATCCCTGCTGTTGCCTTTGATTGCTTTTAAAATAATCAGGAGGTAAGTTTGTAATTATCCCTCTACCTCTGCAGAATAATGTTTGGGACCTCTGGAGACAGACAAATTCTTTGCTTTGCTTTCATTTATTCTTTTTTGCCTTTATTTCAAGTCGTCTTTCTTTATGCATGCATGCTACAAATTGCTTATGGCATTTCTTCATTGCAGATAGATTTTAAAAAGTTAGTGGAAAGGCCTAACATTTAAAGGTAGGTCTATGAGACAGTGATGCAAGATGGTAGTTGAAGATATGTGAGTCAAGGAAAGAGCAAAAAGCCACAGTATAAAAGCTATATGATAACTGGGAAGTCTCAAAGGATAACTGGCATTACACTGTTGTAGCAATCAGATGTGTATTTTTTCCAAAATAAAAAATATAAGCGACCCTTTTTGATCAGCTTAAACTTGTTTGCATCAGATCTGTGGAATCTGTCATGGGAAACCACTCCAGATGGAAAAAAGCCGTATCTTTGTCTTACGAAATTCCATACAGTTTCCATAGGGAAATAAGGCAAAAGGAACCTCTGGGAATCAGCTAGTCCCTTGTCCTGCACCAAGTCAGAATCTACTGGACAGATGCTTGTCTAACCTATTCTTGAAAGACCTTTAGTGACAGAGATTCCCATCCTTGCTGGACAAACTATCCCAGAACATCTCTACTTTTACTGCTATACTCTTCCTTAATATCTATGTAAATCTTCCGGGGAGAAATTTCAATCCATTATTTCCTGTAGTGTATGTATGGGGAGCAGCTCTTCCCTGTATTTGCTGCAGCCTGTTGAATATCTGAAGACACTTGTTTTCTCTCTTTTTGAGCTTCACAGTTATCACTCTTACTGTTCTCCCCTGAACCATCTTGATTTCTCCCACACATATTTTCTCTGATGCACAGAGCCGCAAACTGCCAAGGACAGTTTGGTTGAGATATTAACAATTCATACCACAACAGAAGAATTAGTTTGGAAAGGTTCCTCAGCAATACTGGCAAAATTTAATTTTGCAGACTCAGGGAAATGTTGAGCTGGGACTGCTTCTGCCCTGGAGAGGACAAGGGATGGGGACAATGTGGAGGAGAAAAAGAATCTAGGGTATCGTTGTCACTGCTTATGCTGCCACCAAGGGGATGAGAGAAGTGGGGCAGCATTGAGTTACTACTCTTCCGTTGTTTGTTTGTTTGTTTGTTTTTTTAATCTGCTTATTTTGTGTCAGTGTAGTACTGTTAACTCACATTCAGTTTATGATCTATTGTATCCCCAAATATTTTTTCTGAAAAAAATACTCTACAGCCAGTTGTTCTCAATCTTCCATTTATATAGTTGTCGATTTCTATCTTGATGTGGAACCTTGTGCTATTTCTGATTGAATTACGTCCTGTTTTTTCAAACGACATCTCCAGCTTCTCAGGATTTTAATTTTAATCATCTCTCCTAGCATACCTGTAATCCCTCCAAACCATATGTTGCTAGGAAATTTAATAAGCATGTTCTCTAGTTCATTATCCATATTGTTAATGAGAATATTGAGTAATTCTGAACTCAGGAACAAGTGGTCATTTCTTTAGAATAAGCAGAGCCTCAATCTTGGGATATTTTCTGTCTGTTTTTCAGCATGTTTTCTATGCTATATCACATCAATTCCAAAACTGTTGAGAATATTTTAAGTTTCAGTGAACAGAGCGCTACTGACTTAAGTGAAAATTGAATGAGAGAAACCATGTCTCTTGAAGGCAACCACCACCTTCATGTACTACTTTAATTACCTACAGATCAAAAAATTGAAGGCAGCTCCAAACATATCTCCCCAAAACAACTTTTGTTTGTATCTTTTCTCACCTGACCATCTTAGTTTAACAATCTTAAAAGCTTGAATAATAGCACAAAAGTAAAACCAAAACACATGAGGTGGCCTGTCAGAGCCCCAGGAGGTAAGGAGGAAGAATGTCAGCCTTTCCTTGAAATAAAATGGGCTAGGAATATTGCATAAAGTGAGCTTTAAGTAAGCAGTGGAGGCATGAAAGGAGGCCCCAGAGTGTGCTCTGCCTCCAAGAACTAGTAAAGGAACACAAGCATTGTAGAGAGAGTCCCATGCCACCAACATCTAGACCAGAAATGGCTGGGAGCTGCCAGGATACTTGTAGCAGCTGGGGAAGACTGGGGTTGAACCAGGCACTTTTTTTAAGAACAGACACTTCTTTTCTACACCTTTATGAAAAAAACATGTGGGGAAAATAGAAAAAGAAACAATTTAAAATAAAATTTTATGATTTTTCTCTTAATTTGGGAGAAGACACCCTTGCACTGTAACCTTCACCCTTCTGTGCAAATGCATTACACAGTAGCTTTCCTTGACAGTATTGTGGCGAGTGGAAGAATCACAGGAAATACGTTTCATTCTCAACTAGGTGATGTTGGGCAACTCACTTCCATCCATTTGTACCTTATTTTCCATTTGCAAAACAAAAGAGCTACTTCTACTGATTTCTAAAGTACTTAGAGAACTACAATCATACTAAGAGCCAAGATTTATTACTACATGATTTGGGGGGGGGCGGGGAGGGGTGACTTGGACTCAGTCAGTCTGGCTACAGTGAGTCTGCCATTGCTCAATTTTCAAGTGGCTGACCCTGTAATCTGGTGTTCTTTTGAGGAAATCTCTTTTGTGTAATGCCTGTTAAGATCATCCAGATAGAATACAATACATACAGTATGGTATTAAATGGAAATTCAGCAACACTTCATCATGTATCCTCCTGCTCCAGAATGTAATAAAGCAGCCGGCTGTTGATGGAGAGGGGAGCAACTGTAGCTTACTACGCTACCTATAAGCAATCGGAAAAATAGAAAAGCCTAAAACCCGCAACCATAACGCACGCCTCCCGGGTTGCTCCGTCCCGACAATGACGGCAACGGGGCCGCAGGGCCCGGCGCGCCGGGGGCGTTAAGCGCCAGAGCGAGCTCGGCGGCGAGTGCGGGGCTCGGGGCTGCTCGCCGTCTTCTCCGGCTGCCGCCGCCAACCGAATTTGTGTCACGGCAATCGCAGAACGGCTGCGAACCGCCCGACTCTGCTCTGTCTTCCACCTCCAGCCCGGGAAGCCCGGCGTCAGCAGCGCCTGGCCGGCAACGTTTCCCGGCGGCGAGCGGCGAGGGGGCGCCGAGGCCC
>NW_010972436.1:30436837-30440128 GCF_000737465.1 Haliaeetus leucocephalus
GCCCCGGGCCCCCGCCGCCCTCCCCTGCCATTATGGAGGAGCCAGCGCTGTTGCTGCTCGCAGAATGGCCGCCGTGCTGCCAGCGTCTGGCGCTGCGCTAGCCGACGTCCGTCCAGGGCCGCTGCAGCAGCAAGCGGTCGCGGAGGGGGTGGTCTGCTGCTTTCTGCCCCCTTCCCCTGGGTGGCAGGTGGGCTCCGCGTTCCCAGCAGTGTCCTGGGATGACACGCGTTGTCGCACAGGGCTTTGTGTGATAAGCGGCGAGCTGCTGATGTCTCACGGCAGCTGTGGTGTTAATAATTTGTCTGCGTCTGTCAATCATCTGGGGTCTCTAATGGATCCGTCACAGTGGTACCAAAGCATCCCGAGGGCGGTCACCCCGCAAGAGAGGCTGTGGGCGGCTGGGAACGTGGAAGCAAGTCAGGCGTTGTGCCGTCGCCATGCTGCCCCCCGCCCCCTTCCTCCCGCTGTTCTCACACTCTTTCTTTCCCCTCGCTCTCACATGCTGTCCCTCCCTGTTCCCAGCTTTCTGCCTCCTGCTGTTTCTCTCTCTTGTCCAAAGGGGTTAGTTCTCAGTCTTGCATGCTGGAAATCCTGCCAGTGAATGTTTCTGTGTGCTGCCCGCCAGGTCCCTGGGGAAAAGGCCTGGAAATGCAGAGCAGGAGGAGCAGTGGGAGCAAGGGAAAACCATTGTTTCTCACTGCTCGCCTGCTGCATTTTCTAATGGGAAAACACTCTCTGTGAGGTACTGAGTTTTATGTCACTGCTGAAGTTGCCCCCTCCCCCTTCCCCCTTGCCCCAGAATTTACCATCTCCTGGTGCAGAGGAGGAGAGGTTGCAGCCGTGCTATGAAAAAGCTGAGACGTGTTTTCAGTATGCCTCCTGCTTATCTCTCCTGTTTGGACAGAGAGGTTTAAAAAGCTGGATTTTCTGTCCCTGCAGAGTAAACACACAGAACCCAGCAGCACAAACTATTTCTGGCTTATCAGTGGAGGAATGCAGCAGCTGAGGCTTAGTGCGAGTGGGCCGTCAGGAAGGCCCTGAAGGGGCCCCCTCCCCACTCCGCGCTATTAGAAGTGTGAGAGCCCAGCAGGACTCAGAGGGGAGAGTTGGAGAAAAAGGCAGAAAAGGGAAAGAAAGAGGAAGAGAGAGAGTGAGAGAGGCTGAGCAGACCCTGATGGCTACAGACGAAGTTACAGGAGGGGCTCGCAAAGCTACGAAAAGCAAACTTTTTGAGTTTCTGGTCCATGGGGTGGTGAGTCGGGAAAGTTAGTGAGCTGGCTGGCTCTTAATAGAGGGATGAGTGGAAACTGGAGGCTCTGTGCTGGGCTGGATCGGCTCCTGCAGTGGGCTCCTGGGGCGCTGGTAACTGCCTTGCCAGGAGAGCACTGGGGTCTGTAAAGCCACCAGAATATGCACTGATTCATTGATAATACAGGCTTGTGTCTGGGGGGATGTGTGCTGTGATTTTTGCTTTGATTCTCCATGAATGGTGAATAGCGTGCTTTTGAGCCTGATCATGGTGCAGAATCTGCACTAGATCTGACCCAAATGGGCTTGTAGGACACTTTGTTCTGTAATCAAACTTGTGTTTTGAAAAACAATTCTGATGAAAGGCTGATGAAGCCTTGTGGTACTGCCTCTGGTTCTTGTCTCCAGTCTTGGCTCTTATGTATCCTCTGGCTACTTAACAGGTGACTTTCAGGGGCTTGAAGAGATTAGCTCTGCAGATCTGTAACAGTCTATGGGAACTCATCCATGAGAGAATTTCAGGGTGCCATGCTTAATTAAAGCAATCCTTCAGGTCTTTAAAAATCTTCCAGCTTTTAAGAATCAGGTCTTCGATCTCCATTTAAGGGGAAATGCTAACCCTGTTTTGCTGCCGTTGGAAATGATGTTCTTTAAATGACTCTCTAGTGATTGAGAGCAGTCACCATTTATAACACTTGGATTTCTTGTATTTATACACATTTAACAAAAATAAGACTGTTAAATAAGAGCCCCAAGGAATGCAGATATTGTTTGGTTACTGATAGTCCCGAGTGTTTTCTCTCTTGAGGATTCTGGCACTTCTGTGACACCTTTTTGAAGACATCAGGTGGGGGCTCTTGTGCAAAGCTCATAGAAATGTGCGGAGCTCACGGCAGGCTCCTAAGTTGTCTCTGTAATTCAGGCTTACTCCAGTTTTGTAGGATCTAGCGTGTGTCCTGCAGATCCTGGATATGGTGGGACTTGCAAGGCTAAGGACTTTTAGGTGGCATTCTGTGTTTGCGAGAACCGTGAACAGGTGATGTGGTGCCAGTGTGCAGGAGCAGTCTGTTGCGAGAGCGGCAGACGTACAGGGATGACTGAAGAGCCGGTGTGTAGGTCTGTAGCAGTGGTTTTATTGTGGATGTGTGGGTTCATTAAGGTAGTCTGGCTCAGGATGGCTACAGCTGGGCAGAACCATAGGCAAATTGGGAGGGGTGGGCATATAGGATGCTTTTGCCTTTTCCACGGTTTCTGTTGGCATTTGCACATCAGTGGTCTTCCTTTAGCATCAAGAAGAGTGGCAAAAATAGTTATGTGAATTTGCTTCTTCCACATCTAGATGGACTTCATGTGAAAGTAGCATGCTAGCCTCTTAAGCATGGGAATTTTTAATTTATACCAGAATGAATATAGCAGAACTCATTTCCATTACTTACTTGGATGCTAGAGAAGTCTGCCTTATCTGCATTTGTTTGTCATCTTCCCGCTACTTGTTAGTGTGGCTGGGGCTTCTCATCTGTAATTCTGTTGCCTGAACACCTCATGTATGACCCTCTCCTTTCCTCCATTATGTTCTCATTTAGTTCTGCCTTTGCTTCCTTGTTTGTTCTTTCCTTTAGTTTCTCCCTCATCTCAGGTTCATTTTGATCAAAACACAGGTTGGGGTAGTCAGTCTTCATTACTTAAAAATTATTTAAAAAGTTATAACTTCATTTTATCTCTTCAGGTCCTGTATCCTACCAAATAAGAGAATGTGCCATCACAGCTATTATCTTGAGTTTACATATTGCTGGCTATCGAGTTTTATTACCATCTACAGTGTGTCATCATATGAATTAATTCCTTGAAAAATCAAGTTACATAGCAGACTTTACTGGAATTCCTTGGAGTCAGATTCTGCTCTAATTTAAGGCGAAAAATCACCTCTTCAGATTACTTATTTTTTATTTTAACCGTGATAACATTATTTGATTTGGTTATTGCAGGCTTCTTCCCCCCCCCCCCCCCCCCACCAAAAAAAAAAAAGGGGGGGGGGGGGGGGGC
>NW_010972436.1:30440138-30447735 GCF_000737465.1 Haliaeetus leucocephalus
CGACCCCTCCCCCCCCCCCCCCCCCCCAAAAAAAAAAAAATGGGGAGAGGGAGAGGTAAATACAGGTAGAATGTTGTGAGGAAATTTTTTGCTATGCGAACACTTAAATGAATAGGATAATTTTGCAGTATTTCCTAAGGCCAGTTAGCTCTTGGATTCACTTGATCTTTCTGGAAACATATGTTGCTTTGCTAAGGTCATTTCGCCCTTTGCTCTTGCGCACCTGATCCTGCCTTTGTTCTTTTCCATATTGCCAGCTTAGAAGATGTCTTCTTCCTTGTTTGTCCCAGTCAAATAGGATACCTCTGAAAGGTGAAATCTCTTAATGGTTAAAAATCTCAACTGTGATAACTGTTCTCATCCTGCTTGAGTTCTTGATAGTTTGTTACACCTCTGGTTAGCAGTTCTTCTTTTAAAAAGATTAAATTTCTTTCAGTTAGTTATTTTTACAGTTCTTTTACTCCTGTTCTGTTTCATCAGGGTCTTGCACATTGTATTTGTGGGAAGAGAGAATTTTTTTTTTTTCTCCCAAAGGCTTCACCCTTTACTTTGTCCTTTTTTTTTGTTTTTGTTCCTCTCTGCTCTTCGTCTAGCACTTTTATGGATAAATATGGCTTTAATCACCACATTTATGTTGATTTATCTCTTTATTGATGCTTTTTCTACTGTCCAGTAGTACATTTCAGGCTGTCTTTGTGACATCTCCCTCTGGGTGTCCAGCTGTTGCCTTAAATTTTGTTGACCCAAACCAAGTTATTAATCTTCCTGCATGCCATTCCTTTTCTCAGTTTCTTCTGTCCTCTAGAGCCTATCATAGGCCTCTCTGCTGACTGGATCCCTTCAATGGATGTTACCGTTGTCTCCCTTTTTTTTTTTCTTTCTTTCTTGCTTTTTTTTTTCATTTTCTTACTCAAACAGGTTTCTTCCCATATAGCCTTGAGAAGGTCCATGGTGCAGATCTTGCCAAAGCTTTTGTCCAGACATCTGTCTTCCTGTGACTCAGTTGCAGCAATCTTCTCTTTGGTGCCTTGTACTGTCGACCTTGCCTGTGTCATCTTCACACAAGAAGCTGCTGAGAGGTTCGTTTTCTTGTCCTGTTGTTCTGACCTTTTTAATCTGCTTCTGTGTCCTTTTTCTGTTCCCACTTTATCTTCCTTCCAAAACCAATCTTCTTGCCTTTTATACACAAGATACACCTATAAAGGTCTATGTCCCTTTCTTAACTATCAAGTCATATCTGTATTTACAATATACTTGCTGTCAGTTCAAATCACCTTCTTTTTCCCATAGCTATCTTGTTCTTTGTCCGCTGTGCCATGCTTAGGAAGCTCTTCCTGTTAACATAAGTCATTATCCGTATTTATTTTCTGCTAAGATGTGTTTTTGCATAGTTCCTGCTAATGTCTACAGTTTAATATTAGTTACACACCAAGACTGCTAATTTATACAAACCTATGTATCACTTATGTGACTCCTTTGCTTATCCTCAGTCTTCTTTTTGTCTGGTTATCTACCTCTCAAATGCAGTCATAGAATTTTATGGTAAGTACAGAAACTGTTGTATGACATGGCATTTACTACAGTGAAAGAAGGGTCTCAAAGCATGCCATCATGTAAACAAATATTTAATATAGTGATAAATAACTCATTGCCAATGTTAAAACAGACAAAAAGACAGGTCTCGTGCCCCAAAGGTATGTATGGAGTGTCTAATAGATTTATCAGTGATTTGGAAAAGGGGATGAGCAATGAATTTCATAAACAAGTTTTGCATCCCCTCATACAGCCTCTGCTACTAAGAAAGCAAGTAAACTGTTAGCCTGATTAAGAAATGGGGCAGAGAATAATACAGAAGCAATAGTAAATCCGTGGTGTACACTTACAAGAACATTTTTCTGATTTTGGTCATCTGCATGACTAACAAGCAAAAAGAGGGGTAACTCAGAGGGCAGTAGTAGTGGGAGGCCTGTGAAGACTTCATTGAAAGAGAACAGGATTTTTTTATAATATCTAAGGATGGAGACTGATTCGGAAAATTGTAAAATCTCTGTCACTGGAGGCTTTTAGGCACTGGTTAAAGAAGTGAATATCTATCAAAGATGATGGATATACTGGTGATACTTCTCTGAGATGAGGAAGGACTGGATGACCTCAAGTATATTATAAAAATTATATTTGTTTTATTAGAGTGGGAAGAACTAAAGATATTCTACCAAATTGAATGGTGATCTGTTTTAAGTGGATAAAAGTGGCTGTTTCTTCCAGCCAGTCATCAGTTTGTAGAGATCACTACTAGAAGTAGTGAGGTGAGGAGAATGTTAGGTTTGAAAAAAGTAGAAGTTTGCTAATGAAGAATATCCCACTAATTTTTATATTATCATGGATATAAATACTATCTTGTTAGAGCATAAATCAGCTAACACTAGAAAGGCTAGAAAAGAGCCTCATGAACTGTCTTTTTTTTTTTTTTTGGACAGTTTGTTCCACTTCCCTAACACAGGGCTGTCTGCACGGTTTTCTGTGCTAGGACATTGTCAGGGAACAGGGCCTGAACTGGAGTCACTGGTTTGCTGCGTATGTATTCCCTGTGCCGTTAAACAAGGAGATGTTTGAGCTAAGTGTAGGGCAGCCTGCAAAAATCAAGGGACCTTACCGCAGTGAAGAAATTTGATTGGGAAGGTACTTGCAGAAGACTGGTAGAGTGAAAACATTGTACAGCATTCAACCATGTAAGCAAGCTGCCAGTAGAAACTGAAGGTTTGTCCTTTCCTAGCCCTGGACTAATTACAGGCTAACAAATACAGAAAAGTTCACATGTAATTAAGAAAAGAAAATCATATTAATTCTAGCTAGGGCTTTAACAGAGATCAGTGTGATTTTATACAATATGGGCTTGTTAAACAAATTTGAGTTGCTCATTGAGAGAAGGGATTTGCTGATGAATATAGGTGCACAGATGTTACACCTCTGTGTACCCTGATGAAACAGAACAGGAGTAAAAGAACTGTAAAAATAAATAACTGAAAGAAATTTAATCTTTTTAAAAGAAGAACTGCTAACCAGAGGTGTAATTGATCTGTGAGATGTTTCAATTGCTATTCTGTTTTTTTAAAAAAGAAACACCGTAGCAATATGAAAACAGTCACACTGGATCATTTAGCCCAGTGTTCCCAGTTGCAGGGAGCAGCAGAAGACTGCATGGAGGTACAGGAACAAGGCAAAAACCTGGTGATGTGTCTTCCAAATACTCTGCACTTTGTAGCTCTGGAGCTTTCGGACCCAAAGCTACCCTCTATGTTTAGTACCTCTATATGGATTTTATTTATGTAGGTTAGTCCACTGATGTCTTCCTGAACCCATATAAACTTTTAGCATTCACAGTGTTTTGTGTAAGGAATTTTTGCAGCTTATCTTACATAAAGAAGTACCTGATCCTGCCAGCTGCTAGCTGTTGTCTAATTCTTGTAAGGGAAGAGACAGTGAGCTGTTGATCAGCCTCTTCTCTTGCCATGCTAGTCATGATGTTGCAGAGCTCTGTTGTTACCTCTCCTCTCCCAAAGCCATCCTTTTTACAGAGTCAAGAGGCACATTCTGGTAGTTCTTCACACAAAATCCATTCCATACCTTATATCACAGTAGTGGATGTGATCAGATCTATTAAAACAAGCAAGCTGATGGAACTCAGGTATGGTATATAGGGTTTGTTAGTTTCAATTCCAAATTTTTTTTTTCTTTGGTTGCATCCAAGTGCTTGGTTTGATGTTTGGTGTCTGATTACTCGGAGCTGTGAGTGGACATGCATGCAATAGAAAGGTGGTCACTTAACTTTGTCTCAAGTTACAGTTCACAGTTCTGTAAATGTGATGTTTACTAAGTTAAAGATTTTTGGATTGTCATGAACATTATTTAAAAATGGGTGGAACCTGGAACACTTGGACCTTGATTCTAGGATGTGAGAGCTTTGGGGAAATGCGGGGAGGTGAATATGGCAGACAAGCAGGAAGAATTGCAATACTGGTGTTTCTGCTTACTAAATCTCTAAAAGATTCATAGACATTAAAGAAAAGGAACTCCTATGACGTAACATCTGTAGTTAGTTATAGGAGAGGAGAGAAGCCGTCTACAACTTTTTCTTGTACTTCTAAGACTCCATTTTGAAATGGCACATTCAGTTGGGAAACTGTTTGTGCAGTCAGAAACCTGTTGCCATCAGACAATATCAGTGTAGTCTAAATTTCTTAACTGTTCCAGATACTTCTAGTGACCCGTTCTTATCTCCAGACAGCATCTGGCATCTCCTCTTGCTTATGTTTTTGCCTTATAGAAATCAGTAGCTACTGTAATGCCTTGACACGATGTGTTGTCTAGCCAAGGTAGGTTCTGTTTTTAGTTTAAAAAAAATGCTGTTTGTATACTTGGTAATTGTTGTTGTTCTTCTCAAAATCTGTCAGTTTGTCTGTTAAAAAGAAGGCTGTGGATGTTCACTGCATGCCATCAGAGTCCTCCTGCATGGTGCCAAGATGGATAGAGTATGTCTTTCAGAACAGGAAATTGCTGTAGGCACAGCTCAGTGCTATAGTGCATTGTAGTGACTCCCTGCTCTCTGTTCAGTCCCTTTCTAAGGGTCTTGTAGGTGTTTTTGCTTTTCTTTTCTTGATGCTTTCTTTTACCCATCAGTTCTCCAGATTATTTTCCTCTATCTGGTATGTCCAGACAGGAACCTTCCTTTTTTCTGCTTCAGCATTTTGGCTACTATGATGTTGATGTCCCTTGAGAAACGACTCTGCAGTAGAAACACATAGAAAAGCACCACTCCAATGTTGTCTCATTTCTGTCAGCAGACAGGAGAAGTTCACTTGAAGAATGACAAAGAGGAAGAGAAAAGAAGCAGTCCTCTGATGTGACCAGAGGTTCAGGCAGGGAAGAAAGTAGAAAAGCCAAACGTGTGGCTTGGGAAACTGGGCAGTAGAAGGTAGTGACAGGGACTTGACAGCAGTTGTTGGGGAGGTGGTATGCTTGCTGCACTGACAGTATGCTCAGCTTTGGAAGGGTGTAGCCAGGGCAGTGATGGACTGAGTAGAGGAATGCAGGCAATCCGCAGAATTCTTAGGGACCAGTATGCATGCATGAAATATTGGTTGTGTGCCTTTGTCTGTCTGCTGTACTGTTTGGCCTTGCCTAGCTGCTCTGCAGGCAGCTCCACTGTACTCTTTTCTTCATCTTCTCAGAGCTGTGAGAGTGGCCCCTTCCGCTGGGGATGTACTGTGTTCTCTCTCATTTTCTGTGGCCCACAGTGGTTTTGCCCTCTGTCCAGTAAAGTGTTTGAAGTAGTGCAGAGTAAAACATGTATAGGGAATCAATGGAGGAAAAAAGGGGATAGGTCTGTGGGAAAGAACAGAGTTGGGTTGGGTAGAGGGGTCTAGGGTAGATGATTTCCCAGGAAGGAGGATGTGTCAGTGCTGTTTTGCACTGCAGCCTTCACCATGGATGATACTTGTTCGGGACAGATTCCATCCCTCTGAGGAAGAGGGGAGAGACAGATCCTAACCCGTAGACAGGTGCATCTTCAAGATCTCTTTCAAAAGACATAATGGTATTGTAAGACTCTTCAGTGTCAAGACTTTTTTTTTTTTTATGTCAGTATTGTGAAAAATTTGATGTATTGTCTGTCACTGTCTTGCAGATGTGTTTGAGAGCAAAGTAAGCTTTTAGATAAGGTAAGGTACTGCTTGTGTGTTCTTTTAGAAGAGTTTAGATAGAGAAAGCATTCTGTATATTGGGAGTCTGGTGGGCTTGCAGCAGGGAGATGGCAGTTGTGTAGTGAGTAATATTTTATCTATGGGTGATACTGGAGATAGGAACATGAGAAGGGAGGGGAAGGAATGAGGCAGGCAAGGGGTGAGATTGAATATGCTTTTGCTAGAGCTGTCTCCTTTTTCTCAGTTTTGCCCTTTCTCTACATTTCTCTATTTTGATACTTAACAAAGGGAACTGAAGGAAGTTCAAAGATGTCAGACTTAGATCGGGAGTAGATTTGGCTTGCTGAGCTTGTTCTCCAGGCCTTGAAGTATCCTTTATAGAAACAGAAAAGTGGGCCTGCAGTCTGATCCTTGTGGCCAGACAGTCTCCAGGAGGGATGAATATGAGATGGCTGTGCTCAGGATCTTGTCTCTTCTGAATGACTGTCAAATGTCCCCAGCTGATTGACAGGCAACAGCAGGCCCAGTGGTCTGCTCTTTGCTGGAAGAAGGCCACAATGTGTAGACTGACAGACAACAGAGAGATCTTAAATACAAGCTCAAGTGAGAAGCATTTTCTGGGCCATTTGTTTCTGCTGACTCTGCCTGGGTCAGAGGGTGGGGGTGAGTACGTGGGAACGGAGAGAGCTGCTCTGTTCCAGCAGTTTTCATAGCTCCGTGTTTATGGGAGAAGATGCTTCCAGCTCTGCACAAAGCCTCAGTTTTGCCTGTTTGCTGCCTCCTGCTGTTTCTCTGCTCAGTGGCCATGCCCACAATCGGTTTCCTACGTGAATACTTGCTGAGATCACCTGCTTAGCTTCTGTGCTGGTCTCTCTCCTACCTCAGCCTTCCTTCTCTGGCCGTACCAATTATAGCCATTGGTTCTTTGCTGATCAGTCATTCCCCTTCTTTCTTTCTCCTGTTTTCCTTCATGCATACAAGCGCCAGGAATATCTAAGACTTGTGATGATCAGGGAGGGTACTGAACTGGGGGCTTTGGGGACTACAATGGATATGGGTGGTTAATTTGGAGATGCAGGTCCAAATTATATTTAGAATTATACATTATTATAATAACTATCATAATTATATGTTCAGAAATTATAAAAAGATGAGATAAAATGAAATAAAGTATTTTTTAAATATTTATTTTATTTTATTAACAGCGCAAAACCCATTTTCTTCCCACCCCCCAAAGGACTGTCTTGCATACCCTCTGGGGTGCACGCACCTCACTTTGGAGACCACTAGTGTACTTCTCCCAAGTACTTTCTCAGTCTTTAACTGTTGATAAATCAGAGAAGTTTCTGAGCCAAATATGTTTTCCATGTCGTTAGCATCCCTTTGGAAACGGGTTCTGCAGGCTGAGTACCCACTGTGTGGCAAACTACCCTCTTTTGGTTGTCTGTGAGCCTGACTCCTCCTAGCCTCCTCTGATGGCCATAGTTTATTATTCTGGAAGGGGCAGTGAACAGTCAATCCCCAACTGCCCTCTCCAGGCCACTCATGATTTTGCAGAGCTCTATCTAGCAAATGCCCCCTTAGATTACCTTGGATCACCTCCTTCCAGGTGGAAAATCATAGTATATTTACTTTTACTTATGTGGATGCAGTTCCGTATCTTAATCATTTTCGTGCCATTCTTTGTACTTTTTTCAGATCTACTCTACCATTACTGAACTGCAGGAACAAGAACTGCACACAGCATTCAACATGTGGGCAAACCATGGACAGTGGCATAGTGATGTTCTCTGTTCCCTTCCTTGTCATTTCTTTTGTTTAATGGCTTTTTTTGACCTCTAGTAAGCAGTGAACTGATTCCCGCCCCCCCCCCCCCCCCCCCATCGCGTTTTAAGTCC